>NC_081776.1:2246373-2581373 GCF_963082965.1 Carassius carassius | reverse complement strand
TTTAACGGCTGCTTTTAGACAGGGTGACTGCAGGCCATTGTTGGGCTACCGGTCAACAGGGACAGCAATAATTCGTACTTAATGACAAACGAGATGCACTGAGGCATGAGCGAGCTAGAAGCAAAAGCTATTACGTGAATATTGTTATATGTGAAGAGCACAGAATGAAACAAATACATATTCAGCTACATAAATTCAGACCATTAAAGGGGAGTTAACAGCCTGGATCAAAAACATAAACACAAAATGGATTAATAATAGAAGAGAAAGCCAACAAAAATCAAACAAAAACCAAGCCAAACAATAAAATGAAATAAAAATACCAACGACCCTACATAGGACAAGCGGTTTAGAGAGTGGATACAAAAAAATAATATAAAGTAAAATAATACAAATATATATATATATATATATATATATATATATATATATATATATATATATAAACCACTTATCCTAGGATCATTGGATCATATATATATATATATGTGTGTATATATATATGTGTGTATATATATATTTATATATATATATATATATATATATATATATATATATATATATATATATATATATATATATAAACCACTTATCCTAGGATCATTGGATCATATATATATATATATATATATATATATATATATATATATATATATGTGTGTATATATATATATGTGTATATATATATATATATATATATATATATATATATATATATATATATATATATATATATATATATATCTATATGATCCAATTATCCCAGGATAAGTGATTTGTTCAATAAAATAAAATAAAATAAAATAAAATAAAAACAATATAAATAAATACCCACAAGGGCAAGGACAAGTTTTAAAGAATAAAATAAAATAAAAACACCTATGACCTTAGTTCTAGTCAGTTCCTAAAGCGTTCTGATCATTTTGAATATGTTGCTAAGATGATGCTAGGAAGCCAAAAGCCATCAGATAAACCTCTTCAAATGAAACAAGGTCTTCATGCAAATGTCTGTGTTTTGACCGATGCAATCTTCAGAAAGCTAAAGACCAGTCAAAACACAATTCAGGTTAAAACACTGCACCCACACGCTGCCCTCAGATTTGCTTGACTTACCACAGTGAGAAATGTCAGACCTCTGATAAAACAAACCCAATGATCGGACAAGTTCAACTGGCGTTCGCTGAACTTGCCTGCAGTGGAGCAAAACTCCATATTATATATTTCTCCACCCTTGAACGGAAGCCCTCTGCAGCAGACAACAAGTCATGGGACGTTAAATGTGAAAAGTGACAGGTTTGAATAAAAGCAGCAACAAGACCCTCTCCCAGAATGCAGACTTCTTGCTCACATGACCTATCACGCACAATGTTTTGCATGCATGTGTGAGTAATGAAGGCGTTTTCTCCCTTTGGAGCACTTTGCCATTAAGACTGAGTTCACTCACCACTTAGCTTGCATGCAGCCACTGCAGATCAGCATTCATACGTGAGCTGCAGCTGGAGGGACGGGCACATGCACAGTGACTTGTTTTCATTCAGCTTCACCATTGTCAGGCCCAGCCCCCTGGCTCTCTCTGTCTGTCCTATACAATCACAGCAGGCAAGCTGTGTGCAGAAAAGGCCTTCCATCCAAAACCCATTCTTCACACCCCTCACACCTTTCACCTTCTACTTCTCTAAGGCAAACAAATGGGTGAATCTCACCAAAGCCTCTTCAAGGAAAGGCAGTCTAGGCCATCTTAGTAACGACCGTGGGTTACTATTTTATGTGTATACAAGCACAGCTCCTATCTGCTTGAATAGAAGAAGGCTGAGCACGCTCAGAAAACAGGTACAAAAGCTGCCACTGGACCAGTATCCCTTTAAAAGGTACTAATATGTAGTATTAAGATTCTAGTGAGGTACTCAAATGTGAGGTCCTACTATGTATCTTTAAGGTACTAACATGCACCTTTTTGGGGTAAATAAGGTACAAATATGCATCTTTAAAAGGTACCACTCCAGCAACAGCTTTTGTACCTTTTATGTATAAGAAACTGTTTGTCAAGATTGCATTAAAATAGTAAGGGGAGCGATAAATGCAATGCATTTGGTATTGTTGTGCTTCTATAACTTAGATTGGTGCCTCCATTGATGCCATATTGTGCATTACAATTTCATTTGTTGAGTGAGCTTTCCATTAAATCAATGCATTAATAAATGAAAAAAATCTATTTCAGTATTACTTTAACAAAATATCTAATGAGAAAAAACAAGAATAGAAATTACCTATTCTTAAAAAATAAATAAAATCAAAATAAAATTAAAGCATATGATTTTACTTAATGCAATGTAACATTTTCTACCCTATTTGATTTTAGGGTACAGTATGATCTGTATATATGTTTTTGTGAGGTTCACCAGGACAGGTTTCCAGCCATACAATGAGTCCACAATTATTTGACACTAAAGAAGCGTGGGGTTTGGATGGTGTAAAGTGAGCTCTAATGAAACTGGGTGTGGTGAGGAGATCAGGATGCAGCAGGGTGCTGCAGATTTCATGTGTAATAAACGGTTGTGGTTGCACCATACAGTATGTGACGGTAGTGGGACAGAGGTCAGAGCAGACTGTCAGTACAGGTGTCCTGAGGGCAGGGTGGACAATCTTTTGCATGGGAGCACTGACATCTCCCGAAACGAGACAGAATTACCCACGATGACATGTTTCACTACCTTACCCTCAAGAAAAGCTAAACTTATCACTACTAAACTTATGCATGGAAAGCTAGATCCTTACATTTTAAAAGAATGCAAAACAATATATTTTGAAGAACATGTTGGTTAACATTGGAGCCTATTAACTTTCATTGTGCACTCCAAAAATATTTAAGATTTAATTAATTAATACATTTAATAAATTAAAATTTTTCACTAAAAAGCAAAAAAAAAAAAAAAAAAAAAAAAAAAGATTTGTTTTTGCAATAAAAAGGTTCATGCGTAATATGCTTAATTTAGCATTTTAAAAATTTCCTTTTTTTTAACTGACATTTTTTTTAATGTTTGTTGTTTGTATTTTATATGAGATTTAAAATTACATTATTTTATTATATATGGTTTGAATTTTATTTAAAATTTCAAATCTTAAATTTGGGCCTAGAATTATATATATATATTGTGGACAATGAATACTGAGCCATTTTTATGAAGGTGATGAACTGACAAAATTTGTATTTTTGGGTGAGAAATCCTTTTAAGTGCCAAAATGTTAAGTTAGTGTTTGAGGTTCACTCTAATCAAGCTAAAACGCCATTATTAAAAGCAATGATTTGCACCTATCCCACATAATCATTCATATGTAAACAAACATTTAAAACCTGTTGTGATTGAACATGGAATCCTTTACCTCAATATAGGGTATGACTTTACAGGTGAACTGGCCCAGCAGCCAGGTCTTTGTGAGTTCGTGAAACACCACGAGTGGCAGGCAAAACAGGAGCAGTGCAAAGTCCCAGATAGCCAGGTTGGCCAGAAGAGCATTTGAGATGCTCCTCATGTAGTAGTTATGGCACACCACACACATTATTGCTATGTTCCCAGTTATTCCAACAGCGAAAATGAGGACCGAAATGATGGTGATTGCATACGCCCCGTACGTCTCGCTAGTGACGGGGTAGAAAGGATTGGGGAAGTTTTCGCTCTCATCATCCTCGGGGTATGGAGGTGTCATTGGCGTGGCGTCCCATGGGTCGTCTATCTGTTTGGTGTGGAACTCAGCATATCTGGTGAGATCGAAAGGGAAATTTGTGGAGGTGAGAGCTAGAGGCTTAGGCATCGGTTCCCACATGGATAAAGAGGATGTCAGGGCATTATAATAAGTTTCAACTGGTGTCAGTGGGACAGCGCTTTTATTCTGGCCCCTTTTCAAGCTCTTAAACACTTTCTTGTGGTGTTCCTTTGTGCCTCTTTTGCGTCTGTGGTTTCTTCCTCGCTTGCTTGTTGAATACGGCTTAGAGTTATTGTGTCCACTTACTGTTCCCATGGTAGCAGGCATCCCAGCATTCAACTTTTTCCTTTTATGTCGCCGCAAGGGCTTATGCAGGTTTGTGCCTCTGTCCGTGACTGTGTGTGTTCTGTTCAACAAGAGATGTCTGTATCCATACCGCTTACCTCCGCTCTCCAAAAGCAGCCAGAGATGTGAAGACAAGTTACTGTTGTCTTCTGAAGTCTGTCTGATGTTGAAGGCAGGTGCACCTGCGGCTTGATGTCTCACAGGGTGTGTGGCACTGGGTTTTGCACCACGAAGGCTCCTAAGAGTGACTGGTTCTTTGGTGTGTGCATTACGGTTTTCTCCGTGCAACAAAACTTGTGGACAACCTGCAATGAAAAAGATCGTTCTTAAAAGCAGCAGCATCTGCATCTTCACAGCTTCAGTGTGCTGAAGATGTTAGAAAAATACTCGAATGTGGTGCATTGCAAAGAACACACAGGATTTTCCCAGATTCACATTAAGGTAAAAGTTCAAACGCGAATGATCAGTAAATGCTAATTAGATCCATGCAAATGACTTTTCCTGTTCCATCAACTCCGGTGTTGTGCGGCAAATAAAAACCTCCTCCTCTAGATTCTTCGCGTTCCTCGTCTCAGCAAAGTGCCAGAAAGACGATGTTTCCTCCAAACGACATAATTTCACCATCATTTGCGTTTCTGCTTCTGCATCCCAGCCCAGCTGCAGGAGTCTGTCGCATCCCGTGTTATGTTGGGCGCGGCAGCCTGGACTCGTCCTGCGCCTCTGCCTCGAGACGCGCTCCGTGGCGCGAGCGAGCGGCGAACGGGCGGGGTGCTACTGCTACTGTGAGTGAGAAGCTGGTGAAGAAAATGGACGGACACTCTCCTGGCGGATAACCTTGTTCTGTCAAGCTGGATCCATCAGCATCAACCCCTTGGACCTCCGCAGCTGGAGGCGACCCCGCCCCGCCTGTGCGTAGTACATTTATTACCATGCGTAATTACGCAAGTCAACAGAATCATAAACCGAACAGTCTTGAGAGTAACATGGGTTTATACGAGTTAAATTACATCCGTGTGTCACAGTAACATGCAGGAAAATTCAAACTGCAAAATAATTCACAATGCACTGATATAAAGAGACACATGCTACGTTAATAAATCAGGGTTAAATGTTACATTTATTGTTTACATATAGTCTATACGTAATATTCGCAGAATCTGCACATGCATCGTGCATGCAAACAAGACCAATCCTTGTAAATAAGTGTATAAAATAAATAATTATTAATTACGAGTCACTCCATTTTCTATATCTGCTGACTCTAAACATGCAAACAAATTAAACAATATAAAACGTGAATCATGCTATGTACATATTGCATTATATCTATAATAAAAATAAAAGCAAATAGAAAAAGTGAATTCATAAATAAAATATATCAATATAAATGCAATTAACACTGTTGGAATACAACTGTAAAAATACAGAGACCTCAGATGTATTCAGACACTTCTTTTTTTCACAATTGCTTTTTGGAGCACTGCATCTATTACTTTCATTTCTGAAAGCTCTTTAATGCATTGGTATTTCAAACAGGTTTCTCTGCTTGAGGCAATGTCACAACAGAGCAAAGTACTCTGAGCAGAAGGGCAAGAGCTGACTTGTTAAGATTTGTTTCCTGCTGGACAGAAACTTGGGCTTAGAGGCGTACATTCGCAAACAGCCAACAGCTTTTCATTGCCTTGCAAAACATCAGTGATTATGTGGAAACGCTCCTTATTTAGCTCAGACATGCTTTAGTTTCTTTGTTCTGCTAGGTCCAAAGTTTCACCTCTAAGTCCTGCTGTTCAGTGAAAGCCTGGTTGAATGTTGATTTGTAAAACAGGGAGGCCAGGTGCAGAAACCAAGCTATTGAAGCTGGCACAGCCTTGTTTAGATACTTGTCTAGATGCCAGATCTAAGCATGGGGTTTAAATAACAGTGTGAGCCACAAGGTCAGATATTTGAAAAGCAGATATGTGAATGGAATTAATGCAATGATTTGTGCAACATGATAAGCAAGACGTTCAAGATTATTTCATTTGTGAATTGTAATCCTTATTAATCTTAAAATATAGACTAAAACATTTTCTCCATTTATTTGTGTCCTTTTCTTTTAATACCTTGATGAAATAGCTGCAATGAATTACCTATTTAGAAAGGCCTATATTTGTCTTGCTTTCTAGAAAGAAGACTTTTATGCAAAGCAAAACTGCATTATAAAAAAACATATTCATAAAAACACATCTTAAATTGAAACATTTTTAGGCCACGTCCGAATTCAAGCATACATTTTCACCAGATTTAGATAAAAACTAAAGAACAAAATACACTTTCATTCAAGATTTGTTTTCTGAAATAAGTTATATGTTAGGAAATTTGGTGTTTGGACTGCATGTTTGGATTAAAACAAGACAAAGAGACAAATATTTTTTTTATGAGGGTGATTTAACTGTCCAAATCTAATTACAAGACAGACACAAAAAGCATCATTTCACTAAGCATAATGAGAGGAGGTCAGATTTTGTGGCAATCTAAAGCGCCACCTCCCGGTGGAAAGCGGTACAGCGTAAACACGAAAAATACAGTGAAAAATACAGCGTGAATGCGCCCCCTGGCGCAGGCCCTGGGACAGAGCAGGGGCGCTGCACAAGATCTGGGCCCTATGCATAGTCAGTCCTAATGGGCCCCCCCTCTTGAAAATATATATTCCAGACTTTTCAAGGGCCCTCTCTTCCTTTGGGGCCCTGGTAATCAGTACTGGTTTTACCCCCAGTCCGACGCCCCTGGAAAAGAGAGACACATATTCACCCTAAAAACATTCTTATAGAGTGCAAGACAGGTGTACTGCATGTCTAGTACAGTGTGAACCTAATTAATACAGTATATAGGGTACTGAAGTGTGACTCTCTTAGGGAATGAAGCTCAAATAACCCAGCGACTGTGAATTACTGTGATCAATCACCTGCTGTCCACGAGCGAGAGATGATGAATGACACACATCTCCGAACAAGCACCAGCAATATCTCACCACTACTGTAGATGCACAGAATCACAGATAAGGGTTGGCATCAATCAATCAATCAATCAATCAGTCAATCATGCAGGCACAGTTCGTCTGAAAATGAAGCGGTGTCATCATTTACACTCCCTCATGTAGCTCTAAACCTTTATGACTGTTTCTTCTGTTCTGTCAAACACAGAAGTCTAGAGAAATGTCCACTATTCTGTTTTCCATGTTTAAAAAAACTGATGGTGTAACATTTAGGAACATTTTTTAAATTAAATAAGTTCCTCACCAAGGCCTAAAACTCATAACAGCATCACAATACCAGCAGCCTAAACCTGAGGCCACATGAACACTCATATTGGGTCAGTAGAGGTCTGAGTAAAAGCCATTCAATTCTGCGCTCAATAGGACAGAAACATCGTATCACTTAGAAAAGTGGCATGATGACAGCAGTTAGTGATGAGTGCAGTGGAGAGCGAATGGAAGAGGACGGTCAGTAATGGCCTCTCAGATTCCTCTGGATGACTCAGACACACTCAGAGCCTCCTTTCTGCGAATGCACCGACTGAACCATGCAATAAATGTGTCTCTGCAAGCAAAACAATATCACAAAACAGCAATGGAGTCTTTAAGAACCAAATAAATCATAATAAAATAATAATTAAAATAAAATAAAAAGTACTAGGGTATTGTGGGTGTTTTAAAGCTTTGCTTAACTGTTTCTAAGGTATACTGGGTGCTTTTTTGCTAGGGTGTAATGGATGGTTGTTATCGATGGTTCCATGAAGAACCTTTAACATCCATAGAACCTTTCCATTGATCAAAAGTTTCTTTATAGTGGAAAAAAGTGGTTCTTTTTTGACACTGTTGCAAAACCCTCCTTTTGAAACCTCAATTTACAATAGTGCAAAGATATATATACTCTATTACTTTATTCAAGTAATCATATACAATAACCACTATCTAGCAAACCAGTGACATTCAGAAGAGCTTTAAAAAGAGCTTTGTCTAAGAGGTCTATTATGCAGTCGGCTACATGAAGATGCCTTCATGTAGTCAACTGCATAATAGACCTCTTAGACAACTGAAAAATACATGTAAGGTTTGTGCCACAGTGCAGCAGTGGCAAAAACTCAATAAACGTGCTGGTGAAAAGGTACATCGGGATCTATCTGTCAGAGAAAAACAATCATTGCAAACCCTTCGTTTTCTGACATGCACACAATTTAACCCAGCTGTCTGTTCTCCACTGCTTTCTCAAGGGCAACTCCTTTCATATCTGACACACTCACACATATTGACAACTGACAAAAGGAAAGAGAAACACACTTCCATTTATTCACATACTATACAACCTTGTTCCAACAGCCATTTGGAGTGCAGCCGAGAATCTAGTAGCAGATGACAGGGGAAAAAAGTGCTATTGGTCTTCATTCAACCAGCTAATTGCTAAAACAACAACAACAACAACAACAAAATCTCAAGCTCATGCTAAACATCCCACAACCTAAAGATCAGGCCTTAAAGCTGTTCAAGCTATCGTATGGCTTCAGATTTTTTATTTTTTATAGTGCCTTTGTTTGTTGTTTATTAAGTTTGACAGCCACGTCACCATTCACTTCCTTGGAAAAGAGCAAGACGTTCTGTCTAATATCTCTCTCTCTCTTTTTATTTATTTTTTGTTGAAGTAAGTCATGCGAGTCTGTAATGCCGAGGTAAAGGATGACTGAATTATTGAGCCTGGTACTATATAAATGTGTAGATACCAATAAGCTTTTACATGAAGATGACTGCTGATTCTGAAAGGGATAATTATCAATCCTTGTGACGATCATTGCAGTCATTCTAAACATGCATGACACAACAGGATGAGACAAGCTGAAAAGATTAGAGACAAACGGATGGATGGAGAAAGATATATAACTCTCCACACATCCTTCCATCAACTGCTGCCAGAACTTACATTCAGCAATCCATGTGCTAAAGTATAATAAGACAAACCTCCAAGTGCCAACTCTTTTACAGCTCTGAGGTTATGCCACATTACTCACGTAAAACCAGGCTTGCTTATGGTCTTGTAATAGAGCTGCTTCAGTGCACTGTAAAAGAAAATAATTTACAGTAAAACATACTTGCAGACATGCCAGAACCACAATGGAAGACATAACTTATTGTTTATCGAAAGTGGCTTTTTCTGCAACTTCAGAAAGAAAACGTAAACAGTAAGCATCATGAATTTAATGTTAACAGTTAAATATGTATACAATGTTAAATATTTCAAAGTTAAAGGCAATCATATTAGTGGTGGGCCGTTATCGGTGTTAATGTGCTGCGTTAACGGGAGACTCTTATCGGGCGATAAAAAAAATATCGCCATTAATCTATTCTCAAAGTTGGGTTGGGAGCTGGGTCTATACTAGGCGAGCTATGATAACTTTCACCTTGATACTGTACCATTTTTACAGCAGGTATTTTATTTTTTACTTGACCACATGATGATGCTCACTGATCAATTCTCAAGTTTCGCATACTGTATGAAGAGATTTGACACTCTCTTACAAGACTAATCCTAATCTGATCTTCTTGGCTGACTGTAGGACCCTTATTAAAGGAGAAAAAAACTGCATTACACTTACATGGTATCTATTACAGGGCTTAAATGGCGGGCTGAAGCCGAGCCAGGGAGTGAGAGTGTGTTGGCTGCTGTACAGGAAGCCTGCTATCATCAGGTTTGCAGGCTCGACTCGGACAGCGCTGAAGGATGATACACACACTGATACCGGGATGAGTCGAGAGGACGACTGGAGCCACTTTAGTCTCCCTTACAGACCACAAAACATATCAGCGTTTTCAGCTGCCGTGGATCATTTCATCCTTCTGTCTGATTATAACTTATGGTCTTGACACTAAACCCAATTGAACAGTTTTAAATTTTCAGACTGAAATAAAGTGGATCCCCCAGTCCTCCTGGATGAAGGTATAAGGTGTCCTGGGTGCTTTGGTGGTTTCTTATGGCCAATTCAAACTCTGTAGTGTCTATGATATTCAGATCTCTAGAAATGCACCATCATTGTGAGCATTTTCTCCAGTTTTGCTATCCAAAGACTTAACTCCCATGTCAACATTGCTTAGAAAAATACTAGCAATGCATTTGAAGTATCTTTCATGTCAGTAGCACAAACATTGTGGGACAAGTTACGCTCAGAAATGGAATAATGATGGGATTAGTCAAATCCCTTACCATAAGAACAAGAAATACAGTGATGCTTGTCTTAGCAACGTCAAACTATGAAGACAAAGTAGATCGGAAGAAAGACCAAGCAGGATCAAAACAAGATATTTACTGAGGATTATTGGACGGTCTTATAGTAGTAATGAGAGTGCAAACAAATCCACACCAAACTACCAAAATACTCTCTCTCTCCAAGGAATAATTCATATCCATACACTCTTCAGAAGCAGCAAACAGCATACAATTCATCATCTCTGAGGGGAAAATTCATCATGTTTGATAGAAAAATAATAAAAAGAAAACCAAAACAATTTTAAATGGAAACGGTGGCATATAACAATAGCCTATATGAAATCCAGACACCAGGCGAATGGTTATATAAATCATAACTCTTTCTGCAGTAAGCCTCCCTGTCATATTTCATAAGTGGTGCTAGCGACAAAAACACGTCTTTGCCACCTTAGTACGGTTCATTCCGATTCAGTGTGGGGTGAAACTGCTGATTGGAGAGAGAAAGAAAGTCAGAGAGATAGTTGCAGAGAATAAGGAAGACAACATGAGGGAGATTTGCAGTGACAACTTTATTATCTTCAGCAGGGTGTGATGTCAGTAAAGTTTGGCTTCAACTTTCTCAACAACTAATTTTAATGGCCAATTAAACAAATTAAGTTTTCCAGTGCCATGGCAAGTATGAACCTCGAGACAGAGACCATCAAACCTGATGCGATGGCAGCTTTTGCACCCGATGCTCCAAACAAAAATGTGAGATCAAAAATTCCCTCATTAAAAAGTCTCCTGTCGCCACACCTCTAAGACAACGGATTAGGATCCTGATCCAGTGAAAGATAAAAGCATGACACCCCTAAAGGGCTCATCTGAAGCAAAGCTCTGTTGCTTTAAAAAATGTTTCTGGTCGAAGCTCTGTGTGCTCATGCTTCATATACTGTATACATATTTTTTATGATAAGACTGTGTAAATGCTTTATAAGAAAATGCATTGTACTTACCCATGCACAGCCCGGCCCACAATGCTGGGATGGTTGCCAGATTGTTTCTGAATGGTCCAGGTCAAATAATAAAAAATACAAAAAAATCTGCCTCAAGCCTCTGTTAGGGTCTGCGGATATGGTTCAGGGGCCAGAGTCACAAGAATCTTAAGAAATAAGTTTTTTGAAAGTTATTTAAAGAAGGTCTCATGATAAATGACTTGCACATCAATTCAGTGAAAAAACTTCGAAGTCCATCTTTTTGCACTGCTTTAAGATTACCTAAATAATCATAAAGGAAAATCTGCAGAACATTATTAATATAAAAAAGTACCTTTAAGTCATGAATGTAGAGTTAAAATGATAGATGGTGTCACTTCAGATTACTTGTGCACATCTTTAGAAATAGTAATAATGCTTTTTTATTTTGTTTGTTTTTTTGGTAGCTAGTGTTACATTGTAATGCTTAATCTTTGAAACAACCCAATAAATGAATTGAAACATCTTACCTTTAAGACAAGGGGATTTAAGACAAGTTGAAGGTTATCCTAACTTTAAGAAGTCTTTTACAATCATTCTTTTCAGGGATTCAAAATCTTCAAGTTTTGTCTTTAGAATAGTCTTAAGAATAATAAAAACATAAATCAACTTAACATTGTTTTAACAAGGGTTTTTGAGACGTTCTTCAGACTGTTTTGGGAATCCGGCTCCTGGTTCCTCTTTCAGTGTAAATCTGTGGGATTTTTTCCTGTTTTATTGTCTGGACATATTTGTTTGGTATCACAAATATCTGTATATAGAACTAAATATAAGCAATATCGTGCCACTAAATACAGGATTTCAACTGGATAACTTGTAATCTTAGATCGATGTGCCAATCAACTGAAGCCCTTCCAAAGGGGCTTCTCAGTGAGGATTATGGAATACAGATTGGACGTCATAATTCGGACAAATGGTGAAACATTTGATCAGCACATTTTCGAGTGTTTGTAAATAGTTACGGCTTTGTTATGTCTAGCCGAAAAAAGGGACCATTTGTCACTCCGATCACTGTGGTGGTGTGTTGGCTTTTATTTCGAGTTGTTTTTTTTGTTTTTTGTGGAAAGGCTCATGACTCAAGCTGTCAGCAGATGGCACTGTGGCCCAGTGACAGATGCCCAGTCATTACAAGTGCGAGAGAGAATGCAATTACAACCACTGGAGGAAACAATTAAGTGGTAGAGGCAGAGCTAGAGCTCTCTACAGCCCTGCAGTCTGGGAGAGAGCCCACTTCTGTGCTTCTCAGCTTCAGTGCCCGCAGGCCATGGTGAGGAAGAGGCTGAGACAGAGAGGAAGAGAGAGACCCTCTGGCAGCGTTGATGTGCTTGCCACTAATAGGCTGCAGCATGCTTCAGAGGGAGGGTTTTTGATAGCAGCACTGTGAGGGAATGTGAATGTGTGTATAAAACTCTAGGAGATCAAACACAAGATAAACAAGATTTTCCTTAAGAGAATCTGAGTGGTGTTAGCCCATGCAACCGTCACTGTTACAATGCTAGAGGACATTGCTATCCATTGGTGTTCTGGCATGTTCCTAAACAGTTGCTAGGATTCTGTTTTTGCTTCCGTTTCTGTTCTCGGTAGTTGTTAGGTCATACAATTTCTTAAGGTCAGACATAGACAGTCACCAGATTATGGCATGGTACAGTATGTACTGTATGTCACTTCTCAGTAATTCCAAGACCCGACAAACATCAATTCAAGATGCTCAGTAAGTGAAAATAAGTGCAAACTAATGACAACAGATGCTGATGGGGTAACACATCAATCTGACAAAACCTGATGACCCAAAACCCAAAACCTGATGGTGTTCTACTTTAAGTGTTTTAATTTGTTGCTACATGGTTGCCAAGGTGTTCTGAGTTAATTTGTTACCTTGTTGATGCTATGGTGTCTAACCCTGGTTGTAAACCCCGTTGAAAAAAAACAGCATATGCTTGTTAGGTCTGTTTTGAAACTGGGACACTGGTTTGAGCTGGTTCTTGCTGGTTTATGCTGGTCATTAGCTGGCCATGTGCTGGTTTTAAGATGGTCGGACCAATTTAGGACCAGCATAATCAAGCAAGCTTAAACCAGCATCCCAGCTTCAAAACATACCTAACCAGTATGCTGTTTTTTTTTTCAACGGGGAAGGTATTCGTAAGTGGTTACCTGGGTGTTTTTGTGTTTATATGCCATTTCCAGTGTGTTCTGGGTAGTTACCAAGGTAATGTAAGAGGTAAGTGTTTTTAGCTTGCTGCAATGCAGTTTCTATGGCATTTTTACAGTACCTTTACAGTTTCAAAGGTGTTCTGAGTGGTTAGCTTGTTACCTGGGGGTTGTTATTGTGTTCTGGGTCGTTGTGATGACATTGCTCAAAGGTAAGATGTTGCTAGAGCATTCCGAGTATTTTCTGTGGAATGTGGTTGCTGTGTTGCATTTCTTTAGTGTTCTAAATGTTGGAACTTGAGGCTGTCCCGTTGCCAAGGTGCTTCTATACAGCTGCAAATGTGTTCTGAGTGGCTGTTAACTTGCTGTTGCTAGGGAGGTGTCTTAGGAAGTTGTTCTTGATTATTGCTAGGGTTTTGCTAATCAGTTTGTAAGATGATTTTAATCCACCAGCTTGATAGTTGTTTGGGAATTGCTATTTGGTTTTTAAGATCTTGTAAGTGTTTTTAGCTTGTTGCTACACCGGTGCAATGGTGTTCGGAGTAGTTGCCTGGATATTATGAGGTTGCTAAAGTGTTTTCGGCTTGTGAGAGTGTTGAGATACAGTTGTGAAGATGTTCAGGGTGATTAAAATATTACCATGTAGTTGTTAGGATGTCCTGAGTGGTATCAGGGTATTGCTATGTATCGCTAGGGTGTTCTTCGTAGTTTTAATTGATTTCCATGATGGTTCTTCGGTTGTTTGGGATGGTTTGCCTTTAAATGTTTAAATTTAATACTTAAGTTTTGGCGATTTAAACAAGTCCTGGACCCAAAGTATGAGCAAAAGTAACAGTGATGTGAACTTACTAACAAACACTAACAAATGTCCAGATGTGTATTTGTGATGTGCAAGCATCTGAGGGTGTGTGACAGTTAGAGAATGATAAAGACTCATGTCGTGGGTGTGTGTGGGCTGAAGTTGCCACACTGAGCGAGTCTGTCTGGTTGTTAGTGTGTACGTGTGTATGGCTAACAGTGCAGAATGACAGAGACATCATTTTACTGCATCATTAATCTCGCCATTGTGTAACCCCCTGCACTTTGCTGCGCACACACAGTGCTACTAACAAATTCATCAACCGTTTCATAATGTATACAATTCTGTCAATCAGCAGTAAACAGGGTTTGTTTCTTGAGCTAGTTGTGTAACTGCTTTCCAGCCTGGAGAGATTCCAGCGGGGGGAAAAAAGAAGGTACAAGAAGATACTGTACCATCTCAATCAATTCAGTTAGCATCAGTGGTTTTCAGTTACCTGCGGTTAAGAGGTCACATGTGCGAGGTCATGTAAGAGGACATGTAAGAGGTCACTAACTAAAGACAGGCAGGTCAATTTGTCCTGACCTCCTCTTTGACCTGTTTCTATCTTCGAGGCACCTTCCAAACCATCACACTTTATGCAAAGCCTAATGTTGCCATCATGTAAGGAAAAGTATTTTAGCATCTGTTTCAGCTGTGAAAGAAAAAACAGCAGACCAATGCATTAGATCAAGGCCGTGTGTTTGCTCAGGATGAGAAAAAGGAGAAGAAATGGTGGCCAATAAGTGCAGCCCACATCATGATTAAATGCTGCAGTTACTTCTGCAATTTCGGGTTACAGTTGCTTGTAAAAAGTTGCCCTGAAAAGGTAACATTAAAGCTCGCAGGCACTGAGCGCTGGTGTAACGAATCTATTTGTGTTTCGTGCATTGAGTTCAATTCATTGTGCATCTATGACACTGTTAATTTATAAATTAGGGTTGGAATAATGTGGCAAATATGCAGCAATCACATTTCTTGTGTGGTGTGTGAAATGTGACCTGGACATGCTTTCATGAGAATCCCCTACACGTGGCCCAGTGCATTAACAGAAAGTGACTCAGTCTCAACTCTTTCCCATCATCTCCTTGTAACAGAGACTGACACCAAACAATTGTGCTCGCCTGCAATCATCTTACCCAGCGCACGCACAAAAACACTCCCAGCACAGAGAGTCCTTCTCACACAGACGCTGAAGCACCGCTGCTCCGGAACTGATGTGACCCACTGGGCATTATGGGATATCGAAAGGGGAGGGAAAGGATCCGGCCAAAGTGTCAAAGTGTATAGACACAAGTCCATACTTATCTCTGCAGTGCTCTTCACGCCAACATACAAAAACAACAGAAATTAAACGAAAAGCAGACTGGTGCTATTGACTGAAGAAATGGGTTTGGCGTGGGTGAAGAGTAAAGGATGAAAAAGCAGAGGAAAAGCAGCGGCAAGAGAAAAATGAAAGTAATTTCACAAGTTTAATTCATTGTGTATATTCGTTTATTTTTCTCAGGCAATTGGCACTTTTGCTAGCATGAACATGAATACATATGTTTTATATTTCTCTAAAAACAAAGCCTAATAAATTATGGCACCAAGCTTTTCTTATTGGAAAACAAAAATACTAAGAAAATGTATTTTTTAAGACACAATGGCTGATTGATGCCACAATCTGCATGTTTATTCACTTTGTTACACAGAAGAATATTTGGATATGATGGACAATTCCACTGCAAAGTGTTTTGCTGAAGGACACAATACGGTGATACTGGATTTTTGGGGGATTTGAACCAACAACCCTTTGGTTTCCAGTGAAAATCTTACGAGGTTAACATTAAATGCATAATTGCTGTTTATTTACTCCTCCTTAGGCCATCAAAGATGTAGTTGACCTTTTTCTTCAGTAGAAGAGTAAAAAATTTTTTTTAGCTGAAATCCTGGTCCTTGGTGATTCATAAAGTGCAAGTCAACAGCTACCATCACTTAAAAAAAGGCTCATGTAGGAAATACAAAATTAAAGCCTGACTTGGCTCCTGACAATATATTGAGGTCTTATGAAGTGAAATGATCAGTCTGTGCAGATAATGAATAATATTTACAACATTATTTCCTGTAATTCAGAGCCTCAGGCAACAGGGAAGTCTGATTCTTTTATGTAAACTTGGGCAGTGTGTTTCAACGAACTGGTTCAAATAACCAATTCACCAGTTTATTTAACATAATCACACATTGAGTATACAGAATGCTATTATCAAAGTACCCAATAATTATGTAAAATGTGATGTTTTACATGTGTAAAGCATATAAAGTGAATAAACTCTTCAAATCAACCTGTGATTTCACTCCATTAAGTGCTCTGTTCATGCATGCTCATCAGTTCTTCGGTCTGAATATGAACGGTTTTCTCAGTTCATTGACTGCTGGAGTAACTGGAACACTGTAAAAAACATGCCAGATGCTGGCAAAAAACATCATCATAGACTCATATACGTTGTATATTGATATTTATGATATATTGGCTAAACTTCTTTATTGTTCTATTAAAGAAGAATGCCTGAGGGTGGGTAAATTAACAGCAAAATTAAAATTGTTTGGGTGAATGGTCCCTTAAAGCCAAACCACCTGTATAGGTTCAATGTTAATGTACTGTATGCACACCACTTGTGTATTGATTCGATCCACCTACAGGTAGTGCTTTAGACCACAGATTAAGATTCAATGCTTCTCCGCATTACGCTAAACTATTAACACGTGAAAAAAGGTTAATGATCACAGGTGGCTTCCTCTCTGTGGGGAGAGTTTCCTGCGCTTTGTTTTTGTGCAGATATTGATGGAGGCGTCCGAGAAAGGGAGCGGGTGCTGGAGCGTTTGGTGGAGGTGGCTGCTGTCTCAGCAGAGCTTCAGGTGGATAGTGTTCCAGTCTGCTTCGATATCTGATGCTCCACCGGGAGGGGAGACTGAAAATGAGAGGACAGATGGTGAGGACTTGGGTTCATGGAGCTGATTCAGGAGTTTTATTAGGCACTTTGAGACAATATTGATGCAGTACACTGCAGTAGAGTTTGCATTCATTAATATTCACACATGCATTTATGTTTGTATCGCTGGTCGTAATTCAATATCTCTTTGATTGAATTATGCCGTCTGATTACTAATGCTCTCCAAAACAACATATTCATGATCGTGACAAATGGTCCAGCAGTCTAAATTTTTCATCAGCACATTTTTGAGCGTTTGTTAATAACAGAGTTATGGCTTTATTTTATTTATTTATTTAATTTGAAGAAAAAAGGGCAATTTTTTATGATTCTCATTTAGGTGGTGTCATTTCTTATAAGTTGAAAGCTTGTTTGTTGTATGTATAGCATAAAATGTGTTCATTTTATTCAACAAAATTAATGAGGTAAATGTTAATGTAGGGTTTCTTAACAATATACATTATGACTTTAATTAAACAGTTCTAATTAAAACGTGCTGACATCATTTGTTTAATTAAATTTCTTTTATATATATTTTCTCTTCAACTAAATTTTGTTTGATTGACTGTAATTAGTATGGCAATAAAATATTGACCACATTTAAAGACTAAAATCACAAATAATAATAATTAAAATAAATTAATAAAACAAAAGAAAAAACATCAAAATATCTGTATACACATATCGGTTGCACTTTATTTTACAGTACGTGTACTAACATGTACTTATAGTGTACTTACAGTGTATTTATCTAAGAAAGTTCTGATAATACAAGGTAACTACATGGGGTAGGGTTAGGTTTAGGGGTAGGTTCAGGGTTAGTACCTAGTTATTACATAGTTATTGTAATTACTATAATAAGTACCAAGTATGTACATGAGAAACAGGACTGTAAAATAAAGTGCTACCCACATATCTGTAGGCGGCATTTTTTAAACGCTTTTAGCATGTTGACGTGAAAAATACACAATGGACATTTTAACTCAAAACATGACCTAGAAAACATTTTTAGGCATCATAGGCATTTCTGATGCAAATCATGTTCCAAAAGCTAGGCAGTATAATTGCACTGCCTTCTAAGATACTTTCAGTGGGATGATTCTAAACCTATACGTTACTTACCTGTACATGTTTTACATTTCAGAATGCATTGAAAAAATAAAAATAAAACATCAATTCTGATTATACATGAATAGTATCAGCAAGAAATACCCTTAGTAGACCTTGTAGAGGTTAGACTTTTCAATCTGAAGTGCATATTGCAAGGTAGATCTGAATAGTATCTAATATGAATCCTATTTGCTTTGTGTGTTTTATGACATCATGAAATATGCATGTGCCATCATAAAACAACATACCTGCACTGCCACAGTATTCCATCTCGTGTGGGTGCTAGAAAGGTTGTAAGACAATGATGAATGACCTGCCACTCAAAGACTGACACACAGCGACAAGCACCAACTCTGGAAAAAGGTAGAGAGGACACAGATTCACAGGGACCTTTGCTTTCATAAACCTGGTCATCATCCCTTCTTATCCAGCGTAAAATGTATCACAGTTTAGAAACCAAACCTGCCAGCCATTGTGAGAGTGTGCGGCTCTTCCTCTGAGAACATCAAATCATTTCATGCATGAGGGCACATGGGGATTCTCCAAATTGCTCTGGAAGTACAAACTTTCTCTTTAAATATTTACAGAGCTGAGAGAAACAGGGGGAGATATCATGGATGGATTTGCTAGCTAGACAACTGGAGGAAAGCGCTGAAGTATAAGACAATTTCTAAACAAGTCATCTCAGACTCTCTTTGGGGATACACTCAACTCCCCGTGTCAGCTAGAAATATTAGGAACATTGCAAGCCTCCCGGCCTCAATAACATGAGAAAGTGGAGTAAAAAAAGAAAAAAAAACTGTTAGATACATCTGCTGCGTTGCTTTCACAGGCTACATCATACAAAACACTAGAGAAAAAGATAAACAATGACAACACATGGAGAACAAAACTCTACCACTGTTCTTAAAGCTAACTTCCTTCCAGTGTTGGTGAAAAGAATTAACTAAAAGTGGTAAAACTACCAACTTAACTACATTTTAGAGTAGCATACATTAACATACAACGTTTCTGTCCAACTGTATCAGTTTGTTGCACTTGTAAAGATTCCAAAGGATGGTTTAAAGAAAAATTCTAATAATAAACATTTCTAAAAATCTAAAGAATCTCCTTCCACTTTAAAAGCTACTTTTGTGGAATGGAAAGGTTTCATGGATGCTAAAGGTTCTTCATGGAACCATTAGTGCCAATAAAGAACCTTTCATTTTAAGAGTGTGGGATGGTTTGTTACAATGAAAGGAAGACTGACTTATCTTCAAATATCTGTGCAATTGAGAATAGAAAATGTCTATCAGCTCTTTGCTAAAGAAAAGGAGCTGGGAAGACACACCACAACAGACTAAAGATGGCTTAAACCGGAGGAGGACAGCTTTTGTTTGCTGTGTGGCCTGTCTGTTGTTCTTGCGGGGTATTGTGCATACAGTGGAAGGGCTGCGCGGAGGCGTCTGAGCGTATTAGAGACTGAATTGATGAAGCGTATTAAGCATTGCATCATAACACATCAAACCCTGACCACACAGATGAATTAGCACTTCCACTAGGCAAGCGAACAATAATTCATCACCATCGGTCGCGCTGAGGGACACTTTGAGGAATGCTGAAGTAGAAACTGAAGAAATGAGAAAGGGAATGAATAAGGGAAAAGTAGGGCAAGAGAAAATAGCAAATTATCTTTTAATAAGATGAACAGGGACATTGTAAAAAATCAACAAAAATGGCATGGTTTTGGTACAAATCACAAAGATCATAAAGCATGTCTTTCCATTAGATCAAGCAAGACCCTCAATATAATTTTTACTGAGAAACTCCTAGACTGGAAGGGAAAAAACTTACAAAGATATAAAGAAATGGAAAGTAACACACACACACACACACACACACACACACACACACACACACACAAAAGAGAAACAAAAAAAGACTGAAATAGAATCTCTTGTAAACATTGTTTTACACCTATTTACAACTCCAAAAATATTTTCACTGTGTAATAATCCGTTGATTTGTGGTAAGTTTTTATAGTATCAGCTATTTTAAGGCATTATATATCTTCAAGATGTCTAATTTAGTTCTTTAATGCAGAATCGCTGGATAGAGGGATAGCAATCAACTGGCAGATACTGTTAATATTTCCTCGTCTGCAATGCCACATCACTACAAATACGAGACACCAAAGTTCAAGCGTGGCTGTTTTCTGTCTTATGCAAGGTGTTATTAACCCAATCATGCATTTGTGGTTAATTATATACCAAAGCACACAATTATGATAAGAAAAAGAGGTTACATGGAGCTCAATGATGTCATCAAAACTGGTCTGTTAAGAGGGAGATTAGAACAATTAGATGCCCTTTTATTTGTTGTTGGGTTAAAGCATTGTGAATGTATTATAAGTGCCTGTAAACGGCAAGCAAAATACCACTTGCAGTGAAGAATCTTTGTGCTTCTAGCAACACACCAGTGCTTAATATAAATCACATATCCATCTGTGCTCGCATTTCAGATTTAAGAGCCTATTAATCCCATTCTACCCATGTAATATGATGCATTTCTGAGTGAAAGTAACTTCCATTAAGTAAAGTGTGCAGTTTCTCCATGGTCGAATTCAATTTGAAAGATGGAGATTATTGTTTTGAATTCTCATTACTGAGAAAAAAAAGACCTGTTAAGATAACATGCATCATTTTAGCAGCTGGCTAGTAGATCGATAAGCTAATTGAGTCACTAGTGCTCCATCACTCTTCCTCTGTTCATCTACTCACGCGTGATCTCATTTCGCCCGGCTTCAGCGGCAACAAATTTAACTTCAGTGGAACAGACAATAAAAGGGTTTTCTCCCATCCCACACAAAGTCATTCCAGCACTCCATCTTAATGTCGAAACATTCCTTAATAAGGTAGAGGATTGCCCTGCTCAATATTTTTCCAGATAACAAAAAACGCTTTTTTCATGGCCTCTTGTCAATTATAAGACCTATTCCCAGCAGCAGCTTTTTTTCAGAGCTTTCCGTTTCCTTTCAGTCAAGACCTTCATGTTCAAAGGATAATTTACCTCAGCAGAACGACTCTGCATCTGTCTGTTTTGTGCCCTCAGACGAAAGGAAAAACAGGGATATTGAGTGAATGGGATTAGTTTGTTTGTGTGTTTACAGCCTTCAGAAAATGAGCTTGTACATGGAGAAAATCAATAAAAAAAAGATGTATTACTTGTTTTTAAAAATTAAACTAAACTAACTGAAGACAGTGGACAAAAAAAAAAGCTCAGCCTTGAGTTAAAATATGTTTAGGCAATGGCCTTCTACACTCAAAAACAATTTTTACAGCACTCCACTTTACAAAATAAATAATCTTTATGAATATGCACTGTGCAAACTGTTAATTTGAATCCAGCTTTGAGTTAGTGCCCTTTCTCAGCATATTAGTGAAGAACATTTCAATTTTCCTTGGATCAGTTTTTTTTCTGTTCACTAACATACTGCTTACTGTAGTAAGTCTGAAGTTATATATAACTTTGTGAAAACTTACATTTATGTCCAGCGTTGAGCAGAATTTGAGTGGTTGCACAACTTGCACCACACGTTTGATCTTTTAAGTATTTTCTGTATGTATTGTGATGGATTATTCAATCGTTTGCAACTGTGAACTCATCTTAATCCATAATTTTACTATGGACTCTTTGACTCTTGGGGACACAGTGTTGCCAAGTCTGAGCTTCTCCTGAGGAATTGGGTTACTTTTACATTGTTGCTGTGGGTTGATTTTAAGACTGTGGGTTAAAGCAATCTCCCCCCAGAAAGAAATTTTGATGGAGACTGAGAAAAACCGTGAAATGACACAACTGGGCTGGTTTTGTTTCACAATCCTTGCAATCCTGCCTGTGCAAAAACCTTAGAGAAATTCCACTCCTAATTTCTTTCTGTAGACAATTAAGTTTTAAAATACCAGGGAGAAAGTGCTAACAAAGTGCTCTGACATTTTTGCATGCTTGATCTTATGCATCATGAAAAACTATGTGGCCGTAGTTGAATATAACTCTGCACTATCTGTGTAATTCCAGCATGACATTGAGTGATAATCTCTAGAGGCACCCCGGACCAATGTTTAAAACTCTTATCGACACTTTAGAACAGGCCTTCCCTTTCTTGCACTGATGGAAAGACATGCTAAGAATAGAGCTCCTTTTATTGTAAGACTGACATCAAGGCATTAAGCCTTGCTGCAGTGTGTTGGCCATCCAGGGATTCAACATGCCACTCAATGTGCTCACCACTACAGGCACTTAGCAGGACACCCAACAGGTGGTCTCAATGATGGACACTTTTCCCTATATCTCAGGCAGCCTGTCTAATGCATGCACCATTTCAACCATGTCCAAACTGCCTATGAAATACAACTGATGCACATTAAAACAGAGGTTTACAACCCAAAAATAGGTTGCAGATTCTGAATCAAATCAACTGGACAGCCTAAACAGTGCAAATGTAAATGATCAAATACAACCAACCATAAAATTACATAATTAGCATAGAGAAAACACTTACCATATCCTGTGTTGTCAACATTAAAGACTGGGTGTCCAATCAAATTCAGAAATCATCTGTCACTTGGTAGACACTAATTAAATTAGGCCAATGCTAACGTTGGCAGGTTTTGTGACAAAAAGAAGAAAACTACAAAAGTTAATTTGCAAGATGAAAAAAAAGGTTTGTGCCAACAAAGTGTTTCATGCTGCAAATTCTTGCTCGCTGAGAGTAATTCGAGAGACACTTGGAAACTTTAAATTATTTGTACTTTTTTTTTTTTGACTTATGTGGGATGGCACTATGAGGCCTTAAATGCAAAACTATTGGACTATTGCACGTTTAAGTGAACAGAAATTTCTTGTTGAAATGCATGAAAAATGCATTGTTTGTTTAACGGGATTCCTATATTTCTCCATGACGTTTGTAACTGAGGTGAGGTAAGGATGATGATGTCTGGGGTGTACTGTAGAGCTGGTTAATATTTAAGAGGTCTGTGCTTCTGTGAGACATAAGTAATGTTCATTATATTGCTCTCATTTCTCTTCATCTTTTTTCGAGACAGGCAATATTTACAGCACCTCGAGGGTCCAATGAATGCGTGGCTGATCCCTTCAAGGCAAAGAAATGATATGGCTTCTTCTCTGTGTATCTTAGAGGCTCAGTGCTGATTATCATCTGTCAGAAAATGTACTGCTGCATGAAGAGATTTTTCAGGAAGAGGGACCCTGACTCAAAGAAAGTCTTGCAAATCAAAAACAGACTTCGGAAAGTACTGACAACAAAAATCAGCCTCCATTTTTACTGTCGCGGTGCAGACACCAGTTCCTGGGGGGCTTTCTATTGATCCTAAGGATCACCACACAAAAGCTCCTGATTAAAACTGGATGAGAGGAGCTAAAGCGTCTTGCATCAAAACCCAGTCAAACATCCAGTGGGTGGAATAAAAATTGATCTGCCCATCACTGTTGCACTGACACTGTGACCATGGCCAAGTACAGATCAATGATTAAATGTGCTAAGGTGCAGATAATCGCAGGTGCCGTGTGGCGGGGCCAAGATTGGGTTGAACGGTTCTGTTTCACTAACCCACAATTTACTACAGGGATTGATCAAACTGGATTTAAGAAATGCAGGTGATGAATTTTATGGCCAGTGCAAACACACCACAAATCATGAGCACAGTAGGAAGGTTACTGTAGACATGTATTCTTACTATCCATGAAACCTAATAGCATACCAAAAAAAACAAAAAAACATTCATCTTCATGTGAAGAATATGTGTGTCGCTACTGAATCCTGAAAGAAAAGAAAAAAAAAATCATATTGTTCTTGAATCATAATAATTTGATCTCAAATCAATATTTCACGAATGTGATTATAAATAAAATGGCAAAATAAACCACTTTAAGGTGATCCAAATCCTCAGGGGTGAGAGTATTATTTTGCAATAATCATTAGTTGACTGCATTAGTTGACTGCATAATATCACTTATTTAAAAGTTATATTGTTTTAAGTGTGAAATTTTGAAGGGAGTCCTAAAATGCTAAAATTTTTTTTTTTTCATATATTTTTCAACAGATGGCGCTGTGGTATCTATATTCATGACACGTAGCTCATCTGTGGAGAACACATGAAGAAGAGGAGGGGGCTGATTTTATCACCGATTAAACCAGATTACAGAGAGTAAGATGAGAGAAAGAAGAATGACTCTTCACAGATTTCCACTTCACTTTTATACAACCTACAAAATATCAACACATTCATATTTACACATCCATAAACATTTTAGTACCATCAGCAGATTGGTGACTCCGAACATGAGCAAGACCCTCGAGAGATTGTCCCATCTGCGTGTCGTGTCAGTGTCTCCGTCACAGTTTTAAATCTCATCCCTTCATGAGCTGTTGTGAATGTTTTCCTTCCTCTTACACTTACCGTGTGGATTTGCCATGGTGGTCGTGTCCTTGTTCTGTGGGCTGTGGAGGTTTGCAGCTAATTCCCTCGGTTTTCACATCAGCAGCATCTAGGAGAGACCGTCTGGAGAAAATGAATACCCTGAAATATTGCGTTGGATGTCGTGCCTGCTGAGGGGCGACTGGAAACTTCCCACCGCACTTGAACAAGCAATTTCTGCTGAACACCACATTTCATTGCATTTCCAAAGGTTGCTATCATCTGAGGCTACAAAGCAAGTTAGAAATGAAGTCAAATTTATCCCTGCGTGAGGAGCCAGACTGCAGCTAAGCCTTATACAGAACTGAACTTAACCCTTAAAGCGGTCCTATTTTAAGCTTTTGTAGCATTTTAATATTTTTTTTTTTTTTACGGTCTGGAGTCCACTTATAATGGTAAAGTTTCTTGCACCAAAAATTTGTAATCCATTTTTCATGACTATTTTCCACTTCCTCTCTGCCCTATAACACTGGCTGTTTTGACTGTAGATGACTTGTATTATGACTGGCTAAAATCTACAAATCAGCACACTGTTTGATTGCCGTGTAAATCTTAGTGGTCATATACACTTAAGATTGTGTATATAAACCAAGTGCTGAACAACTTGTTGTACCTTACTTTCCGTCAATGGGTGTGAGTTTAGGATTGTGAGCGTTCAATTGGACGCAATGCAAATTGACAGCAATAGAATTTCTTTATATCTGTTTAGTTTCTTTGGGAAACTTCCTGTCTAACATGAAATGCATTTTATAGTGCACTCCAAGAAAGACATGCAAATGTACACTGAATGACTAAACACTTACTGTCCTGTTGCACTACATCAGCACAACAACACTTAAGCACCTGCTTCCTCTTTTGTGAATGTGCCAGTCGATGTGACGGTAAAACGTGGCATTACATAATGCATGGAGCTGCACTAGAGCATGAAGGGTCCTATGGAGATCACAGCAAGGTTTGCATACAGGGCAAGAGTGGAGGGGGGCTGTCAAGGACTTTGTGAACTGTGATGGTTGATTTTTGAATGGGATGCAAGAAAAACAAATCAGTTAATCTCCTACTCAATTTAAAAGTAATTTTAGTTGTGTTTTTGTGAGTGTTGGTTGATACATGTACACATATTATGTGTTATACTCTCCTCTAATCATGCTGGAATTGTGATTTATGAAATGAGTGCACATAAACACCACCACAGCAGGAAATGTCTTTGCGTCCTTGACTTTCCCAAGTGGTGGTGTCAATTACAGAATCATGGCCAAGCAATATCTTATTAATCATAATAAACTATAATTGTTCATGTTGACATTACAGTTTAGTTTGTAAACATTTTGATTACTTTTAATAAAGAAGAGCTACAAAGCTTGCCAGATGTTTAACTAAAAAGCTAAATACTGACGTGACAGCCTTGAGCAACCGATATTTGACATTAATATCCCCAGCACCACAAAATTATCAAATAAGCAACGAGAAAACATTTAACTGTGATCTTACCATGGGTAAGGGATGTCTCATTTTTTTAGCTTAGCTATAAGCGGTTTATGATTTGTGGGAGAGCGGGAACACAACTTCTGTTTGTTTGCTATGTACCAAAGATCAAGTCTGGTGAACTCTGACTTGTGAATTCATATAGCACCTATCGATCTCCACTTCAAAGTTCCAAGACTTATTGCATACCAGAGTAAAGTAAATACATTTTAGGTACTAAATCTAACATGATTTGTAATATGTTATTTCTCATTTAATAAAAAGAGAAGACGTAGAGCCAAAAATTATATCCTGCTGCGGGTCTAGAGTAATTTTGCATGCTCAAAGTCTTGTCACTTGACTACAAACTCAAAACTTGAGGCATTGTTGAGATATCTAAAGGAAACACAAGTGACATTACTTTGGACCATTTGCCAGGCAGAACATCTAATTTAAAGTCATTCGGAATCAGTTTTACATTTTTGATTGAACCTGGATATTAAATAATAATAATAATAATAATAATAAAAAAACAATTTGGGAATATTTCATACATTAGCAACTGACTGGATTGGGAAAAAAAAGTTGCTATAACGTAACACTATGGAGCAGGTGACGGATTCGTCAAAATGTCAGCTAAAAAGTAAATTAGTCTTATGTTACAGAATATTAATTAAATATTATAAAAACAAGCATTAAGAAAGTAAATTGGGTCCATTTTGATTTCATTTTGACCTTTGCTACTCAACCTCATTGCTGTCTAGACAAAATTACTTAAACCCTATTCTGTTTTCTTTTTTACTTTTTTAAGGCCTTCAGAAAACACCTAACAGCTCAATTCAGCATGTTACTTACAGGCTTTCTGTGAACCTCTGTATTCAGCAATGCAGAAAACCCTCAAGCCAACACTATGACGAGGAAACAGAAGGCACTGAAAGAATAAAGGACTGGGTGATGGTGGTATTAAAAGTCCCTTATATTCCTGTTGGTGATGGCAAAGTTCTCTTGCCATCTCTTGCCATTAGTGCTGCTTTTTGGCTCATGAAGAGCTGCAGTGCCCCTACCCAGCATGCACCTGGGGGGCAGGGACCAGGTAAGTGCAGCGGATAGATCTGTTAAATTGAAAGCACAGACAGCAGTCAGACAGCATGAGTGCTTTCTCCTGTAAATTTGGAGTGATGGCAAGCAGAAAAGTTCTCCATACTGTCTTGAAACTACCTGCTAAACCAGATCAAGTCCAAGTGAAACATCCTCCTTTCAAAAGCAGCAAATGCACCTCTGGATGGACAGATTCCTTGAGGAAAGAGACAAGACTCATAAGAAACATTGAGACTCTGAAGAAAATTGTTCTATTTTAAGGTGTTTTTGAGGCTCTGTGTGAATACAGTCTTTGTCAATTGTTTAAAAGCTCTGTTTCTGTGACCTAACAGGAGAGTATACTTAAGAAACATGTCTTGTCCTGTTCTAGAGGAAAACATGATTTCACTAATGCATTCAGTTTATGAAAGGCCAAGGGCAACCTATTGGTTGAGGCATATAATACTCTCAAATCATTTATTTAACATAGCACATTTTGTAAAAAATGCTGGCTGTGTTTTATTTAAACCAACCTATAATGTTAACTCCTGGTTGGGTCATATACAATATATATATCATATAAAACATTAAATATTTTGCACAGAGAACATTAAGACTACTTTAAGGCTTTTATTTTTCAGATTTTATCTATTTATTACATAGGTTACATTATTTTTCATAATAATAAAAAAAAACATTGAACATTTTTTTTTTTCAGTTCATCACCAAATACTAATTACCGTAATGCATGCAGGCATTTGTATTACAGACTTAAAAAAAAAAAATAATTTCCATTAATCCTTAATACCATTTTACTTTACTGTAAATATGCTGTAATACAATTCTTCAATTAAATCAGAACAAATTAAAGGTAGTACAAGTATTACAATGATGCATAAATTCTTTTCAGTTTTGTTATTACATTGCTGACATTTAGATTGTTTTGCAATATGGTAATAAGAATGTGAAATCTTCTTTAAGCAAAATACTGAATAAAGTCTTTTTTTTCCCATTGTATTTCTGGTTAAATGAAGTTCATGTATCTTCCTGACAGGTTTTGTGAGATTCACTCAGATCCAAAACTCAATCACGTAACAAACTTCTGTTCTTCGTTTCTCATGAAGCCATGTGTTAGTGTTTGAGTTTCATCTGTCATTATTAAGAGTAGAAAGAGCTGCCCAACTGTCATCCTTCATCCACAGGTAGAGAGCAGAAAGGAATGATTGAAAGAAAGCATTTCAGAGCCATGGAAATAAGACAATGTCAGCTGCATTATGCATATTGCAAGTTAATAGGCCTGTCACACACAATACTCACTAGTAACCTTTAGTGAGCACCATGGTCACACATGCTCATCCTGTGCATGGTATCCATTGACAGATTAATTGACAAGGTTACACAATGCTGTGCAGAGTCATTTGTCACACTTCTCCACTTAGCGCTGAGCTTTTGATTTTTGCTATCTAATGCAGGCTGATGTCTAGAGAGTATGGGGTCATTATGCATTACATTTTCTTCGTCATATATGTCCCAAACCAAAGTAAAATTATTTATAATTCACCCAGTGAGGTCAATATTGTATTTAACATTGAGTGCACTGCACCAACATCTAACATGAAAAACTGTCAGTTTACTGAAGAGAAGGAGTTTCTTAAATTTTTATTTCCTTTTACTGAAATGCTTAATTTTTAAAAAAATGTCTCAATATTTAGTAACAGTTCAGTTTCGGGACCAATTCTCACTATTAACCATCTTATTAGCATGCATTTTACTAGCATAATGGCTTTTTAATAATACTTATAAAGCGCAGATTGACACCTTATTCTGCATGACAATATTTTAGATCCCTTAATCCACCCCATACCTATACGTAACAAATACTAATCATTAATAAGCAGCACATTTGAAGTTTGAAGCCTTTAATAAATTAAATATTCTCTTGAAGAAAGAGGGCATCACAAAAATGTCATCACCTGTCAGAATAGAGGAATGACACAAATGCATTGGTGCTTTAATATGGCGTATATGTAATCTGAAATAATTTAATTTTCATTTCTATTTGACAAAAAGTACCAACAAGAATATATGATATTGACAATATAGTAGTCTTATTACCTTTAGGGGAAGTCGTGGCCTAATGGTTAGAGAGTTTGTCTCCTAATCCTAAGGTTGTGGGTTCAAGTCTCGGGCCAGCAATACCATGACTGAGATGCCCTTGAGTAAGGCACTGAACCCGAACTGCTCCCTGGGTGCTGCAGCATAAATGGCTGCCCACTGCTCCAGGTGGGTGTGTGTGTGTGTGCGCACTTTGGATGGGTTAAATGCAGAGCATGGATTCTGAGTATGGGTCACCATACGTGGCTGTATGTCACTTCACTTTCACTTTAAAATAAATATTTAAATTACACACACACACACACACAAACACTAGCATATTGATTATTTAGAATTTACAGCATTCAAAAAGTTACAGCAGTATAGGAAGGACCACTGGAGTGAAGAGGTAGTGCAGTTAACGCAGATTCAAATAGTCACTCTGAATTGTTGTTTTATACGATGGGACATTTCTGGACTGTAGTTAATGGATTCCAGCCATATGCTGTTGTGATTCAATAACATTCCATATGCTCACTCACTTTAACAGCGTGGTCATAAAACAATTTTTTTTTGTGCATGGCTATTTAGCACTATATTCACTTCCTGTTAAATTGCTGAAATGAGGCGGACAAGAACGGACAAGTAGCTTTAGCAGCATATCAAACCTTTTTCTTCTTAAGTCTACATTCTGTAAATGCTAAAAGCCATGTGTACCTGCAGAAAACAAAGACAAGTCATATATAATCCTGTATGCAATTAAACGCATAAGTATTTCCCCTTGGGGACCAAGCGATAGTGAGAGATGAGGTGAGAGAAGAGGGCAGGTGGGGAGCAGAGAGAGGAAATGAAAAGAGGGGAGAAAGAACTAGAAAAATAAAGATTCAAAGTTAGTGTGCAACAACAGTTTAAAACAGGGGTGTCAAACTCAGACAGATCACTGTATTGCCTCAATTCAAGCGGCACATAAACAGATCATCGTTTCATATTTCCCTAAAGCACAAAATAAACATGAATGAACATCAAAATTTACTGTATTTCAACCGTAGAAACACCTCAATACACAATTTTAAGTCCACGAAGTTAACCTACTTTCCTGTCTGATTTGTTTGTTGGACAAAATGCATTATGATTAGTCAGATCACCTGTCAATCAAGCTCTTTGGAAAGGGGGGACATCGAATGGAAACGCAATGACATGCCATTAATCGATCTATGTACTATAACTTGTAAAACGGGAACAAGAAAGGAATATTCTAGAAGCAACTCATGTAAACACCTTAATCATAATATTGTGTTATTCAGAATAAGGTAACAATTAGATTACTGATGTCCATGTAAACGTGCTCCGATCAGATCAGGTGAAAAGCACATTCCTATAATGGCATAAAGACATATCTCTATTCCAGGCGTTCACTTTATGGCACACTGTCATTTAAAGTCGAAGCTGTTGGAAATGAGGAAGTGAGAGAAAGCAAATAGAAAGTGCTGGGAAGGAAAAAAACTGGGATCATAGAAAGCTTTTTTTCCACCTCTGCTCAAGGGTGAGCTGTCTGTTATGTCATATCCTGCCATTACTTCCTGTCAGAGAGGATGAGGACACCATTGCTGCAGGTAAGTTGGGCAAATTATGCTGTCTTTATGTCCCCCACCAAAAAACCTTTTAAGCTCACAACAAAATTGCCTTTAGGTTTAAAATGTCAAAAACAGCCGGTCAAAACTGAGTCAAATAAGTCATTATCATCAGTTTCTACCCACCAGTTTTCAATTCCTTTCTTTTGACAGTATATGGCATAGTACCCAACTACACATTCAGAGGCCTGTTTTTTTCCCTTAGGAAAGTCCTCTTTATAGCAGAGGTACCACTGTCAGAATACAAAAATGACTATTTATAGTTATGCACAAAAATTATTACTACATCTTATTTTAAGGAAACAGCCACTAAGCCAAAGATGTGTTTCTCACAAATGATCAGTATGAAGCCACTTCAGTCAGGGCCGGCTTTGCCGACAGGCGACACATCTGCTGGACGGGGCGCAAAATTGCAGAACTAAAAAAAAAAAAGTTAATTTAATTTAATGTATGTATCGTATTATGAAAGCTGCGCACACGCTGTACACTTTTACTGTGCTCTCTCGCCTTGGGCACCAAATAACCTATAGCCGGCCCTGACTTCAGTAATTACAAATAAAAATGTACAACATAACCATTAGAAATAAAAGTTGAAATCACAAACAAATCTTCAACTGAGCCAAAATCCTATATCCATTTGCCAATAAGTATGCACAGGGAATGTGAGGGAATAAACCATTATAATAATAACTAAGACAGCGGTGGCCATTATCTGCTGCTGATTTAGGCCTAACTACACTGCACCAAAACGTTGTAGATAACCATATAAGCAGAAAGCACTGCAGATTCCCCTACAAGAGGGTTTTCTAAAAGCCTGCATATTACCACCTCAGGTAAAGTCTCTTTATATTCTCCGGCTTTTTGTTTCATTACAAAACTGGGCAATTCATCAGCTTGACAACACGTGGAACATTATGGTTTAAGAAACAGAAATCCAGCTAAGATGATATATTTTATTTACATGGTTTTCACAGAGCTGCCCTATGTCTTACCTTCAAGATGACACGTATAATAGCAGTTGCTGGGGTGGAAAGGCAGTAGCATGTTGTAAAAGGAGAACGGCTTGCAGCACATCACCCAGTTTATCTGACAGGGCTGACATTTTTGCTTGTGTAACCAAAGACAACCACATCCATTGCACCAGCCTGAGATACTCTCACGACACTGAGCCACTGGCTTTCATTACCGGCCGCCACAGCAGAGCTCAACATACTCTCCCTCAAGGCAAAGGATGGCTCTGTCTCTCAAGGTTTAGGTAATGGGAGTCTCTGTCATGAGTTCCCTGGTTTATCTGGGGTATAGATAAGCACCTGTGAGTGTTTTGAAAAGTAAAGAACTCAACATAACTGCCAGGGCACTAAGAATAGAAACGTTAGATTGCACTCTCCAAACGTTAGCTTGCACTCTCTGTTGCCCGATGGTGTAAATGTCTAGCGCAAAAAGCAATTACCTGTTCTTTGTCAAATAGACTAGGGTTTTGTTCTGACATGCTGACAAGCCAGTAATTTAACTTCTTTAAAAAATTTAGAACAAAAGAAATACATGTAGTCTTAATCATTTGTGGCAAGCGGTGCCGTGGATAGCAGAGGAAAAAGACACTTATATTCAGTGGTGCTGTCAAACTATATGTCTAAGCTGGCCTTTGGCAACGCATTTGCAGTCTGAAAGTGAAATTTGGCTTGTCAGTAACTCTGCCAATATTTTAGTATGGATAACAACAAAAATCAAGCATGCCACTGTCATTCACATTTAAAGCAAGAGTTGGACCGGTTATTGGCATCATAGGGACTTTTCCAACTTTGCCATCCATCTTAAAAACACAAAGGTAAAGTGTGCCATTATTTCAATGTTGAAGTGCTTTCTCCTCTCTGGCTATGCAAATGTAAGTTACACCTGCAAAGCTTGATTCGATTTGGGACAGGAGTTGCAATTGTGTTTGATTATGCTAGAAATTTAACACTAACGAGCAACAAGTCCCACCTTTGTCAGGATGACCCATTGTAGCCTTTTTGGCAGAGCCACAGTCAAATGCGCCTCTGGTACCTATATTTAAATGTAATATTGGACTATTGTTGATTCAAATTGTGCTGCCATTACAATGTAAAAAACCATATACAGAAATACAGCGGATGACTGTTTGCATTAGGTCGGCGTAGGTCCCAGACAGATTTTAATCCTAGTCCATCCGAGCTTAAACCAATGTTTTTGAAAGACAACTTCACTGGTGTAGACTCTTAAGTTGTTCATTACAAAAAAAAAGTGTGCATTATGGAACTGCTAAAAAACTTCATGCAACAAAGTTGGATAATGCCAGTGGTCAAAGTTGATGACTTCCACCCAAGCTCAAGGGGGAGGGTGACTCCTGACAGATGGAATGCAAGATGCAAGTCTCAAAGCCATCATCACTTAGCATTGAAAGCCCACTGAGAAGCAGTCGTCCAGCACTAAAGTGTCTAGAAGTCACAGCAGACGTTTGTCATTACCCTCTGCTTAGCCTCCGGCTGAATATCCTATTAAAGACGACGCTGTGCATGAGTTTAGAAAGGCCTTTCTTTTACTACCAGAATGATAGCAGTCTGGGGTAATTACTAAACTCCAAGGTTACAGCAATTTACTTCTCAAAGGACTTTGCAAGGACTAAGATATTGCAATCAGCACACCTTCAAAACTCTCAAGGCCTTCCTAGCGAAGTCTAATCAGAGCGCTAACACTCTTATGTCAGCCATTATCACTCAGTCTAGATCAAGACTTTTTCTGGCCATATACTGGTTCAATAAAAGATTTATAAACAGCATTGGTGGCATGCTGTCTTTAACCACAGAAAATAAATTTGACTTGTCTCTTAGTCAGAAAAAAACAAGCCAAAATGAGTCATGCAGCGTTTTGAGAAATGCACTTTCAATATGAATGGTGCATGACATTCAAGAAATCTGAAGCTCATATTTTATGTTAAAGTGAGTGATTGCATTAATTATTCCAGTAATTGTGCCCCGGCATCAAATATGCTGTACGTGAAACTTGACTTTTTATTCAACCTGCATTCCTTTATGGTAAATGCAAATATTAGTCAAGAATAAAGTTTTATTTAAAAAAGAAAAAAAAACATGGGTCACATACCCCCCCCCCCCACCCCACCCCACCCCCCATGCATGGTCAAAACATTCAGATTGGAAGTCTTTGGGTTACATGGACTTGTAGGATGGCGGTCATGTTTGTGGTTGAGTAAACTGTAAGTGCATGTGAATGAGCTCTATGCTCCATGGGCTTAATTGCAGAGGAGGCTTTGATGAGAGATTTGTTTAACATGGTGTGTGACAAACATGGGAAAATAGCCCTTTAAAATCCTATTTAGCTCCCCACTCACAAACAGCTGTAGAGACAAATAAAAGACAAGCCTGTGGGTAGTGAAACAATGGTCCACACTGTATAGCCTACATTGTGCAGCACCAAATGTAAAATAATGACTATAAAAAAAGGAAGCTTTAAAATGTACATGTGTTGTATCTGACTGTATAATACCATTTTAGAGTGCTGAAAATCTAATTGTTGCAAGTTGATTCAATTAAATTTCAAATATACTGAAATTAAAAAATCCAAAATATTCCAATGTCATCTCAGACTTATGAACCCACATGACAATGTGCATGAAAAATTTAATTGTGCAATGCAGTGAAGACATCTTATCAACATTAAACCTTGATAGCCTTCGTTAAATATGCAGCACTAGTGCACTTTCAGCTCAGCACATGTAGGGATCAAGTGTGACGAAGAATTGCAGCTTTACCGTGCTTCCAATGGTTTCTCATTACTGAGAGACTCTCTGAGTCATGCTGGGCACAGCTAGAGTCTTTTGGGTGACCATTGAGTCAGCAAACTAGAACCCCGAACTCTCCCTTCACACAATTTCTTCATTCTCATTATCTCTTGATGTGTATGCCAAAGTGTCCGGCAGATGAAGATTAATGATGCGGTGGTATGATTAAACCAGAAAAGTAAACTCTAACTCAAACTTTTGCAGGCAGCCATGCTCTCGGAGTAACTGTCACGGTGCCTTAAAAGCCATTATTTCATAATAGACATTTGCAAGATGAATGGTCAATACAAAAATGTCAAGCTCCGTGTTGTAGATAATTTGCATTCTCTGGTTCCTACACACCATTAGCAGGTGACTCATATTCTTCCGGACCATAAGTTCAGAGATGCAGAGTTAACAAATGCATTAACAATAGCAGTGTTTCAGTCATGAGTGATTGTTTTTTTTTTTTTTTTTTTACGAATCCTTTAAGTGAACAATTCATTCTTGTACAGCTCTATGCACTGACTCATTTTTTTGTTCCTTTGAAGCATATGAATGCTTTCCTGCCTTCAAAAACTCATTATAGCACTGACAAATAGCATTAATGTGCTGGTTGCAAAGGCGCAGTATTAATGGTGGGACCTCATGGTCATGATTTGAGACTAATTGAAGCGGTACTGAACAAACTGGGAACAGAATGTTATTTGTAAGAGAATGAAACATGCTGTTCATGAACAAAACTAAAGCATGCCAGTCATGAATGAGTATATACTCACGGACAGTGAAAGAATAAAGGGGGTTATGTCATTTGTTTCGTTTGGCATGCTAGTCAATCTCGTTCAACAAGGTAACTGCATCTAACAAAAGGAGTGAAAAAGAGGCTAAATAATGAATGTATTCTACCATTATCATATGGGGAAATTACACTTTGCATAGGGACCAAAGATGGCTCCCTGGTGGGTGTTCAGTGGAGGAATGAATCCTACCCCTCCCTCTTTCAGCAATCACCCCCATTAACTGAGAGCCTTAGCTTTATGGAGTCGATAACATTGTCTTCCCGGACCCATATATCACAGCACAGCCTCCGTGCATCAATGACAGTGGCGCTTTCATCAGGTTTCCATATTATCAATTACTTCCAGCCTCCAACAAGTAGCCACTCCCAGAGCTGATATGAGGCTTAAAATGAATCCCAAAACATATACAGTCAGGATAGCCATGTCATGTAAACGGCCTTGGAGCGGTTCTGAGCTCAAACCAGGCCCACTAATACTGTAATGGTTGAGCTCAGATTTGTTCTTTCGGATTATGACTCATTAAATTTTCATGTCATGCTGCAAAATGATATGCACCGCCGCATAAATTTAGCGTATGCCACTTCGCGGCGAGATCATTGAGGTGCATCGCTGGCTATCTTTCAGGAGCCAGGCAAGCTGTCAGACTGGAAGTTTTTCACTTCTCCAACTCCCAAACATTCTGCTGTCATCAAAGTATTTACCGTACGCTAATTAAAGAATTCAGGGGGGTAAATACATGCAGAGTACCGCATCTGAAAAACCATTGCCAAAGCTGAGCACACAAACACACACATATATCCAAGCCTAGCTAACATGCACATACACAAAAGGTATCTAGTTGCTCTTTTTTGCTATTTGTTTGCCAGTTACCCCGGGGAATGATGATGGCATGGCTGACACAGTGTGAATCAAACTAATTAATCCTGGGGGAGAAATATTGGTGCTCAACACACATACAACACACAATTGCTCCGGCTACGATAGCCTCACTCTGCAAAGACAACGAGAGGGGGTCATCATCCATGTTTAACTTCCAACAAAATTAAATGTGCAAATACAACAGGCGGTCTGCATCAAAGCAGATGGCTCTCAGACTTAAAGACTGTTCTATCTTTCTGCAAATACAAACTAAAGGAAGGAAAACCTGGATTTAAGGATTCTTAACTACTGAGCATATACTTTTGTGCATTTCCTTACAGGGGAAGAAAAAACTGAGATAAATGTAAAAGACAGCTTACGTAATTTCAAACGACCAATCTCAGACGAAGTTAATGTCAGAGATTAAATATACAGTCGTGGCCAAAAGTTGAGAATTACATAAATATTAGTTTTCAAAAATTTCACTGCTAAACTGCTTTTAGATCTTTGTTTCAGTTGTTTCTGTGATGTACTGAAATATAATTACAAGCACTTCATACGTTTCAAAGGCTTTTATCGACAATTACATGACATTTATGCAAAGAGTCAGTATTTGCAGTGTTGGCCCTTCTTTTTCAGGACCTCTGCAATTCGACTGGGCATGCTCTCAATCAACTTCTGGGCCAAATCCTGACTGATAGCAACCCATTCTTTCATAATCACTTCTCGGAGTTTGTCAGAATTAGTGGGTTTTTGTTTGTCCACCGCCTCTTGAGAATTGACCACAAGTTCTCAAATGGGATTAAGATCTGGGGAGTTTCCAGGCCATGGACCCAAAATTTCAACATTCTGGTCCCCGAGCCACTTAGTTATCACTTTTGCCTTATGGCACGGTGCTCCATCATGCTGGAAAATGCATTGTTCTTCACCAAACTGTTGTTGGAAGAAGTTGCTGTTGGAGGGTGTTTTGGTACCATTCTTTATTCATGGCTGTGTTTTTGGGCAGAATTGTGAGTGAGCCCACTCCCTTGGATGAGAAGCAACCCCACACATGAATGGTGTCAGGATGCTTTACTGTTGGCATTACACAGGACTGATGGTAGCGCTCACCTTTTCTTCTCTGGACGAGCCTTTTTCCAGATGCCCCAAACAATTGGAAAGGGGCTTCATCGGAGAATATGACTTTGCCCCAGTCCTCAGCAGTCCATTCACTATACTTTCTGCAGAAGATCAATCGGTCTCTGATGTTTTTTTTTTGGAGAGAAGTAGCTTCTTTGCTGCCCTTCTTGACACCAGACCATCTTCCAAAACTCTTTTGCCTCACTGTGCGTGCAGATGCGCTCACACCTGCCTGCTGCCATTCCTGAGCAAGCTCTGCACTGGTGGCACTCCGATCCTGCAGCTGAATCCTCTTTAGGAGACCATCCTGGCGCTTGCTGGACTTTCTTGGACGGCCTGAAGCCTTCTTTACAAGAATTTAACCTCTTTCCTTGAAGTTCTTGATGATCATATAAATTGTTGATTTAGGTGCAATCTTAGTAGCCACAATATCCTTGCCTGTGAAGCCATTTTTATGCAACGCAATGATGGCTGCACGCGTTTCTTTGCAGGTCACCATGGTTAACAATGGAAGAACAATGATTTAAAGCATCACCCTCCTTTTAACATGTCAAGTCTGCCATTCTAACCCAATCAGCCTGACATAATGATCTCCAGCCTTGTGCTCGTCAACATTCACACCTAAGTTAACAAGACGATTACTGAAATGATCTCAGCAGGTCCTTTAATGAAAGCAATGAAATGCAGTGGAAAGGTTTTTTTTGGGATTAAGAAAATTTTCATGGCAAAGAAGGACTATGCAATTCATCTGATCACTCTTCATAACATTCTGGAGTATATGAAAATTGCTATTATAAAAACTTAAGCAGCAAATTTCCAATTTCCAATATTTATGTAATTCTCAAAACTTTTGGCCACGACTGTCTACAAGCAAGTTAAAATACTCAAGGGTTGGAATTTACAACAATACTCTAGCAAACTGAAATTCCTGCTCTATCTTGAAGAATAAACCTTTTTGGCTTTATTTAAAGATAATATCGGGTGCCCTGATTGAAATTAAGACTTTAAAGAGGGTCAAAGGTTCCTTTTTGTCCTTTTGTGAAATTTCTTCTTATTTGTGAAAATCATGTTTCTTTATCTACTGTGTGCAGAGGCTTAATTGGACTTTGATAAATAAAGAGTGATATTACTTTTATGTGTCTGAATACATCAGATGGGCTTCATTTAATCTAGCTGCTGCAGTGAATAAAAAACACAAAATATAAAAAAGCCCAAAATCACTTGAGTGATCACTAGTGCTTTATAGTTACTAAATGTATACTGGCTGTCAAACCCAGGGCTGGTCCATTGAGTTGTTATTAGCATTTGAAGGTGGTTCATTACCTTGATGTAAAATGATGGTTGTCATTTCCATTTATAAAAGCACAAGTGTTGTCAGCAGAGGATTCTCTTTGTGGAGACATCTCTCACTGTAGCAAAGAGTCATGATGATTGCTCTGGAGAAAATACATGCCACACTGTGCCTCATGGGAAAATAAGACATCACCTGTGATGGTTATTTCAGAGAGAAATTCAGTTGACGAATGTAATATAAACATGACTCAGCTTCATTTGTTAAAAGTTCACTGAAAATGAAACGTTTGTCATAATTGACTCACCCAGCAGTGAAATACAAAAGGCATTGATGAATGTCCAAGCTGCTCATTTCCATCAAATGGATTATATTTCCTTTAATGCCTTTTCAATGTTACCTGATGTTGTGTCCATGCAAGAGAGGACAACACTTGAGAAATGATGGTAGATTACTTTGCCTTCTCAATTTTAACACATTGTATTGAGAGACACTGAGAACTAGAGACAAAAGAAAGACATGAAACAGACAAGAGAGCAGATTAAAGGAAACTCCAGTTTAATGTATTTTCCATTAGCTATTAAACGTCCATTAAAAAAGTCACCTAGAAGTTCAAGATTAAATAGTCCCACCTTTTATCAGCTCCAGTGTAATTACTGAATAAAATATACAAGACTTTTCTATGGGGAATACACCAGAATGTAACAGACAAGTTTATTCCTGGGTGTGATGGATTCAGTTTTGCTTACTGTGATCAGATGGAGTCCTGGTAGACTCACGGGAATGGAAGAGCGCCATCCTGGAGGTGCGCCAAAACCTGTCTATGCAATAAAACGGTCTACTGACAATGGCAGCAAGACTGAGGGAATAAAACATGATGGTAAAGGGATGTCTGAAGGGAAATGAAGAAAGCAAGGTTCTTAAGAAACCAGAGTCTGCATTTTATGCTTCAGAAAAAGAAAGAAAATACATCATTTCAAATTTCACTGGGAATATATAAGATGCAACTGAACACCTAGTTTTATGGAGGAGCCTTTAAAAATACTGAAAACTCTTTAAAAGGGGCATTTATCTTTTTTGAAGTATTATCTTTTTAATACTGTGGGTTTAAACTCACCTTATAAACAATAGTAAAAGTGATGCTTAACTTGACACACATTACATCACATCAAATCAACAGTTTTGCCTCCACCCCATGGTTTAGCCCTTTGGCCTTTTTAGATGAATGTAATTGCTCTTATTTAATAAGACTGCAGTATTATGTGATTGGAAGGCATGCTTGAATCAGTCTCCAGATACAGTATATTAACCTTTCCTAATGTGTGGGATGGGCTGGGAAAGATCCTGGACTCTTGAATCATCTGGGGGCCAATTACTTCTATAAGGCAATCATATGAGACACAGCATGGATAACTTATCACCTTGTGGCAAGAGCTCTACACAACCTGAGTCCAGAAGTTCTTGGTCATGTTTGACAGCTGTGAGAGAGGGTTCTGCTCTCTCGGGGTGAGAGATGACATGCTGGAGGTTATGAAAAGAGTCACGCTGGCACATTCTCCTGCTGAACAGGTTACGAGGGTTTAGTTGAATTATACAGCCACACAATGATAAAACAGACAAACAAAGCCGATAGTGGCAGAAATATTGGAAGGAATAATGCACCCTCTTGGGCTTTCATTTCCTCATCAAACAGAAGAGCCGGCTTGCAGAGAGCTGGATCTGTTTGTCAAAAATTGAGAAACAAACAGGCATCATCTGAAAAGTCCCTCCCTGATTCAAAGGCTGGAAAGGGGGAAAGTAAAAGCCAGAGTTCCAGCACTTCTTTTTATCTGCTCATCAAAGGCTGGCCCGACTACTTCACCAGCACTCAGCTCTCTGGTTAAAGATGACTCACTGACCGTGGCTCTGTGTTCAAAACCATGTCCATCCACTGTGACTTCAGTCTGAACAGCAACTGTTTGAATAACTGAAAGACTACAGTGTCTGCTACAAATCAACATAAAACGGCATTTGAAACCAATATTGTACTTTTTATTCTATCTGAACAAAATCTATTTCCATTAGGCACACCAACCAGTGCAGTGTACCACTCTTTACAAGATGTAAAGATTTTCTAGTAAACAAGACATTTTTGATATTTTCAGTTTCATTGTGAACATCAATGCAAATGCAGAAATACTTTGCTGAGATAAATTGCTGACAAATGGCCAAAATTGGAGGCAAACCGGTGCTAATTTACATGTGTTACAATCGCGTAGTGTGTTATCTGAGAGAAGTGCCTATGTATCGGGAGATATTTGTTAGCTAAAGATCTGGACCTGTCGGCAACTCCGAGTCCTGCAGTGTGAAACATGTTTTTACTGGAAATGACATTGGCGATAACCTACAACCAATGAAAGAGCACCTTACTGGGCATGGGACGGTTCAAGGGGAGGAGTCATGATAGACCTGCAACTTTGAAGACTATTTTACTTCTGTAATGTAGAATTGCAAATCCAGATAATCAACTAAGGAAAAAATATCAGGAACTGATTGGATCATGAAATGTGGATGGTCAATACCTGATTTCGATGTCAACTGTGGATAGCTACTTCTTTCATGAAACGCCACCAGCACCTTTGGTTGACAAGCTGTCATTTACAAGGCTGAGCATGTTACCATTTTGAGGATTTTTTTTATTTTCCTTTGAGATAATGTGCACTGTACATACACAATAAGATCAGGAATGAGTATACAAACAGCAAACGGGGTCAGTTTCTATTACATTTTGAATTAAAAAACAATAATTGCTGCACAACTACCCTTACAAAAAATACAGCAGTGATGCCATTTTAAACAAGCCTAAGCTTGTATGCTGATTTTAGATGGTTCCCCAAATTAGTCAATCTGGTGCTCAGCTCAACTTAATCGATTTTTCCAGTTAAACGTTTGATTTTCTGACTAAATGCAAGCCTGAAGGGTGATTACAATGTGGAAAAGCAACATGCTCTGGGACAAAGACTCAACAGAACAAGCTTTACAGCTGCAATCACATCTGCATGCATCTGTCTTCTAGAGTTGCTACATATTACTTTTGAGAGATGGAAGCACAATAGAAGCACTGATGCTGAAACATTCCTACCAAGTTTCCAATGTCAAAAAAAGAGCTTGCAGTAAGGCCATCCTTCAGAAAAGCAGAAATAAATGTTGATGTGAAGTGTGGACTAATAATAAGTGTACTGCACTGACACACCATAAACAAAGCAGTGGAAGAGCACTTGTGTTTTTATTACAAACAGCATATACTGTATGTAAAATGATTGCTATGTATTTTTTTAGTCCTGACTGGTACAGTAGTTGCCAGGCTGTGATGTTTCTGGTTCTTAATGGGACTGCTACCTGCCTGATCTGATTAAACTGTAATTCTCAAGGAATACAATCTCAGGCATCATTAGTCCACTAAATATGTAAGGATTTATGCGAGTAGGAGTAGCAGGCAGAGATGAGTCACTCCATAAAAAGGACTGTACAATGGTCAGAGTTTGAGATCTCTGATATAAGCAGAGGTCTTCAGATGCAGACACACTATATTTTAGGCAGAATTCTTCAGATAATTTATATTATATATTGTTATTCTTGATATAAAAAAATCAAAAAGCAATAATAGCCCCTTTCACACATACAGCTGATTTTTTATTTTTTTATACTCCTATGAGATTGATCATTGATTCATCAGATTCATATAATGGATAATAAAGGTGGAAAAATGTACATCCAAATCAATGGCTGAACATTTTGCACATCAAAATAATAACTTTGCATTGAAATTGTGTCTTTTCTTTAGATCTGGTTTCCTTCTAAGCTGTCAGAATGAGTAGCCATTGAGCACAAAAACAATACCAGTGAGAGCTGTCATTTTTAGTCAGTTTACACAACTACAAGAAAGGGGTAATAAAAGACAACTTCTAGCCATGATGAATACTGCACTTAGCATGCCTTAAGCTTCACTTAGCTGTAATCTTATCACTGGGCCGAATGACTTGTGTAGATACCAGTGAATGTCTTGTCTGTGCACAACATTAACCGCAAATCTACTCCTAACTCAGGGCAGACCTGAGCCGTAAAGGTTCTTTGACCTAGAAAAGCTTCATGTTTGATCCTCTTCAATATCACCAGTCTATGAAGTGAAAGAATTAATGAGTTTTATAAAACTGACTCAATTCTTCTGAGCTGTGGAAATGACAGATGTTGTAACCTAACCTGTTGTAAGAAACCGTCTAGGACAACATCTCTATTCTGCGTAAAGAACAAAAAAAAAAAAAATCGACAGATAAAATGCAACTAAGTATAAACTCAAATATAGGAAGAATGGAAAAATAAAAAGGCTTAACACCTTTTTAAAAGATAGCAGTTAAGAGAAAGAAGTTGACAGCTCCAAAAGAACAGAGTCACAAGGCCTTCAGCAAGAATCCATCCTAACCTGTAACGTTAAAGACAAAAGACATTTACACTTTTATGAACCCTCCAAAAAAGGTGGTGGTAAAAATGAACTTTACTATCTAATGTGATGTACTCATGCATGCCAAAGAAATGATCTGTCCTGCTCTGAGAATTCTTCTTTAAAACAAAACCAGCCTGAAATGAATCCAGCTGAGGCCTTCAGCCAATTCAACCCTTTGAGTGATTTTACAGTAGCCATGTGGAGGTTTTAAAAAGCACTACATATATAAATCGCTTAAAAAAACCATCCCTTCTTCTGCTGAAAAAGGTGTGTGGGTGAGGAGAAAAGCTTACAACGCTACGTTGGCTGTGAAACAAGCGCTGAACTGAGGAGATGCAACCCCTTTATCGGCAGCCCTGAGGGAAAGTTGAGATGGAGAGGCACATCCTGTCAGCACGTAAGCCATCTCCACTCTTTGTTTACACCGACCCGTTAAACCATTCCAGGATGCGTGTGGCTGTCTCATCTGCATAATCTCTGTCAAGAGTGACAAAAGCTTCCCAAAAATAGGCAATGAAAGAATCAGACTGGAACCAGAGCAGAGAGGAGGTCTTAGTGGTCTATAGAGTTTAAGAGCATGGGAAAAACATAAAATTGGAGAATTTGATCTGTAGCCCTGCGATTGAGTCTTTTATGTAACAATGACCCTTTCCAGTGCCAGAAAAATGGCAGACCCTATAAAATAAAATACAATTATATTACATAATTAATGCATTAATGCAAAAACATCAAACATAACAAAAAATAAAAAGAGCTAGAGGGATCTGTCAATACAATATCTAATGTTTCTCAACTTTCACAATCAGTCATCGACTATGTTTGAGGTTTATTATTCCACAGATCAAACTTCTACATTTGGAGCAGTACTTTGGTCCATTGAGGTTTTAGTACAGAGGTACCCAGTGCGACAGCACAGAAATAGAAACGAATAAAAGAAAACGTGCTCATTGTGGGTAGGTCAGGACAAAAACCTCTAACTTCAACCCTCAAACTGATCTTTTGTAGCTTTGTGCTATGTCATGACAGAGTTCACATGGAGATTTATTTTTAGAATTTTTCTTCAATATTATGGCCATTAAAACATGTTAGACTCTGGGGCACTGTCAGCAGTATTGTCGAGCTAATTTTCTTTCGGATTCAGAGCCAGCGAGGCCTACACCATTCACAATGTTCTGTCACCAGGTTCTTCAGTGAAGCAAAGCGACTGTACAGAGGTATGCCAAATGTGCGTGTCTGTGGGGATCGAAGAGAACAAGGGGGTCTGATTTCAAAATTACAATCCTCTATTCATACTTGATGACTGCTTGAAACTCCAATTACCCACCAGCGGAATGTGATTGCTCAGTTTTCTTCTAGTCTGGAGAGTTATCAGTATGCCTGCAGAGGACCTCAGGAGACTCAGTCATGATGTGCTAATATAGTGAGAGGCATGTGAGTGATGCCAAAATTGCTGTCTCAGACTGACAGTATAATTGTACCTTCTTTCTGCAGCAACCCAACTAAACGTTCGATCCCCAATCTACCAATCATGGATGACTTATCTGGCAGAGGGCCTGGGTAGAGTACAGGGTATAAAGCTACATGCTATCTAATAATGGGAACCCTGTGTAGAAGCTCTCAATGACGAGTCTGGATGTAGGGCAACATCTGAAGTAATGGCATGCCACTGACACTGTGAGCACGTCAGCCTTTACAATATGAAGCCATTTTTCTCATAGTATTATCAGCTATATAATTACAGTCATCGTGGCATTGTTTTGTAAAGTTTAAATTTGTTGGAAACTCTCAGGAGTCTACATGCTCAAAAAGATGAGACATCTCCATTATGTTCTGCAACTAAGTCATAATTTTTAGTTATAAACATATGACAAAATGAACACCAGGAATAAGCTTCTTTTTTTTTGTCATCACATCCGTTCTGCACTAAGGGCGGCTTGAGAACTCTTTAATGCTCTTTAACATTAATCACTTGTGCTGAGTGAAGGCAATGCATCTCATATGTAAAGTGAAATTAAACCGCTCCTTCCAATCCGACAGCAGCTTTCTAAAAAGGATTCGTCTATGGAGTAATTGGCAATGAACATTTCAGACTATCACAGGTGAGGGAAAAATAAATAAAGAGTTAATAAATAATACCCTTTAGCCTTATCAGCAATTGCTTTGCATCCACAGCAGAATTTGATGGGATCTGTGAGTTCATCGTCAGGTTGTGCATTTTAGGCTGTTCACTGGCAGGGGGTTTGAGTTGCTTTCTGTCAGCTGGAAATGAAAAGAGATTGCAGGCAGGCCTTACACGCCACACTCTCTTATTGAGTTTGAAGCAGCACACATATCATGGTGATGAGAAGACACGACAGGAAAACTTGCAAGAACAATCCTGAGAACTGGCTGTACGTAACCTCCCTGACCTATGATGATAGTGAAACAATAGCCCTTGCCTCTCCTGAGAGGTCTGGAGCAAGAACGCAAGGTCAGCTTTAATAATATGATAACCTCAAATGAGAAATCCACAGGACTGATACCACCAATGCACCTCGCAAGGGAGATGGCCTGCAGTATGCATGGAGTTCATGGCTCAAGGTCTTTCTATGACAAACTGCTTGAATGCTTTATTCATTGACTAGATTCTTTTTTCAATACCACACAAAATATCTCATAAAAACACCATCCCAATTCTCTAAATCAAAAATCACGTCTTAAGTCACAGCAAACCGCAAACTTCTGAACAGACAAACTTTTCCATTGCATTTAAAGCAAGTCATTCCTCATTCAATAGGTTTAGTGCATAGAATTAATTCACTTTGTCCTTTTGACTTCTAAAAGGCTTTGATCCTAATAGTATCTATTGTATTTTGTATTGAAATCTATTTCTTCAACATCTATTATAGAAATTGGCTTAATAATCGGTGTTCTTTTAACCAACCACATGTGTTAAACATAACTACTTCATAGAATAACACAAACTTGTTGAGGTGTGCTATTTTTCCAAATGATGAGATTTACCATTCTTAATGGAAAACAGAACTGGTTTAAAACATATAAATAAATATACACTGAAAGAGGTATCTGCGCCAGAATATCATATATATTCTTTTGACTTGGGACAGTAAACAGACACTTAGCAACTCCAGAAAACCCTAGCAGCCATCCACAACACACCCTAGAATCACAGCAATAAGTACAAATCACATTTACTTTATAAATACTTATCTATAAGCAAGAATATAACTCATCGTTGCAACCTCAGTAGTAATATTCATAAGAAAATTTGTTTAGAATATCCCTTGCTGTCTGATACCAGGTTATTGCATTAATAAAAATCTGTTAAATGGAAAGGTCATATAAATGCATATTATGAATTGTTAACACAATAAGTCCCATTTGACTTGGAGGCGTACTTAATTCATTATGATTATTCTATTATAAAGAAAAAACAAGGCTTACATAGATTTTCCTCTTGTTTGGAAATCCTGCTGGTTGCCACAAGAGGCTAATTAGCTGCAGCGATTATCATGCTAGGCTAGTGCTTATTATGACTTCAGACTGGGCCCAAGGTGCATCGAAATTCAGGTGGTGGTTTGACTTTGAAAACTCTTTGCAGTCCACAGTTCATGTGTTCCTTTTACACAGGGAGCCAGAAACTGGGTTTGTTTGGGCTAACTTAATGTGACCATGAAGGACATGTAATCAGCAAGGAAAAAAGGAGGTATGAGCTCAAGTAATTACTCCGCTCTAATTACAGTAGCTGGCTTCCAAGAAAGGTGGAATACTGGGTCTCACTGTCTAATTTCACAGCCTCAGTCTGAAACTTAAAAATATGTCTGTATTTAATGAATGCTACATCACAGCTATGTTTGCAGTCAAGACACAGAAGATGACCTTTTGACTGCTAAGTAGCTTCAAATAACTTACTATAGATTTATTCAAATTGCATACACTTAGTTTGTATTGAGATGGTTGTTGCAACGATTAAACACTCTTCAATAGACACTGGCGTGCCAAATAAATACTAATGATGGATAAAACAGGGGGGGGGGGGGGGGCGGGGTGGGTTGAGGATAAAATAATATAAATTTATGAATAGTTCTCTCTAACTCAAAATAATAATAATAATAATAAATACTGACTCTGTCTTTTCAAACATTTGAAACGGTGGTGAATTAACATGCAATTTAATGCACAATTTAATAATGCGTAATATGGACCAGACCCCTGTGCATAAATCGTCACGATCAACAGTAAACACTGGCACTTCTCACTCATGTTTGGCATTTGATCAATGCTTTTAATTCTGTTTGTGTGCAGACTACGACTTGGAAGGGAATGAAGGGCTTCCTGTTTATTTATTTGCATCAGGTCTTCAGAGAGCCTGGCAGTTATCAGATTTCATCAAACACACTGCACAATTATAAAGAGTTTTAAGGCCAAGAGAAACAGCTTTTAAAAGTCTTATTAACCTTAGCGTGGTCTCAACTTCTACATACAGCATACTGATTACAAATTTTTGGGTCTTGTGGGATTTTAATGAAATTTCGCTTCCAAGAAGACATGCAATGCTGTCTTACAGGTTAGTTTTTTAACTTTTGAAATCTTATTAGTATATTTAAAAAATATATTAGTGTATTATTTTAGTGTAATGCATTAAAAAAACTGTAGTACAGTAATGACAATTCAAAGAAAAGAAAAAAATGCACTTTATAATAAAGGGATTTCCAAAATGCATCGTGAGCCAAATGTTTGGATCCATTTTGCTTATGCAAAATTTAGTTTTTCTTGATTTTTGGATGAAATGACTTATTTTCATGATCTTCACATTTTGTTTGACAAGAAATGCTTGTATCTTAGAAAACTGACTGTAATAAGCACCTTTAAAGCTTGCCGTGCGCATTAAACCTACATCGTTCTCATCTCAACCATCTCCTCACTGCTGTGGCATTTCTGTCATATGTGCATTTATTACGATGCAATTAGTGCCAGCTTCTGACACACTTCTTCATGTGTCACAATGATACCTTTGGCTGTGATTTACTTTCTGATGGAAGCTGTTAGTGAAGGGAGTCAATAAGACTGCCAAGCTGTAAGAGCCGATGAATAGCTGCTCTAAAATGACTTTCTTATATTGAAAGAACCATCACTGCATTCAGGGAGAGGGTCATATGCAGGTGGGATGGCTGCGAGTGTACGCGTGTCAGGAAAAAGGCAATTTGTGGTCGGTTTTTCTTGAGAATCAAATAGCACCCTACCTAGGGCCAAAATCTCCTCCACACACTTTTTGTTTATGTCCTTGACTTTTTAGGGTCACATTAAAATCTTGTTCATTGAATTCATCACATTATGCTAAATCTTGTTTCTCAAGAACCATCTTTACATGAATGTGTATATCTAAGCATGTTTTTGAGTACAGCTCTTTAAAACATCTTTATAATCATGTTTTCTGCTGTCATACAGAAGGCAGATAACCCTGACTCATTAAGGTCTCATTAGGCAATCTTTGCCATCACTGATTGTGATGACTTAGTGACTTAGTGATAAAGCACTAAACACACACAGCAGACATATGTTTACTTCCATTATAAATACAATTCTTAACAAGACACACAAAAGTTCATTGTGTGATTTCCAAAAGGCTAAACATTCACATGCACCTAAACTGGTCCGATTTCTTTGTATAGGCCTCCTCTTCCCAGTACACCACTGGCGCAATATTCATTAGCAAGTCCTAATGAGCTTTTATGGGGTTGTTTTATTCCAGTATTTTTAATTTGCATTATACAATATGCTCTCAGATTAAGTGGAGGGCTTTTGTGTAACTTTTTCAGGCATTATTATGTTTTTTTCATTCATCATTAGCATCGGCCAAGCCTGATTACTGCACAATACGAAACATGGCACAGATAAAGACCCACCTGCACAATGTTCCCTCCGGTGCTTCCAAGAAAAACAAACCATTTGCATCAGCAGCAAAACTGGAAATGCCAACCATGAACAAAACTGCCAAATCCAGAGGTAACTTATAATCATTCCGGCAGCCTTAACAGCAAAGAAAAAATGATTCAACAGTGTTTAAAGGACTCTGAACGTGTCAATAAAGATGAATTAGTGCTGACAATTTCCATATTGCGGAAGAGTTAACATTTTACTTGACAAATGAAGATTAAATATGCCAGAACAATCTTGAGACACATTTTTGTTCTTGAAGGGATTGTGTGAAATCCAGGTTCTTTAGTGGTCGACCATGCTTCCGGCACATTAACCTACTGTAGCACTATCATTTGTTATTTTGGCAGCTCGGCTGCAGCTTTGGCAGCTCGGCTCGGGCTACATCAGAATGGCAGTTTAAGGAGAATCAGCACTCTATTAGGCTCATAGAGACAAATCTTCACCGTTTTTATAAGTAACAACACCTTATGGGCAATAACATTTTTTTCTAATTTTTCATCCACTCAAAGCAGCATGTTTTTGTTTTTGTTGTTTTGCCAGAGAATAACCATATAAGAGAAAGCCAACATTTGGCACATGTGTTTATCAATTTGGCATGTATTAACTTGCTGCTTTTGAATATTTTCAGATCATTTGTGCCTACTTCAAAAGATCCTCATACGTCACACTAGTGGATGGCCCACAGTCTGTTTACTGATATGCATACTGGAGACACAATTGGCAAGAGCTAGCTAAAATCACTAATTCCAGTTATACTGACTAATCTGACTAAATCGGCAGATTTTGGCTGGAATAAGCTTCCTGCAGGACTTTATTCTGATGGCCTAAAGTCTGGCTATGATGATTGGAAAGGATGCTTTTAAAGGGTATGCCAGTTATGCACTATACACAGCTGAGATGTGAAGTGGCATATAGTATGTTTTATTAAACGCTATTTATTTACAAAGAGTTCTTGTACAAGACCCACTGGTAATGGATGTCAGAAGGAAAGGACAAACTGACCTCCACTCCTTCTAAAGTCTCATATTTTCATCAGAAGCACCCCTACTGCTTCTGAAAACAGCACAAAGACAAATTGTCAACAAATCCAAGGGGTTCCATAAGCCCTGTCACTTTGTAACAAGCACACTTTCAAGTGCTCAAAGAAATGAAGGCCACACCAAACTCGTTATCTCTGTTCAGAGAAATTGCTTACTGACAGTGTTTTTAATGCATAAAGAATGACCTTAATTACTTGTTTCATCTTACGTTTAAACAATTTAGTAGATACATGAAAAACTTTCAGAGAGTTTAATCTGGTAAGCTTTAAGCAGACATTAATGCTTAGGTGAGCGTTATTTCTCCTGTGGAAATTACATTAATACCCATTGAAGGTGGTGCACATAGGACCTTTAAAACACAAGAGCGCCATTAAGATTACAAAAGATCTTGAAGTAATCAAGGATTTGACCTGAAAAGAAAATTAATTGCCTGCCTTCACAATAAAATCCTTTTACCTTGTGAGATCTATGATTTCTTGCGCCTTTTGTGTTGAGAGATTGCCTTTTTTTTGCCTCCAAACAAAGAATTCTGAATTCACCAGTGCGGATGAATTTATAACTCAATATAAAAGTGAAATTTAGTGAATCACTAATCCTCTTAATCATTTAACTTGAAAAACAAATGCTACAAATGTTAGAACCAATACTTTTTATAAGTTCAATGCACACCACAGTTTCCCATCAGGAAATATTGAAATACTAAAGTAATTTAAGTTATTTATCTTTTTCTCTCGGGTAAGACTGGGAGATACTGTACTTCCTTATAAATAACTGACAAAGCAATTTTTCTGCAGCAGTAGTAGGAGCAATTAATGGACTACTAATGATATGGCACAGAAATATGTAAATACTGCATTACTATGACACTATTCTCAGAAAGCTTTCACACTTTGGTTCTTTGATTGGAGTGAAAGTGGCTTCGACGTGCCAAGTGTCATTCTGTGCATGTAAAGGTTCAGATCCAAATAGTATAATGTGAAAATGCACCAGTGCAGGAAGGGGGAAGTGGGTGCAATTGAAGCAAACAAACTGGGAAAACAGACTCAGAGATCAAAATTATGCTCTATAACAATAATAATAATAATAATAATATTGCGGAATATGCAAAGGCAAATGAAGACAGCTGGTTCTGAAAAGTAACTGTCACATTGTCTGGGTTGTGTTCCCTGGGTTTCCACTAGGTGTCTTCCTTTCTCACGGTGTCTGTCTCTTTATCACTTCCTGTTCCCTTATTTGGTCACCTTCCTCCTGTTGAGTAATTGATTGTTCCCCACCTGTCTCCTGTTCCCTCATTATCCTTCTGTGTATTTATACCCGGTCTGTCTGAGTCTGTGTTACGGAGTCCTTGTTTAATGTTGATGTTAATTCATGTCCGTCATCTTGCCTTGCCTTGCATTCGTGTTTTGTTTATGTTATGTTTGGATATTCTGGTTTTGACCTTGCCTGGTCTGTTTACCCCTTTGGATTACTCCTTAAATAAATCACTTACCTGCAATTGGTTCCCTCTCCTGTGTTTTCTGTAACACCGATCGTGACAGAAGGACTCTGTCACACTAGGAACCAGCGGTATGTCATTTTTCCGTTCCCCAGCCAAGATGGCGGAGCGGCGAACCAAGTACCTTCGGTTGACCGCCCTCCGCCAAGAGGGCAATGAAGTGGGTGCCCTGGCTCAGGTGTTCTGGTCCCTGGCCGAGGGCATGGGCTACAACGATGCGGCCCTCAAGGACTATTTCAATGGCGGGCTGGATGATCCAGTGTCTCAGGAGGAGATGGCGCAGTTAGAGACACTGGAATTCTGGGAATTCGTGCGCTACCTGCAGCATCGGCTTCGGTGAGATGCCCCAGCCACTTCGGTCTCTTCCGGCGGGGTGGTCGTCAGCCCAGCACCACTGCCCAGGATGGCAACCAGCCAAGCGCCACAGCACAAGATGGCCGCTAAACCAGCGCCAATGCCCAAATTGGCTACCGTTCCAGCCCCACAGCCCAAGATGGCCGCCAGCCCAGCGCCAATGCCAAAATTGGTCATCGCTTCAGCGCCACAGCCCAAGATGGCCGTCAGCCCAGCGCCACAGCACAATATGGCCGTCAGTCCAGCGCCACAGCACAATATGGCCGTCAGTCCAGCTCCACAGCCCAAGATGGCCGTCAGCCCAGCGCCACAGCACAATATGGCCGTCAGTCCAGCGCCACAGCACAAGATGGCCGTCAGTTCAGCGCCACAGCCCAAGATGGCCGCCAGCCCAGCGCCACAACCCCCGATGGCCGCCAGCCCAGCACCACAGTACAAGATGGCTGCCTGTCCAGAGTCATGGCCCAAGATGGCTGCTTGCCCAGCGCTGACGCACAGGATGAGAGTCTCCGCTGACCCTCCAGAGTCGAGTCAGGCGCCAGTTGACCCTCCAGAGTCGAGTCAGGCGCCAGTTGACCCTCCAGAGTCGAGTCAGGCGCCAGTTGACCCTCCAGAGTCGAGTCAGGCGCCAGTTGACCCTCCAGAGTCGAGTCAGGCGCCAGTTGACCCTCCAGAGTCGAGTCAGGTGCCAGTGAACTCTCCAGAGTCAGGGCTAGTCACCGCTGATCCTCCAGAGTCAGGGCTAGTCACCGCGGATCCTCCGGAGTCAGGGCTGGTCACCACGGATCCTCCAGAGTCAGGGCTGGTCACCGCGGATCCTCCAGAGTCAGGGCTGGTCACCGCGGATCCTCCAGAGTCAGGGCTGGTCACCGTTGACCTTTCAGAGTCAAGTCAAGTCACCGGTGATCTTCAAGGACTGAGTCAAGTCACCGGTGATCTTCAAGGACTGAGTCAAGTCACCGGTGATCTTCATGAACAAAGGCAAGTCACCATTGATCTTCATGAGCAAATACAAGTCACCAATGATCTTCATGAGCAGTGTCAGGCCAGCACCAATCTTCTGGAGTCCAGTAAGGACACCAGGGGATTACCAGAGTTTCATCGTCCCGTTGGTCCAGCCGCACGGAGGTCTGCTCCGCCTTGGGGGGCTCTGGTCCTGACCACACGGTTGTGGGGGTCTTCCGCTCCGCCCTGGAGGACTCTGGCTTCGTCCACAAGGACGTGGTGGTCTTCGGCTCCGCCCTGGGGGGCTTCCGTCCTGACCACACGGTTGTGGTGGTCTTCTGCTCCGCCCTGGGGGGCTTCCGTCCTGACCACACGGCTGTGATGGTCTTCTGCTCCGCCCTGGGGGGCGCCACATGATGTCCTTCATGGATTTCTGTTTTGTGTTTCTTGATTTCTGTTACGTTTCTGTCTGTTCCCCTCAGTGAGTCTGGCCCTCCGTCCCTCCCCCTGAGCATCCACCTGTCCGCCTCCCTCCTGGTCTGTGTCGTGTCTTGTCGTGGAGCCGCTCAGTAGAGGGGGGGTCCTGTCACAGTGTCTTGGTTGTGTTCCCTGGGTTTCCACTAGGTGTCCTCCTTTCTCACGGTGTCTGTCTCCTTATCACTTCCTGTTCCCTTATTTGGTCACCTTCCTCCTGTTGAGTAATTGATTGTTCCCCACCTGTCTCCTGTTCCCTCATTATCCTTCTGTGTATTTATACCCGGTCTGTCTGAGTCTGTGTTACGGAGTCCTTGTTTAATGTTGATGTTAATTCATGTCCGTCATCTTGCCTTGCCTTCGTGTTTTGTTTATGTTATGTTTGGATATTCTGGTTTTGACCTTGCCTGGACTGTTTACCCCTTTGGATTACCCCTTAAATAAATCACTTACCTGCAATTGGTTCCCTCTCCTGTGTTTTCTGTAACTCCGATCGTGACAGTAACACATTGAATTACGAGATGATTTCCTAATGAAGAGGCTATTGTGGCAGAGCGACATCAAGAATGGCACCGCTGTGGTCAAGAAGGCTGAAAAAGTGAGCACCTAAGAGGACTTGTGAATCAGAATGGCAAAATGTATCACCTTTCACTGCATTCAGATGCCCATCGTTCCAAAGTTTTTCTCATGTGCAGGAAGTATGGCTATCCTTTTTTCCACCACTAGCATGAGGCCCAGTTAAATGTGATTCATGGCCCCTGACAAGTCAAAGCAGAAAAGCAGAACAAAGCACAACAAATCAGATGCAATATGTGAAACCCGTGCAACAATGTAATCAGATGCATGTGTGGTCATTCATCTAAACATGGGTTTTGAATCCAGAGAACCTGCACTGTGCAATTCAGTACACCAGCCATTGCAGCAGAACTTATGGGCTTAATTGCCTTTTAAATTACACTGTCTTGTGAGAATCTCCCATATCAGAGTTCATTCAGAATCTCAGCAGCAAAATGTAACTGATCAATGGAAACAAAAGACTGTGTTTTAGGGCATGTACCGTACAAGATAACAGCTAATTAAGTAACACCTCCCAATCTTTCTGTGCCCCTTGGACTAAATCAGTGATATAATGGAGTTTTTTTCCATTATTGGATAAATAATGAAGATTATGACTCTTGAGAAGGGAATTTAAATTTACGTCTGCAAAATTATTTCGACAAGCAGCTAGCTCTTCTTACATAGGGTAATTAATTCTTGCCTGATAACACAGTTGTGCTTGAAACCAAATAATTTGTATTTAATTCTTTCTCTCTGTATCATCCTTAAGCAAGCAAGACATACTTGTAATTACCACACTATGATCTGATAAGATTTGTTTTTTTTATACTTTTACTGCAGACTAATGAAACCCTGTTCACTCTAAGAAACTGAGTTAGGATAGTTCAATCAGATTAGAGCTCACGGTTTGAAGAAGGGGAAAACAAAATACGGTAACACTTTAGAATACTGTTTCTTATTTACTACATAACTAATAAGGAATTATTGAAGAACTAACAGGTGATTATTCATTAACACTTAACTCACTACTGTTAACTAATAAGAAAGATGTGTTAATTAATCAGTATGTAATATAATTTTATAATTGTGTTAAGTAACAATTAGCTAATCAGTAAATAATATACTCTGTGATACCTCCTGAAGAACTACTATTAATTATCTACTAGTTAAGGTTCAAGAAACATAACTATGAAATAACTACTACTGAACAGTTATACTCAAAATTACTTGAGTAAAAGGACAAGTACAAAGTACTACTACAGTAGCAACTTTGTTACAGCCCAATTATTAGCCTATAATGGAAATGAAATATGGATTTTGTTTGCTTCTAAATGTTTAACTTTTGATTACTATTTTGAAATGTGGGCAGTATACATGTTAAAAAAGGAATAAAATATGCTGTATTAAGAAATGTTCTCATCTGAAATAAACAGATGAGAGTATTTTACAAAGTTTATGATTACTTTTATAGGTTTTTTTTAGTCAAAATGATGTAGTTTATTATTATTATTTACTAATAGGTTCACTTTAGAATTCTGTAAGTCCTGCAAAATTATCTGATAATTCTTTATTAATTACTAATGGGTTCCCTATGTTTTCACTTTAGAATACTGTTTCAGATTCTAAGTAATTCCTGAGGAATTATCTAATAATTCTTTATTAATTACTAATGGGTTCCCAACATTTTCACTTTAGAATAGGCCTAATGTTTCAGGTTCAAAATAAGTCCTGCAGAGTTATTTGATAATTAATTATTAATTACTAATGGGTTCCCTAGATTTCCACTTTAGAATACTGTTTCAGATTCTAAGTAATTCTTGAGGAATTATCTAATAATTCTTTATTAATTACTAATGGGTTCCCAACATTTTCACTTTAGAATAGGCCTAATGTTTCAGGTTCAAAATAAGTCCTGCAGAATTATTTGATAACTATTTATTAATTACTAATGGGTTCCCTAAGTTTTCACTTTAGAATACTGTTTCAGATTCTAAGTAATTCTTCAGGAATTATCTGATAATTCTTTATTAATTGCTAATGGGTTCCCAATATTTTCAATTTAGAATAGGCCTAATGTTTCAGGTTCAAAATAAGTCCTGCAGAATTATTTGATAACTATTTATTAATTACTAATGGGTTCCCTAAGTTTTCACTTTAGAATACTGTTTCAGATTCTAAGTAATTCTTCAGGAATTATCTGATAATTCTTTATTAATTGCTAATTGGATACCTGTATTTTCACTTTTCCTCAGGCTATGCCTTACATACAGAAATTGAATTCATGATAATGTGGTATATGCTGAGGAGGCACACATACAGTACTGTATATAAAATATAAAAACTAAGGTAAGTTATCGCAAGGCACTGGAGTCATGGTGGAGTTCCTATTGGAAGCTGATTTCTTACAAAACACACTCACAAAACAATTTACTACATAGGAAAACCTCTATAAAATGTATTGCATTTATTAATATTGCATTTTCATACTACTACTACTATTGCTAATAACATTTATATGAAAGGGTCACAATTCAATGTAATTGTGTAAAACTGTTCATTAGTAGTTACTTCATAGTTATTTTTCTTGAACCCTAACTAGTAGATAATTAATAGTAGTTCTTCAGGAGGTATGACAGAATACATTAGTTATTGATTAGCTAACTGTTACTTAATATAATCATAAAATTATATTACATACTGATTAATTAACACATCTTCCTTAGTAGTTAACAGTAGTGAGTTAATTGTTAATGAATAATCACCTGTTAGTTCTTCAATAATTCCTTATTAGTTATGTAGTAAGTAAGAAACAGTATTCTAAAGTGTTACCCAAAATACTTATCAAGCTGTACATGAACAGCCTGTACACAGGGACTAGAAAAGCAGATGTGCATTCTGAGACATGGCTTTAAGGGAACATACCTGCTTAATAACATGCCAGAAACTTTGCTTAGATAAGGAGTATGTGAAGATATCTAGAGTTGATAAGTCAACTAAATAATAAAAAAAAAAGTTTCTCACATATAACTTTGTAATAATCTCTCAGCAAACATCTGAGAGAAGTTCTTCTTCAGATGGAATGTAGTTACAGTATTTTTCAAGCTTAAGGTACTGTAGCTCCAGGAACGTTCAGATTAAATATGAACTTGGAAAATATGCGACTTCTCAACATCCCAGCTCTGACCTGGATATTGTGAAACGATAGTTTATTTTCCTCCCTGTGGTTGCCGGTACACATCTAGTAGCTTACAAAAATCAAAAGGAATTGAGAATGGAGAAATTACCATTTGATTTGCACATCCCTGACCGAGATATTGATTTCCTGCTTGTCTGTCATTTACAGTACTACCACTGCTCAGGTAACTGGCTTCCCAACTTCCTAACAAGTCCACTCTATCAAATAGCACACGTTGAGGGTGTAGGGATTATTGAAATACAGGACAAAGTTGAAGCCAGTAATTCCCAACGGTGAGCAGCTGTGTATGAATGTGTATGCTCTGCACATGTGTTCATCCCTAAGCTCTTCTGGCAGGTGCAGCTCAGTAGGGGAACACCATTCAACTGCCGCCCATGAGATACCTCCTGAGGATTGTGGGATTGACAGCCTGAGGGTGGCATGCCTGCTAGAGAGGGTGGCTTCTCATGAGACCCTGCTTCTCCGGTCATATTTTCTCTTCTGTCAATGCCAATTAAAGACGACGAAGACACTTCATGAGTCATTTCCTGTCAGGAAGCAAGCCATTGCTCTTTTGTAGCACCATTCAGACAGATTCTTTTTTTTTTTTGAGGAGTGTGCTTCTGAGAGGTTTCAGGGAGCTCTGCATTGGTTTTCATTTACATTTAACGATGAGCAAAGCTTGAAGTTTAAAAGCACCAAGCAGGACAGAAGTGTCAAAGAGTCCCACTTCTTCCTCCACCTCACAGCTGGTATTAAATTACAAATTCCAGGAGGATAACTTTCCTATTGTTATCTCTTGTGCATATTAGATTTAAAGAACCACCATAAATCCAAACTGTTCACTTGCTCTAAAAAAACTGACTATGTGTAATGTGAAAAAAAAAGTTTGTGGTAGTAAAGACATTTTGAAATAGGCAATTGATTCCAATGAGGTGACATTTGATTGTGTTAGATCTATTGAGCCAAGCTTACATATCAAGTTATATAAAAGTAGGGAGACACACATTGGATTGATTTAGGTAGCACATTAAGGAAACACTTGGACATCTACTGTATAGGAAAAATGATTCTATGAAACAATGGGAAAATCAGCCATTTCACAGAATTATAGGATGGGATTTACAAATTTGTTTCACAAATACAGGGAACTTGAGAGATGGCAGAAAAGAGGCAGACAACATACAGGGCCAAGGCTCCTTTTTCCACAACAAAATTAATGACATAATCGCACAATTATAATAAATTATTATTTATTACCCTCTACACACACACAAAAAAAAAAAGATTATACTTTGAACCATTTCGAATTCTTTCTCAGACTTCTGAGCCTTATGCACTATTTGGATAACTATGCAATGGGTCTCAATAACCACTTTGTTAAAATAAGACATGACTGATGTTCTGTTCGATTATCAGATTCAGTGAAAATCCTTAACATCTAAACATGTACATTTCACACAAACAGAATATTAGGTCTTTGGGACCATAGCTGTTTGCACACCAATCGAAGGGTTAAACAAATCTCATTTTCCATGTTGAATTCAATCAATGATTTCGTTTACTCAAAGCACATGAAAATAGTGTCTGCCACCCACCTAAGAGAGCAATGGAGTCACGATGTAATCGAAAGGTTGTTTACAATAGCATGTGTGAATTTGATCTGTTTAACTGTGTGTCAGCCTAAATGCAGAGAAGCCTAATTCCACCTTCCATGCTGGAAGAGGATTTGGTCCATATCAAATGTCCAAGTCTTGCAGCTATAACTCATACTTAACTCATAAGACATACTTAATAGCTGTTCCAAACCTCACGGCTTGACTCGCCTACTGCCTACATAGGTTCTTCTAAGACAGCATGGAACTCTCCTGGAGTTTCATTAACGACTGATTTAAAATGCTCTACATAGGCAGCCCTTAAAAGCATGCATGAGAGACACAACCCACAGTTGATTCAAATAGAATTTCACTAACACATTTCAAAGAAACTATTTAAGCAAAACAAAACAGATATGATCAATACTACAGAAGAAAAAAAAAAACATACAAATAATAATTTCCAGCTTGTATAATCTCTAATCATTTTGTTGCAAAGCATTCAGGGCTTGCCGTATTGATAAAACATACATGCAATTCAATTTTAGAATCTACTTTTCTTAAAGTAGCATACCTTTAGAGACATCCTTTAGATTGGCAGCCAACCTTTTATAATGAGAGGGAGTTTATTGCTTGCCAACAATTTCCACTATTGTCACATATGTCAGAATTTTATAACTCTAAACGCCATATATAATGTGAGACCATTATAGAACAAAGAGAAAAAAAAAAAGAATATTCTAGTTCCAGGTATTGCCTGAAGAAAGTATATGACTGCAATTTATGAATGTTCAGCAGTAATATGAGGCATGGGAATCATACTAGAAATCCAATAGCGTGGAACACAGAACAGAAGTATAAGCATTCAAATGAATTCAATGAAGGGAAAGTGGCTAGTTTTTGTCCCATCCCATGGGTCTAGTAAAATAGACAGTGACATGTTGCAGTCCTGAGCCCAGGCACAGCATTGAGATGAAGTACTAGATGTTGAACCAGACACAAAAGGTAGCAGTATGTCATTAACTCCACCAATATGGCTGCCTTTTAGAGCTCCATATTGCCACAGGCACAACACCAAACCATCAGGTGGTATGGAGGAAACAGCATTCATTTATTTTCTTTTGTGCTCCAAAACAATGTGCAGAGACCCACAGCTGCACAGTGCCAGGTATGCATTTCTGCGTTTTACAAAACAAGAAAAAAATAAATAAAATAGAGTCCATTAATATCATCTGACCACTCCAGGAAGTTGGCCCTTTCTGATTAAAATAGATTTGGAGAAGTTTACTGCTGCTGGAACTGAATTAATTCATTTGTAGAATAAAGAGGAAATACAAATGTAAATGGGTGGAATCTTTATGAAAGGGCATGACAATAAACAGTACGTTTTAGGTAAGTAAGTAAGTAAATTTATTGTCATTGTGCAGTAGTACCATACAACGAAATTTGCTTGTGCATCCTCTAAGAAAACAATGCTCACATTCATATACACATTCACACAATAAATATAGTTAAAAATAACAGGGCATCCAACATTACACTTAAGTTCCATTACATAAAGTCAGTTCCTATAAAGTGCAACTGTGCTGACTGGGAGGTAGGAGTGTATAATTATTCAGTTCTGCAATGGCCCTTGCAATGAAACTATTCTGCAGCCTGGAAGTCCTTGCACTAAGAGCCCGGTACCGCCTGCCAGATGGAAGCAAGGAGAAAAGATGGTTTGAGGGGTGTGTCTCGTCCTGTAGAATGTTACGTGCTCGGCGGAGGCAGCGGATCTTAAAAATATCATCCAGTCGGTTCAGGGGAAGTCCAATGGTTTTTTCAGCAGATCTTATAACTCGATCAAGAGATTTCCTGTCCTTCCCTGTGCTATTAGCATACCATGCAGAAATCCCGTATGTTATGACACTTTCTATGGCACATTGATAAAAGATCTTAAGAAGCCCAGCAGGCAAATGGCTCCTTTTGAGTGTTCTTAAAAAGTAAAGTCGCTGTTGCGCCTTTTTAACCATAGCGGTAGTATTTATCTCCCATTTGAGGTCCTCTGAGATCATGATCCCCAAGAATTTAAAACATGATACCTTTTCCACTTCCTCACCATTAATTATGAGGGGTTGAGGGTCCTCCTTACACCTTCTGAAGTCCACTATTATCTCCTTTGTTTTCTTAACATTCATGGTCAAATTGTTGTTTTTGCACCATCCTGTCAATCTATCAACTTCATCTCTGTATGCATTCTCATCGTCGTTTGAGATTTCTCCCACCACAGTTGTATCATCCGCAAATTTTATCATTGTGTTCGAGGGGTGGGTGGAGATGCAGTCGTACGTGTAGATGGAATATAGCAACGGGCTCAACACGCAGCCTTGCGGTGCTCCAGTGCTGACGGACAGGCTTGAAGATTGGTATGAGCCCAGTCTCACTGTCTGTGGTCGATCTGTCAGGAAATCCTTTATCCACATACACAGGCTGCTGCTAAGACCCAAGTCAAGAAGTTTAGTGACCAGCTGATTAGGAATAATAGTATTAAACGCTGAACTATAATCGATGAAAAGTAGTCTCACGTATGTCTTCCCCTTGTCCAGATGTGTTAGCGCTTTATGGAGGGCTGTAATGATTGCATCTTCTGTGGACCTATTTTCCCTGTAGGCATACTGATGCTGGTCCAGGTTGATGGGAAGAACAGATTTAACATGCTTCATCACCAGCCTCTCAAAGCACTTTGCAGCAATGGGGGTGAGCGCTACGGGTCTATAATCATTCAAGGTGCTGATGTGACTTTTCTTAGGCACTGGAATGATGCTGTTTTAAAGCAGGTCGGTAAGGTTGATGTGGCCAGAGACATATTGAATATGTCTGCAAAGACATCTGCGAGCTGGTAGGCGCATTCTCTGAGCACTCTTCCTGGGATCGCATCCGGTCCCTCTGCCTTTCTAGTGTTTACAGACCTAAAGCTGCATCTCACTTCCTCTGCTGTTACTGTAAATGTAATATCTGTATCAGCAGGGGGGGGGGGCAGCTCCATTATCTGGCCCTGATGTTTCAAAACGGGTATAGAAGTGATTGAGCTCCTCTACCAAGGAGGCATTGATGTTTGTAGTTGGTTCACGGCTGGCCCTGTAATTAGTTATTTGTTGTATTCCTTGCCACACACGTGTTGGATCTTTATTGGTAAAGTGACCCTCTATCTTTTCCTTGTATGCTGCTTTTGCCTGCTTGATGCCCTTTTTCAAGTTGTACCTTGATGTATTATATAGTGCTCTGTCCCCAGATTTAAATGCTGTATTGCGCTCCCTCAGAAGGGCATGGACCTCCACCATCATCCAAGGTTTTCTGTTAGGAGGGATCTTGATGCGTGTGTTGATAGTGATATTTTCAACAAGTCCTGATGTAACAGAGAACAGTAAAAGCATATTCATTCACATCCTGATTAAAAAACAAAGTCCAGTTTGTTCGCTCAAAGCAGTCTTGTAGCTGTAGAAATGCGTCTTCAGGCCACCTCTTAACAGTTTTCACAGTAGTCTTCTGCTTTTTAATGACAGGGCGATATGCCGGAATCAGGTATAGTGACAAGTGATCGGACTGGCCCAGGTGTGCGAGGAGGAAGGCTCTGTATCCCTTTTTTATATTAGAGTATACACAGTCCAGTATGTTATTCCCTCGTGTTGCACATTTAACATGCTGATAAAAACTGGGTAACACTGTTTTAAGATTTACATGGTTAAAATCACCAGCCACAATAAAAATGCCTTCTGGATAATTGTTTTGCTGTTTGTCTATAGCTGTTAGTGCATGACCCAATGCTAAATTACGGTCTGCGTCTGGTGGAATGTAGACCGCTGTTACCACGGTGACAGTAAATTCACGTGGCAAATAAAAAGGTCTACACTTAACAACTAGCAGCTCTAGATCAGGTGAGCAGTGCTTATAAATAACAGTAGAATTTGTACACCAGTCTTTGTTCACATATATGCACAGTCCGCCTCCGCGGCTCTTACCCGAGTTCTCTGTTCGGTCACTCCGATGTAATGAGCGACCCGCTAGCTCAACTGCTGCGTCCGGGATCCCCGGGTGTAGCCAACTTTCAGTGATAATTATCACAGAGCTGTCCCGTGTGGTTGTCCGGTTTGATATGTCTAGATGTAGTTCATCCATCTTATTCCCCAGGGATCGGGCGTTCGCGACATACAGGCTAGGAAGTGGTGGTCTGTTAGGAGCCCTCTTTAGCCTAGCCAAGACGCCCGACCTGCAGCCCCGCTTTTGTTTTCGTTCCCTCCGCCACCTCCGGTGCTTGACATTCGGTGTAACAATCCATAGGGACGCCGGTGCTCTGGCTATTCCCGGTAAGATATTATGCGAGTGTTGGAAGACACTCGTTACAGGAACTTTGCATATTCTCCCGATATACAATAATTCCTCTCTGTTGTAGATTATGTATGGTGTAGCCCGGGAAGTCTTAACAACAAAAAATAATACAAACAGCAGCCACATAACGCATTGTTTTAAGGAGCACTGAGCCGATGCGACTATGCGCGCCGCCATCTTGAATCATTAAGACCCAAAAGAATCAGGCTGTTGTCTTTTCTTTGTCAAATATTTCATTTTAATTACAGAAGGCTATCAGATGTAAAAATCCCAATAATAGACATTGACCACAATAAGCAATACAGTAAATCCCCCTTCGCAGAAGAACCTAATGAGCTATGAGACCAGTGACGATTTTGCATAATTACAGACAGAACATATTCAGAACAAATTAATTGGCTTTTTTTCTGATAAGAGCACAATTCACTGTATTTGTTGAAGCTGAACCAGGAATGGCACCTACATACAATAAATGTGTCACTTGCGCTTCATTCTTTGTTATTATGGCCATGTCCTTGTCTTGGTGTGACAGAGAGAGAAGTATAGGCATTTTGTTTTATGGCTCTCTCATGATAACGGTGTTGAGCTCTCCCAGTGGTGCATCACAGTGCAGTCACGACTACTGCTATTGATACTGCATCTTATCTTGCTGGCCCAGTCCCGCCAACACCCCGCAAACACAAGCAGGCAGCAAAACAAAAGACTGACTAAAAAGCCTCAGGGTCGTCATCATTTCCATGGCAACCGCTGTTGCAGTCAAATATAAATGTATGAAAAGACATGTTGGTTAAATGTGAAGGACAGTGACATGCTCCTACACACACACAAATTTTCTTTCTCTTAGAAATAGCATTGGATGAATGGACGTGGAGAAGGGAAAGGTGTAGTCAAAGAAAAGGAAGTTTAAATTTATGCAATTCAAAAAGTAGGTTACAGTGGAAAAATTAATTAAACACTAATATTTCTAATATTTTGCAACATGATTTTCTTTTGGGGGTGGAATTCTACAGCATTTTAGTGTGTTGCTCTGTGTTTGCTAGAGCATTCCGGATGTTAACTGACCCCAAGTCAAAAAAGCAGATCCCAATGTTCATCCTTCAAGCATTAGTGTTCAATTCCAATTTATTACTTCGATAAATTGTTTTTGTATAGCTGTTCACATCTTCGCTCAAAAAACAGTCCTGAACTGACCTGTATGTAAAAAAAGAACAATAGCAAGATGGCATGAAGCGTGCAATCATACGGAACTAACCACAGAGGCCACTGAAGTAAGCGTTTTTTGTATTCATTTATGTGCTGAAAAAGCCAGTGAATTTGTGAGCAGGTGATAAGAAGGATGAAGAGGAGGAGAAAGAGAACAAAGCATTTTAATATTTACAGTTCAACTCTTTAAGTTTAGCTTGTATAGAGCTGTCACTGCAGTACTTAAGAGTTCAGCACCTCACTGTTTCTCCACTGACTACATCCGCAACTGTCTGTCACTTTCACCAGATGATCAAAGAATTACTAGTATGTAAAATTTTTGAAGTGTCTCCTGTCAGTGAAGAATTTAGATGAATTTCAATGTAGAGTGACGTAAACGTTGCATGAAATTTTACTATCCTTTGTTTCTTTCTTTTAATGTTTCTTTCTTTTAACTTTTCACATGAAAGTGTACTCACAGTCTGTAGCACAAACTGTGGGATGACAAGTTTCATACTTAAACTTGTTCAAATCCTGGACCGTAAGTATGGATAACAATATTAGTCAAACTTGTCTTAGCAAGCTCCACTAATAATAAAATCCCATGCATCAAAAAAAGCTGTGTCAAAGCTCATTCCATTCAATTAGCCACATTAATATTAATATTCATGGCTTGCCACCGCAACGAAATCCCAAGTCTCTGAAAAATAAGAAGTACAGCTGGTCAGCTCAGAGACCGGGTTTCCATTTCGAGCAGACAGCTCACACAGAGGAACTGAGAGTGTTTACACGCTGAGTTATGGCCTACTCCTGAGAGATGCTCAGCTTTTACCAGTGGACAAAAATCAAGCTCAGTGCTGTCAGTCAAACTGCCCCCAAATCCCAAGCCTCCTGAAGCCCCGGTCCCTCCCACCTCCCCCCACAGCCGCATGTCAACTGAGGCATGGACACTCTCACCAGACTCCCTGCCCTTCACTCTTCTGCAATGGATGGATAAACTGCTTATATATATATATATATTATATATATATATATATATATATATATATTTATAAAAAATAATAAATCATGACAGTGCACCAAGTGTGAAATATCTAAATGTCCTGCTAGGTAGAAGCTGTTCTACATTCTCAGCCCAGAAAGTATGTGAATACACAAACATGAATGAATGTTGTGCATCTAAATCAAGTACTCCGAGTGGGCTGGTTTAACAATCATTTCAATACAAAATGTTTCCCAAACCTGTTCTAAAGGCCCCCTACCTCTACACATAAAACACACCTGATTCAACTCATCGGGTACGTTTGTTTATTACACATACAGGGACGTGCAGCAGCACAAAAAACATTTTTAAAAATGAAAAATTAAATACCACCTTCTATGTAGTTAATATGGCATGGCGTGAACTCAACTGGCTTTTAAAGGTGATGGGAGATGAGACTCTGATCAGTTTATTGCATGTTAAACACCCATTACTCATTAAGAGAATGGGGACAACCAGTTTAAACCATGCGGCCAGGTGTGCTGACCGTTTTCACATCATTAAACTAGCAAAAGTGGATTGGGATATGCCCTGAGTGCACCTGCACCATGCGCTTTAGACCATGTGCTTAGATCGTTAAAATAGGGCCCTTCAGCTCAATAGTAGAGACAGCTAAATCTGAATTGTATGTGTTCAATAAAGTAGACATCTAAAATGTGCAGTGGTGGATACCTCTAGGACAGGTCTGGGAAGCATAGCTGTAGCATGAAGCCCTTTGCAAATGGCAACCTTGCCCTTTCTGAATCAGATTTACAAAATCTGTTAAAGAGTGCTTGTCAATTTCATGGTCTTGCAGTGCCTGAGCTGTGATCGAGAATTTATATTTAAAAACCAATTCAACAACAGCAGCACAACCCCTGGAAGCACAGGAACACATTTAAATTGCACAGTAATGTTTGCATATATATTTTATTTCATGTAATTGCCTTTTGGTGGAAGTATTGTGGATTCAGTGAAATTAGATCAAACACTTTCATTTACATTTTGTCACAAAGTTATTACATCCAGTGTTATTGCCCAATATTAGGGAATGTGCAACGTGACTAATATCACAATGGAGCAAGATTTCCATCCTCTGGTGGTCTGAAAGCTCCCACCCATATTCCAATTAAGTTTTTCAAGCCTGCAGAAGTACTTGCGCATGCACAAGTTGTCTAGCCATTCACTTGGAAGAAAGTCACTAATGAAAGAGATGAAAACAAGACATGACATTTGCTTAGTGAGTGATGTGGCTTGGCCTATTTCCATAATATATAAACATGCAGATGTGTGGTTTGAAGTCCCAAATTAATTGTAAGAAGTATGAATTTGTTAATAAACATTACTTATATTAATGTTTGTCTCTGTCCCTTGATTTCCCAGGTTAGAAGAGAGAGACTGTTCTGTAAAATATTGATGAAGGGGCTCCTTTTAAGTTCTTCCACACAGTTTTACACGAGTAATGGTATAAACACTACTTAACAACCAAAGATCCTAAAATGTATGGCTATGTGATTAGCCCTGTCTACACATCTCAGAACTATTATTTCAAGAGCTCTTATAGCTCTGTGGGGAAAATAACATTTCTATTCTAATAGTTGTAGAAGGTCATCATTTTGAAGGCAAGTTCACCCAGATTATTTCATCTACTGACCAAGTTGCTCAAACTTTGTAACAAGGCAGGATTTAAACTTAAATCTTCATCTAATCCTCACAAAAAAGATAGTGTGACTTTAGAAAACTTGGAATTTGGAGTGTAAATGGCCATTCAGCCTTTCTGTGTTAGAAAGTAAGTATAAATAAGTATAAATTTGGGTAGATGACAGAATTTCTTATTTCTAGGTGAACTTCTCTTTTAAATAAGATAAACCTAGCAGAGTTTGTGTCTGTTTCACTCTTACCTACTGTAAATCTCCTGCTTTTATAAAAATAAAAAGAAGATTTCATACCAAGAGACAAAAACAAGACCTTTTCTAAAAAGAACCACTGAAGCAGAAGGGATATTATTATGATAACATTATGGCAAGCAAGCATTAAGAATGTGCCCAATAATTCTCCTACAATTATGTTAATGATCATATTTAGTGAAAATTGTGGTTCACAGTCTGAAATACATAATCAGTGGGTTCAGAGTAATCATGTAAATTGTGAACAATTAAAATGGGTTGGACTTAAAGCATATTAGAAGAGCAGTACCATAACCTTCATGTTGTATCTCATTAGCATCTCACAGGTTAGTACCCTTAGTTGTTTTTTTAGGTATTTGGAGAGCTTTAAATGCATTAAAAAAAATGTGTAAAGTGTAATATAAGTTAAATAGAGCCATTTGTTAGTTCAGGAACTTTGCATTATTTCTGAGCTGACAAAAACTACATATATCAATATCTGCTGTAAGGTGCAATGTGCAGAGCAGCCAAATCTATTCCAAAAGTACTTTGTATGAAGGTGTAAAGTTCAGTTCCTGTTGCTATGAACTCTCAAGCTCTCAGAGGCTTGATGAATCAAGAATGAAAATTGCTACAGTCGCCGTCTTCTCTGCCAGAAGGAATAAATGACAAACTGAATCAATAAATTCATCTTTTTAAGGGATGAATGACTTTAGAGAAAAGTCCACATACTTCTTGTTTCAAAAAACTCTGAGCCGTTTGTCATGCACAGAATCGATTAGGCTCCAATTTATTGTCTGAAAATATCTTTTAACTATATACACTTGTCAGATGCGAGCTGCAGAACTGTTTATATGAACATTAGATCTGTCTTAAACAGTAGACTTTGTCAATCAAATCCAAATATTAGAATGGTTGTAGACCCAACACAAACAATATTCATATGCATGGTAAATCAAATCTGACAAACGACCATAAACGGCACACAGTGAATTCATCAAAGGATAAATAAGTGTGCCATGGAATAAGCAAGCTTGTAAAGGAAGACTACGGCTGAATCATCAGGTTTTCTTTTTTGTAAGCCCCAGCACAGAGTGGAAGACTGACTCAGCAGCCAAGCTGGGTTAATAGATTTTCACCCTCATCTTGTGGGACAACTCAATGGCCTGAACAAGATTTTCTATCTATACAAGCAAATGCTGACGTATGTAACTCTCCCAGATTCCCAGAGTCAGTTTCTAATGAACACATAACTGACTGAGTTACATAATCTGTGCACAAACAAACATACTCTCTCTTGGGTTATAGAGCATTTGAATATCCAAAGTAATTTGATTCAGCATCTTCCTGATCATTACATCAAATGCAGCTTGTGATCACTGAGGTTACACAAATTCAAATGCATACAGTGAATTCATATTTGAATTGGCTCCAGTGGCTGGAGTTGCTTTGCAAACATTAGAAACGGTGCTAGCCAACTGATCAGTGTAGATACCCAATCATAAATGGGACTATCAGTTGTGTATAACCAGACGTATTTGATGTTATTCTGAAAACATATCTACACTTGTCAACAAAGACAGCAGCAGTGGTATTGCTTTAATTTGCTTAATACAGATTGAAAGCTTGCAAACAACAAAAACACGGTTATGGCAGATAAGCACTATAAGATCAATAAGCACTGCTTTGTCCTCATAAGTACTTGTCAATCTTTATACTTATCTTCATTTAGGACTTTTTGGAAATCAAGAAAATGTGTCAGGCTGAATGAAGGGCCGCCACATCTCTATCCTATCCACTTTCTCGATCTTACACACACAAACGCACACACCAGATCTGTCAGGCATGATGAGACTGCAGGGCTCCTTTAACATTCTGATGAGAGACATCTATTAAATGTCACCCTGCTAGACAGAGAACCATCGGCCTGGATTCTAACACCAGGGAGCAAAGAGAACCAGACTGAGAAAGAGACAGTTAGGAGAGTCCCCGAAGAAATTTACAGGTATGAGTCACTCAGAAAATGACAATATTGTAACCTTTTCACCAGTTCAGTGTTTGAGACAAGAACATGACGGCATCAAGCCAGTCTTTAAAAAGTAGTTCACTTTAAGGGGTCTAGTTTAGCAAGAGCCAAGCTGGACTGCCATGGTTTTTGATTGTTCTAAAAATTTGATATAATCTTCTGGTTGATATTTGCTTTAAGATCAATGTGTCCATCGACTTTCAACTACATGAGGAAATTCCAAGTTTGAGTTTGCAGAGTTTTAATAAAAGTAAAACTACGGAGCCCCGCACATGACATGCAGGAAAAAATAGTGGGCTAAATCGTGCGCACGATTTACTAATTCATTCCCTCAATGTACTAAAATGTGCGCACAATTACTATTGCATTCCCTCGATTTACTTTTTCGTTCACTCGATTTATAAATTGCGCTTGATTTACGAATTCGTTCCCTTGATTTGCTAAATCGTGCATGTTTTAGTACATTGAGGGAACGAATTAGTAAATCGTCTGCACAATTTATTTATTTTTTCTTGCATGTGCGGGGCTCCGTATAAAACATTCAAACTACGCTGATTATCTGTTTGTCTGATCAGTGACAGAAGTGAAAGGAAAACCAGTTTGAAAATAGTCATTTCTTTTGTAAGTGTATTTGGTGATACCAGCACAGAGGAAATTACAAACCTCACCTTTAGAAGCCTGATAAATATGTTTCAGCTTAACAACGAAATGTTCACATATATTTTTTCTAAGATATTTTAATAATCTCTTCCTTCTTCCCAAAGTAAGCGAGTGCAAACTCCCCTTTGTCAACAGATTTCAGTACTTGGCTTAGAATATAGACCTAAATCCCAGAAAACCTGTTTTATTTCCAGTACAGTTGGAAGTAGTTAAAGTACAGTCATAAATGATAAAACGGTTTCTTCGTACCTGTGCATTGTCCTCATTATGGACTATTACAGATAACAACGAAGGATCCATGGAGTAAACATCAGTCAAAGAATTGAGGGCTGATGAAACTTTATGCAGATGAATTTACCACTCAAACGAATGGCTTCTTAGGGCTTTCGGCCAAGGATAATAACAATGATTTAGACAAGCTGTAGAGCACTGAAGGAAATATGTTAGTTTACTTCATGAGCCTATTAGGAGAAGCACAACAAGAACCATTACAGCTTACAACAACAATAAGAAAGGATAAATCAGCCTGACCAAGTTATGTAATTGAAAATTAGTCTGTCATCACTGAATTATAATACACACTACATTACAGAGAAAAATATTCAAGGGCTCTTCATTTCTTCAGCACAACCATGTGCATATAATGCTTTTCTTCTGGGTTCAGATCTGTGAGGTTTTCAGACTAAGATTATTACACACCTCTCCATCCCCGAGCCCGTGCCATAAAAGTGGCAACCCTGACAGATTCGTGCCTACAGGATCCATTATTTATCAGTACCAGCTTTTTGCTGCTGGAGAATGTAGCTCTATTACGGATGCTGTTCACACAACAGCATTTCTGCTGAAGCGTGGGATTATTTGTAAATGTTACGCTTTATGGCAGCTTCCTGGTGACTTTGGGGATTGTGTGTTTCTCGCCAAAATGGAGCACACGGCTGGACAGAGGACAGATTCTGTAATGGCCGAGGGAACATGTAAGGAATGCTAAATGCATGTTGGAGGGATTGGTGTATACTGTGAAGACGCAGATTGTGTTGGGATGATGTAGTTTGGTAACGCCTGAGGAGAAGTGCTAGGTGGGGGGTAACCAGTTGGTCTGCGTCATGACAGGAAGACAAAGTAAACACTCGGGGCAGGCAGGGACAGTGTTTGGGCACTTGAGGCAGCCTGGAGGGTCTGAACAGAACATTATAAGTGCCAGATAAAAATGCCCTGACCACAGCCTCTGAATCATTAAACCATCCCCCTCCACGTCTTGCTTCCTTCCTTCTTTTGCATTTGTAAAAATACAGTGATGCTATGTGCTTACTCAACACTTACCACATATATACTGTCATGTATAGAATAAATCTGTCAAGTACAAATCACATTTTCTTTCACCCAGCACTTCTCTGCAAGGATTAAACAAACTGTATCATGCCTTCAAAATTGCTACAAAAAAAGATAAAAAGAAAAGAAAAATGGATAATGCTTGGGGGGGGGGGGGGGGGGCTTTGTTTGAGGGGTTGATGCTTGCCCATGCAAAACTCGCCAGCACAATGCAAGGGTACTCTAAGTGGTTTGTTGACATTATTCTAAGGACCAAAAAAAAAAAAATTGACACCACCATAATATTTTGGAGTCTCGAAATTTAAGTCTTTGTGGTATTTTGTGACACTATGTTGCCTGGCAGATCAAAATCTTAAAACAAAATAAACAACAACAAAAATAGCATTACATTTCTTCAACAAGGCCACATTATTTGAGGTATCATTCATGCATGTAGCAAATGTTAAAAGATAAACTGATGCATTTTAATTCCAGCAATATGTAATGTAATACATTCAGCATATATACTAGCAGTAATACAATACATAAACCACAATATGAAATATATATATATATATATATATATATATATATATATATATAAAACAATCGCACTAACCATACGATTACCCAAAGGTGAACCATTCTGTATAGTCCTGATAACCCATCAGCTTGAAGAATTTCATGCTTTAGCTTTCAAGTGTGGAGAGGAAAATTAAAACTATTTATCCTTCAGTTATCTTCCCTTGTTGAGGAGTGGTTCATTTTCTGTTATGAGAACAGACGATGGCTTTAGATTTATGGGCACCATTGGTCAGTGACGTTACTTACATCTCAGGAGTGAGTGGGGTTTATGAAGTTAATGGAATTTTAATTGACCCCGACTTCACTTAAGTAAAGGTAGGGTAATATAAGAATAAGAGAAGAGTCAGAGGTACACATATAAGGGGTACGGCTTAGGAAAATACTTTTTAGCTGATATATAAATCCTGTCTTCAGGAGGTGGGGGGGAATCATCACTGGATCAATTAAAAGTCCAGCCTTGACAGTTATGGAAGAGGAAAATACTGCTCACTCGGGCATAAACACTGCTTTTAACACTTCTTGTGGAGTTGTGCTTAAATCGGACTTGACCTAGCAAGCAACCTACTGAAAAAAAAAAAAAAAAAAAAAAAAAACCTGACTGGGCTTTTATCAGAGCCAGACATCAACATTCTCAGAGGAACGAAAGCAGCCAATCAAAACAGGAGTATGCTAGACACAGTTACAGTATAATGTATGTCTGTGCAGCTACTGAATAATACATATGCACCCACCAACTCAAACATGAATTCATGATATTTATTAGACACTCCCACGAATTTGCTCACTGAATAGCTGAACAACTCTTTTTCTTCAAACAAATACCATATTTATGGCATTTAATAATAAGTATCATCTGGGGCTGGGTCTTTATCAGATATCTTGCTATAACATTAAATGGTTAAGCATAAAATAAAATCAAGCTGATAAGTTTAAAATGACAATTTTAATATGAATAACCATGATCTGCTTGAACCACTGCTCAATTTTTAACAGTCACCCCTGGATGGTATTTTAACATCTGTGCATACACAACTAGAACTAGAACAATGCACATTGGCATGCAATTATTGCATCCAGCTGCCGCTGATCACTGCGTGAGTATAAGAAGGCAGCAGGTGCAATGCATTCTAGTTTTTCACTGAGGAGCCGAGCCGGGGACCCGGCAGCTCAGCGGCGGTACAGCAACCATGGCGACGGGACGAGGGTTACCATACGTAACCGAGACGTTCCCTTTCAGTCGGTCACTCTCGACGCCACACCGGTGACCGACGAATATGGGATCCCTATAAAGCGCCATGGGTGCTGCCCCTTCCAGTGCCCTGTGCGAGCCGCCTGCGCCCCTATAAGGTGTAGGCCGGGTCTCAGAACAAGTAGCTCCACTCACCGTTGTCAAAGCACCACCTCACTGGGTGAGATTGGATAACACTGGGAAAACGTACCCGGTCCGCTTGGAACTGGGACGCTGCGGAAGCCCCATCCTTCCGGAAGGAGGTCTCTCACAGGAACGACCGCCGCTGAAGCGCCGTCTCGCCAACACACAAAGCTTCAGAGAGCGTGCTGAACTCGTAGTTCACAGCAGACACAGTTGAGCAGAGCGATAACGCTTGGCTCCGAAGCGAAAAGCTGGAATGCATTGCACCTGCTGCCTTCTTATACTCACGCAGTGATCAGCGGCAGCTGGATGCAATAATTGCTCGTTTAGTTTACACTCGAAGTAGATTGGTCTATCGAAGCGATATCCCATATTCGTCGGTCACCGACGTGGCGTCGAGAGTGACAGACTGAAAGGGAACAAAATATTTTTCCACTACATCACTCAGCTCAAGTTGTGTCTCATGAACAGGTGCCAAATAAAGACTAAGGCCTAGTTTCAGTCTGAGAAATTCAATATATTGCCTTTGTGCCCTAATTAATTTTAAGGATTTCTGAATGACCAAATATCCATGCTTTGCAAATGTAGCTATGAAGGTATAACATTTTTATTTTAACATGAGTGAGCACACAAACACAAATTATAATGACTTCTTTAGGACTTAAACACTTATGGCACTTTTATTTTTGTTCTGTGGTCAGATAATCAGCCTCGAAATCACTCATAGAAAAGACTTCATATCTTCATATTGGCCTGTTTCAGTCTTTAGTTAATAAGCATGTCAGAGAATTTATATAACTCTGCTTATAGAAACAGACCTAAGAGGCATGGTGTATTGAAAGCCATTGACTCTCTCCAGGGAAAGAGTGCTATTATGCATTAAGAGACAGCCAGACAGCAGTAATGGAGATTATAGGTGCAGATATGAATGTAGAGATGTAAAATTAATGGGGCCTTGTTGACATGGTTCCTTTGTTAGTTTTAAAACACTATAATTGTTGAAGTGCTTCTGCTTACTCTCTCATTTCTCTCTCTCACTTGCTGTCTTCCTCCACTGAATTTTCAGTAGTGTTACACATAGGAAAACTAAAACTTACATTAAGTCTAAAGAGTTGTTTCATTTAGCTTGCAAACTATATTGACAGAGTAAGAGTTCACCACCCCAAAATATAAATAAATTAATACATATATAAATAAAAGAAGAAGAATCTTGTTTCACCTCTATCTGTCCACATAATGAAAGGCAAAGGGGTCCAAATCAATGTGGGGTCCACAGTATGGACAAAAAGAGACTTCCTTTTTTTATCTGTTTGAAATAATTAAGCAATCTACAGATCTGGAACAAGATGAGGATGTGTAAATAATGACAGAAGTTATATTTTAGAGTGAACTATGCAAGTGTTTCCCGAGAAGCTCTATCTGAATTTCCTCTGTGCCAAGGTTGGGCCGGGGGAAAATACAAACGGAGTTGAGCAGAAGAAACTCTGCTGGGACAGAAAATGTGATTTATTTATCTTTTTCTCCCTCCTTTAAAAATTCAGAGAATAGCAATTTATATTCAAGAGGAGATGCAGGTTGTGCCCTAAATTCTCCACTTCATTCTGAAAGTAACCACAGGCGCTGAGGAAAAGGCAAGAAAGGGACCTAATCTTTCTTCCACATACAAACAGGGCATGCCAAGCTCTCTGTCAGAGTGCTGGGTGAAAGAATAAACAAGACGAACACCAGTGGCTCTGCTACAGGCCTCTTTTCTCCATGTGGTGCATCCTCTAATGAGGGAAAACTTCTCAAATGTGCTTCTTTAAAATTCTGCTTCTCTCTCCAGCACATTCACACCTAGCTGGACAAAAACATGTTACAACCTGGTTAGAAACAACTATGGCAAGAGGAGAAATGCAGACACACTAAAATATGAACAGAAGTTCTTTTTAGGTGATTCCTTAATGCCCTGCTCTCTTTAGACCAAATTATTTTAAACTAGATTTTTTAAAGTATACATGACTTGTCAAATGCGCTACAAGAAAATTTTGTGTCCCATGTACATTTGACCACTACAATGGCAATTGGTAGATGTTTAGCAGTGTGTTCCTGTGAATTTTACTAAATTGTTGTAAGTGGTTTCTAGGCTCGTATATGTACATGTATGAATACATGCAAGAAAGAACAGATCAAGTCACATTTTCATACTTAAAGATCATTCAAACTTTGTAGGTGAGATTTACTTATGTTAAGCAGCTGGAATTTAACTGTGGAAAACTGTACAGCAGCAGAATTTCACTACAGCACTGCCTTGCTATAACACTGTAGAAAGTGCACAATAGTGAAAGCTTGTCTCAATAGTATGACTGAAAAGGGTTAGAAAGGTGAAGTGGGAACAGGCCAGCGATTCATCTGTGGGATTCACCAGAAATCAATTTGAGGTAGTACAGTCACACAAGGGTAGTCTTCAAAGAGATCCCCAACACAGCATATCACAGAAGGAGTGTTTGTGCAAACCCTCTCAGATACAGCACACTGTGCCATGATAAACATGAACATGCTTTTTGATATTTGAGGCTGTTGTGTTGTTTAATTGTGGGGGAAAGGGAAATCCAGAACTTGAATGAGATCCGTCGGCTAAAGGACAAGAGATTGAAAACATGCGCCTTCTTCATAAGACACCCCTGCCCTTCTGCAAAGAATCAAGATGTGGGAGAACTTTACTAGAATTAACAGATCTGTGATATTCCTTGGAGAATCTTGTGCGAGCAATTTCAGATTTGCTCGTTTTATCCATTTATCAAACACTGTGCTACAGTTGTTAAGCTCAGGCTTGTCACTTTTGTTTGTATCTCATCTCAAGTGTCCCCGGAGAGATTCTTGACTGAGTCTGTCACTGAACAAGGCTGAACGATGCACAACCAGTTAGGTGCTTAAAACTCGCAATAACCTTCAGGATCAGATACTGGGTAATAAGAAAAAATCATGTTGTTTGCATTGAATGGCTCCATTTGGCTTCCCTTTTATAACATGTAAATTGTATTTTGCCATTTCTATTGCAAACATATTTTTTTTTAGTAATTGGATGCCAGTCCTCTGGATCAGACAGCTATTTTAGATCTAGTCTCAGGAACTGACAAAGGTTTCAGATCCTTGTTATCACAGACACGCCATTATTGGTCCTATGAATGAGGACTATAAAGAAACACGTTACAAGAATTAAATTTATAAGCTATACAGAAAAAAGATTTGCTAATTGCTCAGGTGGTATTGAGCAAAGACGGAAGGCCAATTAGCATTGTATAATTGTCATTTTAGAATAGTTGCTGTATCAAAAGTATATGATCTTGTAATATTGAAGCACTGAACATCAAACCAACTTTAGTGCTGAAGTTGTATTTGACTGTACCACTTTCCGCCAAGAACTAAGACAGGCTGGAAAGAATTGTAACTGTATGAAAGAGGGTTCAATATTTGACATAATGGTAGATGACCCCTTTCCACCCAGTCCACGATTACCTCTATGCATAAAACTATAACACATAAAAAGAATGAGGACTTTCTTTCCTTTTGTAAATCATCCTGGTTCCACACAGGCAGAAATGTGACTATAGATATGACATCATGGAGGTTAGAGTAATGTTAGGAACAAACAAAAACTATTACAAAACGCCCACTAATGCATAAGATGATACTGGCCCAAATGAGAAGTATGTGACAAGGTTTGAACATAGTTAGCCTGAGTATAGTTTGACTGTGCCTGATGAAGACCTGAAGGTCGAAACGTTGCTTGAGCTTAATTAAATTCCTCTGGAGCAGTAGTTTTCAGTGTGCAGACTTCACTTCTTTATTTGATTATATTATTCAGTTGTCTTGCACCTGCATCCTATTTGGATGTTTGGGATGTGCACACCATTTTTGTGTTATTGAATATAGTTAGCCTCATCTATTCAGAAATGTCACTGGTAATTAACTTTTTCAGTTTTTAAAGGAGTTGTCTTGCACTGACATTTAAAGGCATGAAAAACTCAGATGAAATAGCCTTAGGGCGACAACAGAGATGGCCGACTCGCTTTGTTTGCCCTTTTAATTACAAATTTGATGGGTCAGATTCATGAAAGTCTTCTTAAGAAATAAGTTACGAAGTTTCTAAAGGTAATTTTCGTAAGTTCGTAAGAATGTCCTTAAGTGCAATTATTAAAAACTTATTAACCCCTCACCTGTCACCCCCCATTTTCGGCATGGAGATACAAATGACATACCCAAAATAAACAGGTTGCTGCTCAAATACAGTATTTTCTAAATAACTTTTTTTTTTCTTAAGAAGAAAATGACCTCAAATAAGAAACTCTCACTTCAAGGATTGTCTTATGCACTTCCTGCGGATTACCCTAATAATCATAATAAGCATGCACACTACTTTTGTCACGAACAAATCATACACTCAAGATGAGAAGCGATACCCAGGTCCTTTGGAAACACCCCAAATATTGTTAGTGTATGAAATAGCTATATTATAAGCAGAATTTCTCTTAGAATCAGTTTTTCTGATTTGATGGTTTAGCGCCTGACAGGACACTGGGTCACTTTATTCATTATAGCAACTGCCAAGTAGCACTAATGATCGATGAGGATGCCTGAGCAGGAATAAGATCAGCCTTTGTTTGAAGGAGCTGATTGGGAAATCTTATCCCTTTGGGCATTGAAAAAAATATGAGAAGTTAGCTGTAATGACTCTGGAAAACAGAAGGGGGCAATTTAGGTCAAATGAGTTTACCATGGTTTGTATATGTTTCTTTATCTCTCTGTGCTTTTCTCTTTTTATCTAAACATAGTCTATCATACATGAAAACATGGCCAAAATTATGTGCCAACAAAATATTTGCCAAATATTGAAAGTGTACAACAAACTGGTATTTTTGTCTCCAAACTAAAACAATCAAGACATGACCAATTTCACCGTTGCACACAGAAAGAGCTACTCTTTAAAAAATATCACACATAATTCCTCTTTAAAAGAACCAAAGCTGAAGGAAAGCATTTTAGTGAACTCTGAATTTAGATTCTTACAGTCTGGATTTTGAGAACTATCCATTTATACAATTTGATCAACGCTGTTCAGGCCTACTGGGCATATGCACAATAGTTTGAAACCCAAGGTGGAAAACTCCATATGCTTAGTAACTTTTTACAAAAAGCTACCTCAATCATTGCAGCACCATTAGTTACATACTTCTGCTTGCCTGATAGTGTCTCAGCAGACTGAAAGTTTGCTTAGCAAAACTATTTAGAAGAAAAACGTTAAGATTCAAGACTGCAGATACACTCATATTTGACTTGATCTGCTGGAAGAGCATTCTGTCAGAACATACGCAGGGCAGAGGACGGACTGGAGCCACAGGTCAGATTTGGACAGTGGCCATTTCAATTTGTCACTTGGATTACTGTAGATTGAACAGACGGCTACAGACACCAGGGACAATGATAGTAGCTCAGGCAGTATGACAGATTCTCTAAAAAAGTTATACTTCATATTTTTTTATAATATATATATATATATATATATATATATATATATATATATATATATTTTAGGAGTAGGGAATTGAAAATTGATTCCGATTCTAGAATCAGATTCTTAAGGTAAGGAATCGGATACAATTATTAATATATATTTTTTCATCTGCAAGTTTTTGGATATGGTAAGATTACATTTATTTTAGTTAATAAAATAACACATTTCAGCTATCATTTTGTTAGGGTGGTTACACAAAAATTATTTTATCCTTCTAGAAAATGAGCGTCTTCCATCTGAAAACTTGTGGTTGCATTTTAGGGCAAAGATAAAAAAAACCTTTGTTGAACAACAATTTAAAATGCGGGAAACTATTCATTGGTTATTGTACAATTAATTGTACTAATTATACTATGAAAATACTATGAATTAATAAACTGTTTGGCGTGATGTCATGTTATGTCTGTCTTCCCATTTAGCAACTTGTTAGCAACTGTCTTATTCAAGAAACTTAACAGTTGAAAAAAAATCATGATTGGGGTGTACCTAGTGTGTTTTATGTCGTAGAATAAAACGTGAAAGTACGAGCAATTGTTAACCACGGACCTTATTTTAGGGGATTTAATCAAACTCCCATTCAAAAATCCCATTGACTCTGGGACTATGGAACCTTGCTTCCGGGTTTTTGCCTACAAAGTGACGACATATTTCCACCACTCTATTATTAGAGAAGAATAAGGTCTGTTTTACACATTCTGTGATGCATAAGTTGCACATATTTTTTGGTGCCTGTATTAACACATTACAGTATTCACACCGCCCACATGAGCAACATGGTGCTACGTTCCAGAAGCAGCGCTGAGAGTACAGTATGTTTCTTTCTATGCATCATGCACTCAGCTCAGCAGAAACGAAATGTTGAAAATGCACTTTATCCACATAATCTTTTTTGCAATTTAGACTTTTATGAAGCAATATATTATAATGGAGTGCACTACTCCTCCATTGTTTCAAATAACACATATTTTATGCTTGATGCAAATTCCACACAGAGAGATGGACACAATTCTCAGTGACACTTTTAATAAGCTTTTGATCAATTATGGTTGTAGTTGAAGGAAATGCTCAACAAAATCACTTTATCTTCTTATTCATTTATGCAGTGTTTTCACAGTGCGAGCTTGCCATTGTAGTTGGTCTGTGGTCTTACACAGACAATATGGAGAAGAAAGTGAACATCAAGGAATAAAGCAGCAGCAGCAGACAGGACATCTGGAAATGTTTGGTACCTGAGTTCTTCCCTGTGCTGTTCTCTGTTTAAGGTAACCGGTTTCCATATTTCAGGCTTTATCCTTTTTCTATTTGAAATGTATACCGTATTAAAGGAGCAGTTCACTTCCAAAACAAAAACTGACTGATAATGTTAATAAATTTCATTTCAGGATTTCTCTCCATATAATGGACTTCTATGGTGCCCCTGAGTTTGAACTTCTAAAATGCAGTTTAAATGCAGCTTCAGAGGGCATTACACAGGTAAAATGTGCTGCTGTGTGGTTGGAGACTAAAGTGGGTGGGCTGGTTATTAATATTTAAAATTTTGAAAGGATTTTTTACTTATCCAGAAAGAGCTACATTTTAAAGTTGAACATTAACAAGTTTGATTCCTGCTTCATAACCGCTGCTGTTTATTCTCTCAGAAGCTCCAGGGGGAGCGTCTGGATCTGTGTCTAGCCTTCTCTCATCTGAGGTCATGCCCTGATCCACTCTGCAGCTTGTCACAGCTCACGACCAGACGACCGTCACTCAACCGTGCTTCAGTGACCAAGCTGGGATTCGAACCCAGAATCCTTCCCGTTCAGCCACTTACACATCAACATGTACTATTCTTTTTTTTCTTTCACATCAAAGGAGGGATTTGAATCTGGGTTTCTTGTGTGTCAAGAACTAAAGCTCAGACCACTGAGCCACCAGCTCTCATTTTTGTGGAGTTTTGTCTTAAGTTGTTATAAGACCAGTGAAACTAAACTTTTTTTCCCATCTCAGTAGAGGGAATCAAACTTGGAGTTCTTGTGTCTAGAACTGATACTCAGACTGCTGAGCCACAGACTCTTTCATGTGTGTGTTTTTCTGTTTTGGAGTTTTGTCTTTTTCAGTCAGAAACCAGTGCAACTAAACTATTTTCCATTTAAAAAGAGATTTGAACTAGAATCTTCCACATCAAGAACTGGTGTTCAGACCGTTGAGCCACTGGTTCCTCAAACTGTGTGCTGCTTTTTTTTTTGTCCTATTCAATCAGAAACCAGTGTGAAAACTCATTTTAACCACAAGAGGGAGATTCAAAATAGGACTGTCTGTGGCAAGAACAGACATTTAAACCACACAGAAACACTGGCACTGCAACAAGAAGTTTTCCTACAACTTGTGTTTTCTGGAGAATTTTTATATCTTGCTAACACAGAAACAAACCACAGCTGCATGTGACAATGACTGAACTTCTCATGAGCCCCATGTGATCTTGGTCAATCAACTAGTGAATCCCTCTACCAAACATCCTCATATGCCTCAGAGAGTCTCAGGAACTCCTGACTGAAGCTCTTCTCATCTGCTCTGAGACTCATGATATTTGATGAGCCTTAAAGCTCATTTATTTATTTGGGATGAATCATAGTCACTTATTTCATTTTCTCATGTAAGGATCTGATTGTCAAGTTTTGTTGGTGTTTGCTGCTGTAGCTTATTTCTTATTAGGTAACTACAGTATTTAGAGTCTTATATGTACTGATTTAAGATTTTTTTCATTCAAGAAGCACTCAAAAGAGACACATTAGAAGATCCCATGAGCTCAGAGACTTTACTGACATTTACATGACAATATATTTGATGTTCATGTTTTTACTGATCAGGAAAGCATATGAATATAAAAGCATTTCTTTCAGATACCATTTATGATCATGTTAATTTATTAAAATGACAGTTTAGGACATGGTGACATTTATCTGTTCTCAGAGATAAAATAGGGATAAGATTGTGTTTAATTGTTTGTAAATATTTGATAAAATATTTGAAAATATTTCATTAAACAAAACGCGCATCTTTTCATTAAAAAAATATACAAACACCCTCTCAAACTTACAACTACGAACAATTTATTGAGAAAAAAAAGCTTTTTATTTGTGCACTCAGAATAAATCCAACATGTAATTTTTTTATTCATGTTAGAAAAACAATTTGTTTGTCTGCTGACCTGAAACAAGTATTTCAAATAAAACTAATCATAAATTCTGTCGAGCAGCACTGATTCACATTCCTGGATTAGGCACCAAGTGTCTATTTCAAAGTATCAGACTGTTTCATAACCGTCTCATGCAGTCTAGACTCAAGAACTCTGGAGGCTTTTCAGTCAGGGCTCAAATGCTGTAAATCTAAACAAAAAATATTCCTCAAGCTCTACTGAGCATCCAAACCTCTTATTCTCTGTACCCCTTTAAGCACAGGTCAGAGGTCAAAGGCTGTATCTTTAGCAAGTCTTGAACAGAATGGTGAATCCAGTCAAACAACTCCTTGAACACTGAAAGAAAATGTCTTTTGTGTATTTTTAAGCTGCTCTGGACATAACGCTTAACCAAAGCTTCTCACACACACCAGATTCATCAGAACGGCCACCAGGTGTATTTTCATGTTTGAAAAGGCAAACATTATCATATAAAAGGATTGTACAAGTCAACTAAACACTCTGTTAAAATGTAATATCTTTCATTATATTTGTTCTCTTACGAGAGCTCTCTCGTACTGCGTCTTAGCTAAGACGCTACGGGAAAAGTCTCTTCTCACGAAATACTGAAGCAAAAAATTATCCTTAATTTTGTATTTTTGTAAAGCGCATTTGCAGCAGTACACAGCCATAGGCGAGACGGCTCGTTCGCTCATTGGCTTGTTCTGCGGCAACTGCACAGCCTATCGAGCGCGGGCTGATGCAACATCAGACCAATAAGGGCGCTTCGCGCCCTTCTTGCCACTTCCCGCCGAAACGGGTGTGGCCCAACCTATAAAAGGAGCTCGAAAAGGCTGACTCACTTGATTTTTCATCTCTTCAGCGAAGCTCACGCATCGCTGGATCACGGAGGAAGCAAGCGCCGTCTGAGAAAGCACATCAGCAGGACGAGCCATTCTGAAGCTGCTGGCATCGCCGCCTTCCATTGCCGTTCCTGCTGCGCTATCCGGCGCCTATATCCTTTCAATCCTGTTATATACAAGCTGTTCTTTATGTGTGTGTGTGTGTTCGCCCTGCGACACACACTCGTAAAAGAGCTCGCGTCTTTTTTAAGATGCCTTCCTGCGGCTCGTCAGAACCCCACTCAGCGAGGGAGACCGGTACGTCATCTGTGTCTCCTGCCTGGGTGAAGATCATGCAGCGCTCGCTCGCTGACGGCGGATGCCCCCACTGCAAGCTGTTGCCATGGTGACTCTGAGGACTCGCCTGGCCTTTTTCTCTGAGCCTGCATTCTCCGCTGCGCTGAGGCGCCGTAAAAGCATCGCTTCCAGCGGATTCTGGAACCGTCTTCAGCTCAACCGAGCTCGCCGGTTCGCCCTGCTTCACCGGCCCCCCCTGCATCGCTTCCCGGTGGGCAGCGCCCGCTGTTTGCCGGCGCGTCGTCCGAGGAAGTCGATCTCAGGGCCGCGTCGGGGGAAGAGGACACGCGCTCTCTGCTAGCTTCGGGCAGTGAGGGCTGGGCGAGCTCCGAGGATCTCGCGCCTTCTGCTCAGAAGCCCAGCAGACGAGCTGACATCGAGAAGGAGCCGGGGCGAAGGCTCGTGTTGGCCGCGATGAGTCTCGGCCGCGAGTGGTTTGCACCAGCGCCCCCCCCCTCTCGTTCCCGGCTGGATGGTATTTCCCTTTCGGATGAGCGTACTTCTCAAAGCCCGCCTCATTTCTTCCTGAGCTTCACGAAGAGGTGGCGAAGGCTTGGAACGCTCCATATTCAGCACGAACTCGTTCGTCTGTCTCACTAGCATTCTCCACACTGATGATGCTAAAAACAGGAACTACCACTCACTTCCGCCGGTGGAACAGGCGATAGCGACGCACCTTTGTCCGCCCTCTGCTGGACGGCGGCAAAAGCGGTGTTGCCATCTAAAGCCTCCTGTGTGACGCTGCGTCGGCACTACTAACGATGGCTGCTTCATCGAAGCGCAGGTGTACGAGTTCCGCTGTGGCCGAGCTCTCACCCAAGCGCACCGCTGTTTCAGTTCCAGGAATTGTGACTGTCTCAGCGTTTTCTGCAATGCGCAAGCCTGCACAGTTGCCCGCTTGCCTGCACACAAAAGCCGTTATCACAACAGCTTCAGCAACGCAGCTCGAGACCCCCGTTCTCGCTCTACTGGCCGTCGCCCCGCGCCGCGCGTCCCATGCATGCTCGTCCGGCCACGGCCGATGGTGCTATAAATGCAGTGACGATGCCCACTACCCAGTGCCCATCTCCACATGTAAGCACAGCCCTGCACACAGGGCTAGCGCACATAAGATCGACACAGATCGGTCGAGCGCGCCGCATAGTAAACGTGCCCACTTCCCAGTGCCCACATACACTATGTCACATACGGCGCGGGGCTTCTGTAAAAACGAGGCCCGTGCACGTACATTCTGCACAGGCAGACAGCGAGTTGAAAGTGGTAAAAGTGCACACATGCAGCCCACGGTTACTCGCAGATATATCGAGTCCCACGGGACCCGCTCAGCCTCCCTCCAGTCGGTTAAGCGCCGGAACGGGGTCGAGGAAGAGCGATCTGCCCGCTGTGATCAGCGCGCTCCCCGCCTCAGATGCGCAGCACACTCGAGCGCCGCCGTTGCCCAGTCAACAGAGCGCGTTTCGCATCCAGCCCTTAGCCATTCATGCAGATGCATGGTCAGTGCTTCCAGGGGTTTCGGATTGGGTGCTAGGCATTATAAAGAGAGGCTACTCGCTACAGTTTTCTCGACGCCCACCGTGCTTTTCAGCGCGCGTCGAAACTACGGTCAAAACAGAAGTAGCACACATACTTCGGGCCGAAATATCAAAACTGTTGAGCAAAGGGGCTGTAGGGCCTGTGTCTCAAAGCGAGGGGGGGCTGTACAGCAGATACTTTCTGGTGCCCAAGAGAGACGGGGGTCTCCGGCCCATACTGGATCTAAGACAGCTGAACAGGCATTGATGAAACGCAGTTTCAAAATGCTCACGACCAGGAAGCTCCTCGCGCAGATTCGCAGAGGGGACTGGTTCATGTCAATAGATCTGAAGGACGTGTATTTTCAAATACAGATAGCGTCAAACCACAGGCGATATTTGAGATTCGCCTTCGAGGGCCAGGCATACCAGTTTGCAGTCCTGCCATTCGGCTTGTCCGTAGCTCCTCGTACGTTTACGAGGTGCATGGATGCAGCGCTCGCTCCTCTTAGACTCAGAGGCACACGAGTGCTGAATTATTTGGACGACTGGCTGGTTCTGGCCCGATCATGAGCGGAGCTCATGGACCACAGAGCCGTTTTACTCGATCACCTCGAGAAGCTCGGCCTCAGTGTCAATTGGGTGAAGAGTTCGCTGAACCCCAGTCAGACGATCCTGTTTCTGGGTATAGTTCTGAACTCGTGTTCCATGACGGCGCGGCTGTCACCACAGCGCGCGATGGGCATTCAGCGTGCAGCGAGTTCTTTCCGCTGTGGCGCGACTGTGGCGCTCAAACACTGTCAAAAGATGCTGGGTTTCATGGCCTCAGCATCTCCGGTTCTGCGGCTGGGCCTGCTCCGCATGCGCCCCCTGCAGTTCTGGCTGAAGGCTCGGGTGCCGCGCAGAGCGTGGGCGTCTGGCCGGCTGCATTTCAAGGTCGATCAGAGCTGTGTTGCGGCTCTAGCACCTTGGACAGCGAACGGCTGGTACCGATCAGGTGTAAGCCTGGGGACTTCCCCGAGTGTGAAAATGGTGTCGACGGACGCCTCCACTTCGGGATGGGGAGCGCTGCTCGAAGGCAGACCGTCCTTTGGCCTATGGTCAGAACGGGAAAAGCTCCATCATATCAACTGCCTGGAAATGCTGGCAGTGGAGAACGCGCTGACGCGCTTTTGTCCCCATATCAAGGATCACCACGTCATAGTCCGTTCGGACAACATGTCCGTGGTGTCCTACATGAATCGCCAGGTCGGTCTCGGGTCCCGAAACCTGTGCAGGCTGACGGAACGCCTCCTGATTTGGGCTCAGCGCAACGTGCGCTCGCTGAGAGCAGTGCATGTGCCTGGACTGCAGAATCTGGGTCCAGACAGGCTGTCCAGAGGCAATGTTCCTACGGGCGAATGGTCTCTACACCCGCAAACAGTCCGGCTGTTGTGGGAGAGATTTGGCATGGCGGAGGTGGACCTCTTTGTGTCCCACGAAAACGCTCACTGCCCCGCGTTCTTTTCCAAGAACGAAAGCGCGCTGTCACGGAGATGGCCGTGCTGCCCGCTTTATGCGTTCCCTCCCGTCTCCCTCCTTCCGCAGGTGATAGAACGGGTGAGAGAAACGAGATGTTCAATACTGCTTGTAGCACCTCTTTGGAAGAACCAACCATGGTTCCCAGATTTGATGCAGTTAGCAGATGTCGCCCCGTGGCCGGTACCGTTGAGGAGAGACCTCCTCTCGCAGGCCAGGGGCTCGATTTGGCACCCTCAACCGGAGTTGTGGTCCCTCTATGTATGGGCACTCAATGGTTACCCGCTGATCTCGCAGTGGGAGTGCTAAATACCATCACTCAGGCTAGAGCTCCGTCGACACGACGTCTGTATGCCTCGAAGTGGTCGGTGTTCTCCAGCTGGTGCACAGCTCGAGGTTATTCACCCCTTAGTTGTGAGGTGACGGAGGTCCTCTCCTTCCTTCAGGAGCTGTTGGATAAGGGCAGAGCCCCATCCACGCTCAAAGTTTATGTGGCTGCCATCGCGGCGTTTTCTGAAACGGCGTCCGGTCAGTCAATAGGAAGGAATGATTTAGTCATCCGGTTCCTCAGAGGAGCTAGGAGGCTGAATCCTCCCAGACCTCCGTCAGTCCCTATGTGGGACCTCGCGGCGGTTTTGGAGGCCTTGAAAGGTCCCCCTTTCAAGCCTATCCAATCGATTAGCCTTCAGCATCTGTCGTTCAAGACAGTATTCTTGTTGGCTCTCGCTTCTGTGAAGCGTGTGGGTGATTTGCACGCGCTCTCGGTGAGCCAGTCGTGCTTGGAGTTTGGGCCCAATGACTCAAGAGTCATACTCAAACCTAGGCACGGTTATGTGCCGAAATCCCTCAACACACCGTTTCGGGCTCAGGTTATTGCCCTGTCTGCCCTGCCGGTGTCAGGGGAGGATGGAGACTCGAGTCTTCTTTGCCCTGTCAGGGTTTTAAGAGCTTATGTGTCTCGCTCTGCTGCCTTTCGGCAGACGGAGCAGTTATTTGTCTCGTTCGGTGGGCGTTCCAAGGGAATGGCTGTTTCGAGACAGACTCTATCCAGATGGATAGTTGACGCCATAGCGTTAGCTTACGCTTCCAGGGGCCTTCAGTGCCCGTTGGGCGTCAGAGCACACTCCACAAGAGGCATCGCCTCGTCATGGGCGTGGTCTACTGGGATCTCCTTGCAGGATATATGTATGGCGGCAGGTTGGGCCTCGCCGTCTACATTTATCAGGTTCTATAACCTGGAGGTTCCCACCTTGCAAGCAAGGCTGCTGTCGGTATAGGCGAATCAGGGCCCTGAGGGGAATTCTGAGTTCACGAGCGCTATGCGCTGCCGACTGTTATATGGGCAGTATTGCGTAAGACCCGCATTGCCACATTGGTCAGGCCTTGCCTCGGCTGTGTGACGTCATATTGCCGCATCTACGGATGCTGCTAGATATGGGACGGAGGGCTTTTTCCCTTTTCTGTCCTGGACTCTCTGTGAGTCCCTCAGGTGACTGTGCACTGTAAATCCTGAGCGTTGCTTCAGGTTTATTGGTGTGTGATCCCTGCGCGCACGGCGTTTTACATTGGGTTCCCGTAGCGTCTTAGCTAAGACGCAGTACGAGAGAGCTCTCGTAAGAGAACGTACTCGGTTACTAAACGTAACCTCGGTTCTCTCTAGAAGAGCGAACGAGTACTGCGTTCTCTGCCGTGCGCACGATTCACTCTGGTTCGCTTCGGCGATGAAATAAATCAGGTGAGTCAGCCTTTTCGAGCTCCTTTTATAGGTTGGGCCACACCCGTTTCGGCGGGAAGTGGCAAGAAGGGCGCGAAGCGCCCTTATTGGTCTGATGTTGCATCAGCCCGCGCTCGATAGGCTGTGCAGTTGCCGCAGAACAAGCCAATGAGCGAACGAGCCGTCTCGCCTATGGCTGTGTACTGCTGCAAATGCGCTTTACAAAAATACAAAATTAAGGATAATTTTTTGCTTCAGTATTTCGTGAAAAGAGACTTTTCCCGTAGCGTCTTAGCTAAGACGCAGTACTCGTTCGCTCTTCTAGAGAGAACCGAGGTTACGTTTAGTAACCGAGTACGTTTTACACTCACTGAATGTAAAATTTTGGATATTCTGTAAGAATATCAGGCTCCAGAGAAGACTTTTGGATAAGCGACTGGACTCATTAGCTGAAATGTTGAGGAAATTAAATTAGAAAAACAGATAAAGTACATATGGATTAAGTGGTTTGTTGGTAACAATGGATCTTCATGAGGTTAGGCACCAGTAGAAAAGAGTTTGTCTAGTAACAAATCCGCCAGAGCCACAAGCAGAGACACAAAACACCTTAAAGACTTTAACAGATTTATCATAAATTTGATCACAATGTAAAGTAAGAGCATATGTATCCTCAACTTGACCGTCCCTACGCATCCCCAAAGTAAACTTCCCAATGTTTGCCACAATTGCAAAAATGTGCCTTTTCTACATGATTGATTGCTCTTTTATCTCTGTGCTTATGGATTAATGACTTTGGTAGACTTCCATAAAACAGAAGGTGTGTTTGGGATTTATTCTTCAGGGAGACAAAGCCTGGCCTGGCCAAATGAAGCATATACTAAACTTGATGAAATTCAATGGTAAATGATCTGGCAGACTTAATAAGGGGAGATGACAAAGTAATGAAGTTCAGGAAAGGTTTTTGTGACATAAGCCAGATTCACAACTTTCTTTGCAAACTGTACAATGATCCTGATTGTATACGCACTTGTGTAGCAGTTCTAAATCACATTTAAGTATTTTGTCATGCAAATAAATACTTACAGTGTTTGTTTTTTTTTTAAGAAAATTTACACTGCATCATATGCAGTACTGCATTACTCTGTGTGCTTCAGCTCTACTGTAATTAGAAATAAGCATAATTTGAATATCTTTTTATTTGTCCTTCCACATTATTGGTTGCAAAAATATGCTGCAAACCTACTTGGCTGCATACATGTAGGGACCTTAATGTTCTTAACTTGGACTTTTAAAGCTAAATGTTTTACTTGGTAAAGTCCATGTGTTCTCATTGAAAACATTTATCCACAGTCCATTCCTTTACTTTTTTTTAAAAAAAAGAAATGCATCAGCTTGTTTTAAAACCAGAACTTGCATTGTATAAAGCTGTCCAGTGCAGTTCTGTTCACACAGGACATGTATAAACTCAACTCAATTTCAAAATACTGTACATTTGTAAATCCAGAAGACTTAAAGACTATTAATTCTAAATGAAATTCGTTCTAGTTTTAGCGGATATACAAACAGCTTAAAGGTCATGTGCTAGTGTTATCTTAAACATTCACTAAATTCTTTGTCAGAACTACACTATAGGGGATAATGAATTTCAGGAAATGTGCTTTTCACTGGTTTCGGTTTCGTGTACGTTGCACAGCTTCTCTCTGTTGCGCTTTATAACAACTTATGTAATGAATGATAATCATATTCAGTTACTGCATAAACAGAGCTTGATTTCAACATAGCAATCGTTTTTTAACCCCTTAAGTAAAAATAGTGAGTCACTGCAGATTGTAACACATCAGAATACAGTATTGCACAGCTTAAATGTTTGAATAAGGACACATTATGGATGTTATTAATATTTGACTGAGGCAGCATCTTTAAGGAAATATTTCCAAAATTAGAGAGCAGGCCCTGAATATCAGGACAAAAAGCGCTAACTATGCTGGGTATCCACAATGTGTTATGAGTCGGTCATGAATCTGGTATCCCCCCCCCCCCTGGTTATTGCACACACACACACTTATTACACGCACACGCTTATTCACTCACCCTCAGCTGTTTCCAATTGTTACCTGTTGTTGCGCTTACCCCCTCGCACCTGCTCTCTCTTTCCCCTAATTATGTTTGCTACTTCTAGCCCTTCCTTTCCCTGTTTCTTTGCCAGATTATTTCTTTCGCTATGCTTACAGGTGGCAGTTTCCTTACTATCCGATCCTGTCTTGTCCAAGTCCTATCCCAAACTATTCAAGTCTCGTAGTCACCCAACCTGGCTCAGGTCTATCGCTATCTATTCTATTCTAACGTTGCTCTACTCTCTGTCCAGCCTGCCTGCCGCTAACCGGCTTCCAGTTCATCCGCCGTGCATGCTTAAAGAGATCAGAAGACAAAGCCCGCTGGATCCCGTTCGCTATCTGGTTGCTGACGCTACATTCGTTAATCCTGAGCCCAGGATTAACAATCCCCCATGCTATGCCGGTGATCCCACCAAGTGTTGGTCATTTCTCACGCAGTGTGAGGTGGTTTTCTCCCTTCAACCCACTACTTACTCCAGGGAGAGAGCTCGGGTGGCCTACTTCATCTCCCTTCTGACCGGTGGAGCTCGTGAATGGGGGACCGCCGCTTGGGCTTCAAGTTTCAAGCTTTAATCAATGACGTCCTGAGAGATATGCTCAATATATTCGTCTTTGTATATCTAGACGATATCTTGATCTTTTCTTCCTCTCTCCAGGTTCATGTACATCATGTATGCCGAGTCCTCCAGCGTCTATTAGAGAATTGCCTCTTTATGAAAGCAGAGAAATGTACCTTTCACGCACGATCCGTCCCCTTTCTCTGTTCCGTTATTTCGGCAGACATTAGTATGGATACTACCAAGGTTCAGGCAGTCACCAATTGGCCAGTTCCTGCCACTCGTGTGGTGCTGCAGCGCTTCCTTGGTTTCGCGAACTTTTATCGCCGGTTCATACGAAAATTCAGTCAAGTAGCTGCGCCCCTTACCGCTTTCACCTCAGTCAAGTCGAGCTTTAAATGGTCAGAGTCTGCTGTCTGTTGTCTGGACTGACCATAGAAATGTAGAATATATCCGCTCCACCAAGCGACTAAATGCACGTCAGGCTCGCTGGGCTTTGTTTTTTGGTCGTTTTAACTTCACAATTTCTTATCGCCCAGGCTCTAAGAACATAAAACCCGACACTCTCTCTCACCTCTTTGACCCCACAGACACCTCCTCGACCCCCAAGGAAATCATCTCACCCGGTCGTATTGTTGGTGCTGCTGTCTGGGGAATCGAGAGATTAGTTAAGCGCGCCCTCTCACACTCCGCCGCTCCAGATAACGTTCCTAGGGATTGTCTGTTTGTACCCGTTACAGCACGTTCAGCGGTACTTCAGTGGGCTCACTCCTGTAAATTGATGGTCCATCCTGGGGTTAGGGGCACACTCTCTGTCGTTCGTCAACGATTTTGGTGGCCCAGTCTGGAACGTGATGCGCGGTGCTTTATTTTTAATTCTCCATCCGCTGGTCTCCTTAGACCTCTACCCACTCCACATCGTCCGTGGTCTCATATCGCCCTGACTTGACTGTCGTGTAGTAACCGTGAATTGAGTCAAGCTTTAAAAGAACTGAATCAAAGTAAAATCCAAAGCTCTCTTGCACAGGAAGGAATAAAGTGGACTTTCAACCCACCTCATGTAGCACTTCAAGGTGGAGTCTGTGAGCGTTTGGTACAGGAGGTCAAAAGAGTGCTCTGTTCAGTGGTAAGACAGCAAATACTGGTTGATGAATCCTTGCTTACCGTGCTCTGCGAGGTGGAATCAATCTTAAATGACCGTCCAATAACACCATTTTCAGATGACCAAAATGACCTTGATGTACTTACCCCAAACCACATTCTTCAACTAAGATCAAACCCAGTTTTACCTCCAGGACTATTCAAACGGGAAGATCTCTACATTCGTAGACGTTGGAGACAGGTCCAATACATGGTGGACCTGTTTTGGAAAAGATGGACAAGGGAGTATCTTGTGTTAATGCAGAGGCAACAAAAATGGAGTAAAACATGTCGAAACTTGAATGTAGGAGATTTAGTGCTTGTAATGGATGAAAATGTTCCCTGAAGTTCGTGGCATTTGGGACGTGTAACAAAAGCAATATCTTACTCTAAAGGGTTCGTACGACGTGTGCGAGTAAAAACGCGAGCAAGTGAGCTGGAATGCCCAATTACCAAACTCTGCCTTCTGCTAGAAGGAATTTAGTGCTGACACTTCGGAGTGGAAACTTTGACTTTTAACTCACATATACTGACTATACACTTCACCTTCTCATAACCTATACTGTTCTGCTGAATATGCACACACAATTTTCTACCTTTAAAAAAGAGGGACATTATATGTGGACATTATATTAATGAGCTTTTGGACTAAAATAGTGAAACTGCAATGAACTATATATACTATGTACTAATTGTGGTTATGAGACATGTTGATTTGTAAATATTTGATCATGGCTTCTAATGATATGTCAATGTAATTGATTGTAAGACAACAATTAGGGGCCGGTATGTTGTAGCCATTTAAGAAAGTGTATTTTCTTTATATTATTTGTTTAAATATTATTGGTTTGTGGTTTGTTTAGTTCAATTTGCTAATTAAGAAATTGTAAACATCATAAGGGGCGGTAAACTGAATGGCAGAACGCTGGAAGAAGGGAAGTGGGTCAGACATAACTTTTTGACCACTTCATATGTTTTGTTTGTAGAATTCTTTTCTTTGGAACAAATTTTGTTTGGTATAATTTTTATCTTAATTTTAATGCATTTTTTGTTGGTCATTTACTTAAGAAAAGGCAAACGATTCTCTAAATGAAGTGCGTTCAGAACGAGGCCCGCTACCATGCTTCCGCGGCCAAAAGAAAGGCCGAAACAATTTCACTACAAATCTCTTCTCAGTTTTTCCCCTTTCAAGTGGTACAGGTCGACTGAGAAAATTACAACCCGAATTCCGGAAAAGTTGGGACGTTTTTTAAATTTTAATAAAATGAAAACTAAAAGACTTTCAAATCACATGAGCCAATATTTTATTCACAATAGAACATAGATAACATAGCCAATGTTTAAACTGAGAAAGTTTACAATTTTATGCACAAAATGAGCTCATTTCAATTTTGATTTCTGCTACAGGTCTCAAAATAGTTGGGGCGGGGCATGTTTACCATGGTGTAGCATCTCCTTTTCTTTTCAAAACAGTTTGAAGACGTCTGGGCATTGAGGCTATGAGTTGCTGGAGTTTTGCTGTTGGAATTTGGTCCCATTCTTGCCTTATATAGATTTCCAGCTGCTGAAGAGTTCGTGGTCGTCTTTGACGTATTTTTCGTTTAATGATGCGCCAAATGTTCTCTATTGGTGAAAGATCTGGACTACAGGCAGGCCAGGTTAGCACCCGGACTCTTCTACGACGAAGCCATGCTGTTGTTATAGCTGCAGTATGTGGTTTTGCATTGTCCTGCTGAAATAAACAAGGCCTTCCCTGAAATAGACGTTGTTTGGAGGGAAGCATATGTTGCTCTAAAACCTTTATATACCTTTCAGCATTCACAGAGCCTTCCAAAACATGCAAGCTGCCCATACCGTATGCACTTATGCACCCCCATACCATCAGAGATGCTGGCTTTTGAACTGAACGCTGATAACATGCTGGAAGGTCTCCCTCCTCTTTAGCCCGGAGGACACGGCGTCCGTGATTTCCAACAAGAATGTCAAATTTGGACTCGTCTGACCATAAAACACTATTCCACTTTGAAATAGTCCATTTTAAATGAGCCTTGGCCCACAGGACACGACGGCGCTTCTGGACCATGTTCACATATGGCTTCCTTTTTGCATGATAGAGCTTTTGTTGGCATCTGCTGATGGCACGGCGGATTGTGTTTACCGACAGTGGTTTCTGAAAGTATTCCTGGGCCCATTTAGTAATGTCATTGACACAATCATGCCGATGAGTGATGCAGTGTCGTCTGAGAGCCCGAAGACCACGGGTATCCAATAAAGGTCTCCGGCCTTGTCCCTTACGCACAGAGATTTCTCCAGTTTCTCTGAATCTTTTGATGATGTTATGCACTGTAGATGATGAGATTTGCAAAGCCTTTGCAATTTGACGTTGAGGAACATTGTTTTTAAAGTTTTCCACAATTTTTTTACGCAGTCTTTCACAGATTGGAGAGCCTCTGCCCATCTTTACTTCTGAGAGACTCTGCTTCTCTAAGACAAAGCTTTTATAGCTAATCATGTTACAGACCTGATATCAATTAACTTAATTAATCACTAGATGTTCTCCCAGCTGAATCTTTTCAAAACTGCTTGCTTTTTTAGCCATTTGTTGCCCCCGTGCCAACTTTTTTGAGACCTGTAGCAGGCATTAAATTTTAAATGAGCTAATTAAGTGGATAAAAGTGTAAAATTTCTCAGTTTAAACATTTGCTACGTTACCTATGTTCTATTGTGAATAAAATATTGGCTCATGTGATTTGAAAATCCTTTAGTTTTCATTTTATTAAAATTTAAAAAACGTCCTAACTTTTCCGGAATTCGGGTTGTAGAAAATCCTACTTAACTGAAACACAAATGCAGATAAATGATGCAATGAATGCTTGTAGACGTAACTACACTGACTTCGTCACAATCTATGACGATAATGACAATGCAACGCTAGCTAAAATGATAGTTAATGGATCTATGTATTGTGGCTGGATTGGAGCCAACAGCTGTACATGGTCAAACGTTGATCCAGTCACATTCAACAACATCACCAGAAATTTTACTGAGGAAAGCTGCTGTGGTGCACTAACCACTGATGGAACATGTGAGTGTTTCAACTGTAGTTCAGAAATGTACTTCATGTGTTATAAACAAGGTAATCATCCCTCGGCTCTTTACTGTATATCTTATAAATATCAAATATCGCGTGAGTAAAATTAAAGATATAATCTGGAGCTTTTCTATTGAAAATATACAAACAAACTCGCAAACTTCATTTGTGAAACATACATCTGATGTAAAATAAAACAAGGTTTATTCACAGTTTGAAATGTATTGGTCATCTGAACATCTGTTTGACTGCTACGCATGAACTAAAACAAAAAAATAAAAATAAATATAGGTTAAAATAATCAAACTGTTGAGCGGCACTGATTCACATTCCTGAATTATTTAAAGCGTCCATTTTAAAGTATCATAAAAAGGTATTGGATGATCTAACAGACTCCTTTAAAAGCATAACAACTCCTTTAGGAATAACCTTCATGACATGGAAAATTCTTTGGAAGTGGCTGGAAAATCTAATTTACAGTAACATTCTTTATAACCCCCTCCCACTTATATTGAAAAAAAAAACCCTGCTTCCTGTAACAGCCAACTCATTAGCAAATTTATTTGTTTTTTAACTAAGACTGCATGTTTTTCCAAATATTTCAAGAACAGAAATCAGGCTCTGAGCATCAGGACAAATGTTCTCTAGCTCTAGCTGCCCACATGCAAAAAAATAATTAAAAATAAAATAAAAAATAAAAAAACCCGATTTGATAATATTTACTTTGTGTATTAACACATGTACTATGTAGTATGGTTTTTATATTGTGCACTATTTACATTCAATCCACATTCTGTTTAACTTTACTGAGGAACTAAAATTGAATCAAAGTAAGCTTTTTAAAGTAAGTTTTTCTATAAGGAATAATTATTTTAAAATATTGTCAAATGTTTATTGTAATGTCAATGAGATAAACTACTTTTGCACATATTTGTAACAATTATTTTTTATTTCATTTTACTTTTACTTTAGCATTTTCTATCTTTTTTCTTTGTATTTTGATTTATATAACCTTAAATATCAGAAACTATACCCTTTCGGGTTTTTTTTTTTTTTTTTTTACAAAAACATACAAGTATAATATAAACCATGGTAACCTTATGTGATTTGACACAAACTAAATTAGTTGTTTGTTTCAACTCTTGAATATTGTATGCAATGATACAGCAGAATATCACTGATTATGAACTGTATAAACATTGTTGACAGTGAGCAGGAATGCAATCTCTTTAGTGAAGTTGTTGTGAGTTATCAGACCAAGTCTGTTTGTCTCTGCCCCAAAATGATGCCATGATTTGAATAAGTCTATATAATAAATGCTATTTCCTTCAGTGCAGTGCACAACCAGATAACGTACTCGGTTACTAACGTAACCTCGGTTCTCTCTAGAAGAGCGAACCAGAGTGAATCGTACGCACGGCAGAGAACGCGGTACTCGTTCGCTCTTCTAGAGAGAACCGAGGTTACGTTAGTAACTGAGTACGTTCTCTTACGAGAGCTCTCTCGTACTGCGTCTTAGCTAAGACGCTACGGGAACCTAATGTAAAACGGCATGCGCGCAGGGATCACACACCAATAAACCTGAAGCAACGCCCAGGATTTACAGTGCACAGTCACCTGAGGGACTCACAGAGAGTCCAGGACAGGAAGGGGGGAAGCCCTCCGTCCCATATCTAGCAGCATCCGTTGATGCGGCAATATGACATCACACAGCCGAGGCAAGGCCTGACCAATGTGGCAATGCGGGTCTTACGCAATACTGCCCATATAACAGTCGGCAGCGCATAACGCTCACGAACTCAGAGTTCCCCTCAGGGCCCTGATTCGACTATACCGACAGCAGCCTTGCTTGCAAGGCGGGAACCTCCAGGTTATAGAACCTGATAAATGTAGACGGCGAGGCCCAACCTGCCGCCATACATATATCCTGCAAGGAGATCCCAGTAGACCACGCCCACGACGAGGCGACGCCCCTTGTGGAGTGTGCTCTGACGCCCAGCGGGCACTGGTTTGAGTATGACCTTTGAGTCATTAGGCCCAAACTCCAAGCACGGCTGGCTCACCGAGAGCGCGTGCAGATCATCCACAAGCTTCACTGAAGCGACAGCCAACAAGAATACTGTCTTGAACGACAGATGCTGAAGGCTAATTGATTGTATAAGCTCAAAAGGGGGACCCTTCATGGCCTCCAAAACCGTCGCGAGGTCCCACATAGGGACTGACGGAGGTCTGAGAGGATTCAGCCTCCTAGCTCCTCTAAGGAAGCGGATGACCAAATCATTCCTTCCTATTGACTGACCGAGCGCTGTTTCAGAAAACGCTGCGATGGCCGCCACATAAACTTTGAGCGTGGATGGGGCTCTGCCCTTATCCAACAGCTCCTGTAGGAAGGAGAGAACCTCCGTCACCTCACAACTAAGGGGTGAACATCCTCGAGCTGTGCACCAGCTGGAGAACACCGACCACTTCGAGGCATACAGACGTCGTGTCGACGGAGCTCTAGCCTGAGTGATGATATTTAGCACTCCCACTGTGAGATCAGCGGGTAACCATTGAGCGCCCACACATGGAGGGACAACAACTCCGGTTGAGGGTGCCAAATCGAACCCCTGGCCTGCGAGAGGAGGTCCCTCCTCAACGGCACTGGCCACGGGGCGACATCTGCTAACTGCATCAAATCTGGGAACCATGGTTGGTTCTTCCAAAGAGGGGCTACAAGCAGTATTGAACATCTCGTTTCTCTCACCCGTTCTATCACCTGCAGAAGGAGGGAGACGGGAGGGAAAGCATAAAGCGGGCAGCACGGCCATTTCCGTGACAGTGCTCTTTCGTTCTTGGAAAAGAACGCGGGGCAGTGAGCGTTTTCGTGGGGCGCGAAGAGGTCCACCTCCGCCCTGTCAAATCTCTCCCACAACAGCCGGACTGTTTGTGGGTGTAGAGACCATTCGCCCGTGGGAACATTGCCTCTGGACAGCCTGTCTGGACCCAGATTCTGTAGCCCAGGCACATGCACTGCCCTCAGCGAACGCACGTTGCGCTGAGCCCAAACCAGGAGGCGTTCCGCCAGCCTGTACAGGTTTTGGGACCCGAGACCACCCTGGCGATTTATGTAGGACACCACAGACATGTTGTCCGAACGGACTAAGATGTGGTGGCCCTTGATTTGGGGACAAAAGCGCATCAGCGCGTTCTCCACTGCCAGCATTTCCAGACAGTTGATATGATGGAGCTTTTCCCGTTCTGACCACAGGCCAAAGGACGGTCTGCCCTCGAGCAGCGCTCCCCATCCCGAAGTGGAGGCGTCCGTCGACACCATCTTCACATTCGGGGAAGTCCCCAGGCTTACACCTGATTGGTACCAGCCGTTTGCTGTTCAGGGTTTCAGGGCTGTGACACAGCTCTGATTGACCTTGAGACGCAGTCGGCCAGACACCCACGCTCTGCGCGGCACCCGCGCCTTAAGCCACAGCTGCAGGGGGCGCATGCGGAGCAGGCCCAGCTGCAGAACCGGAGATGCTGAGGCCATGAGACCCAGCACCTTCTGACAATGCTTGAGCGAAACGGTCACGCCGCAGCGGAAAGAACTCGCGGCGCGCTGAATGCCCAACGCGCGCTGTGGTGACAGCCGCGCCGTCATGGAACATGAGTTCAGAACTATACCCAAAAACAGAATCGTCTGACTGGGGTTCAGCGAACTCTTTGCCCAATTGACACTGAGACCGAGCTTCTCGAGGTGATCGAGTAAAACGGCCTCCGCTCGTGATCGAGCCAGAATCAGCCAGTCGTCCAAATAATTCAGCACTCGCATGCCTCTGAGTCTGAGAGGAGCAAACGTACGAGGAGCCCGGACAAGCCAAACTGCAGGACTCTAAACTGGTATGCCTGGCCCTCGAAGGCGAATCTCAAATATCGCCTGTGACTTGACGCTATCTGTATTTGAAAATACGCGTCCTTCAGATCTATTGACATGAACCAGTCCCCTCTGCGAATCTGCGCGAGGAGCTTCCTGGTCGTAAGCATTCTGAAACTGCGTTTCATCAATGCCTTGTTCAGCTGTCTTAGATCCAGTATGGGCCTGAGACCCCCGTCTCTCTTGGGCACCAGAAAGTATCTGCTGTACAGCCCCCCCTCGCTTTGAGCTCGAGACACAGTCTCTACAGCCCCTTTGTTCAACAGTTTTGATATTTCGGCCCGAAGTATGTGTGCTGCTTCTGTTTTGACTGTAGTTTCGATGCGCGCTAAAAAGCGCGGAGGGCGTCGAAAAAACTGTAGCGAGTAGCCTCTCTTTATAATGCCTAGCACCCAATCCGAAACCCCTGGAAGCGCTGACCATGCATCTGCATGAATGGCTAAGGGCTGGATGCGAAGCGCGCTCTGTTGACTGGGCAACGGCGGTGCTTGGGTGCGCTGCACCCCATCCCGGTGCTTAACAGAATGGGGGAGGGCTGAGCGGGTCCCGTGGGACTCGTGATGTCTGCACATAACTGTGGGCTGCAAGCGTGCACATTTACCACTTTCGACTCGCTGTCTGCCTGGGCAGAGCGTACGTGCATGGGTTTCGCTTTTACAGAAACCACGCGCCATGTGTGACATAGTGTATGTGGGCACTGAGGAGTGGGCACGTTTACTATGTGGCGCGCGTGACCGATCTGAGTCGGTCTTATGTGCGCGAGCCCTGTGTGCAGAGCTGTGCTTACATGTGGAGATGGGCACTGAGGAGTGGGCATCGTCACTACATTTATAGCACCATCGGCCGTGGCCGGACGAATGTGCACGGGTTTCGTTTTTACAGAAACCACATGACGCGTGTGACATAGTGATTGTGGGCACTGAGGAGTGAGCACGTTTACTATGTAGTGCGCGCGATCGACTTGAGTCGCTTTTATGGGCGCGGGCCCTGTGTGCAGGGCTGTGCTTAAATGTGGAGATGGGCACTGAGGAGTGGGCATCGTCACTACATATATAGCACCATCGGCCGTGGCCGGACGAACGTGCACGGGTTTCATTTTTACAGAAACCACATGACGCGTGTGACATAGTGATTGTGGGCACTGAGGAGTGGGTACGTTTACTATGTAGTGCGCGCGATCGACTTGAGTCGCTTTTATGGGCGCGAGCCCTGTGTGAAGGGCTGTGCTTACATTTGGAGATGGGCACTGAGCAGTGGGCATCGTCACTACATTTATAGCACCATCGGCCGTGGCCGGGACACCAGAAATTACACCTTTTTCGGGAAATATCTGGGTAGCCGTGATGACGGTTTCTGTGTGCAGGCAAGCAGGCAACCGCACAGGCTTGCGCATTGCAAAAGACGCTGAAACAGTCACAATCCCTGGAACTGAAACAGCGGCGCGCTTAGGTGAGAGTTCGGCCGCGGCGACTCGTACACCGGCGCTTTCCTAGGATGGCTTCGGAGCTCCCGGCCTCACCGTAATCCTCTGCCGCGGTCCCCGTGGCGCGGGGTCGACGGCCGGTAGAGCGAGAACGGGGGTCTCGAGCTGCATTGCTGAAGCTGTTGTGATAACGGCTTTTGTGTGCAGGCAAGCGGGCAACTGTGCAGGCTTGCGCGTTGCAGAAAACGCTGAGACAGTCACAATTCCTGGAACTGAAACAGCGACGCGCTTGGGTGAGAGCTCGTCCACAGCGGAACTCGTACACCTGCGCTTCGATGAAGCAGCCATCGTGAGTAGTGCAGACGCAGCATCATGCAGCAGGCTTTAGATGTCAACACCGCTTTCGTCCGCCGTCCAGCAGAGGGCGGACAAAGGTGCGTCGCTATCGCCTGTTCCACCGGCGGAAGTGACTGGTAGTTCCTGTTTTTAGCATCATCCAGTGTGGAGAATGCTAGTGAGACAGACGAACGAGTTCTCACTGAATATGGAGCATTCCAAGCCTTTGCCACTTCTTCGTGAAGCTCATTAAGAAATGAGGCGGGCTTTGAGAAGTACGCTCATCCGAAAGGAAAATACCATCCAGCCGGGAACGAGAGGGGGGGCGCTGGTGCAGACCACTCAAGGCCGAGACTCGTCGCGGCCAGCGTGAGCACTCGCCCCGGCTCCTTCTCGATGTCAGCTCGTCTGCTGGGCTTCTGAGCAGAAGGCGCGAGATCCTCGGAGCTCGCCCAGCCCTCACTGCCCGAAGCTAGCAGAGAGCACGTGTCCTCTTCCCCCGACGCGACCCTGAGATCAACTTCCTCGGACGACGTGGCGGCAAACAGCGGGCGCTGCCCATCGGGAAGCGATGCAGGGGAGGCCGGTGAAGCAGGGCGAACCGGCGAGCTCGGTTGAGCTGAAGACGGTTCCGGAATCCGCTGGAAGCGGCGCTTTTAGGGCGAACACACACACACACACACACATAAAGAACAGTTGGATATAACAGAATTGAAAGGATATAGGCGCCGGACAGCGCAGAAGGAACGGCAGTGGAAGGCGGCGAAGGCCAGCAGCTTCAGAAGTGGCTCGTCCCGCTGAGATGCCTATCAGACGGCGCTTGCTTCCTTCGTGATCCAGCGATGCGTGAGCTTCGCTGAAGAGATTAAAAATCAGGTGAGTCAGCCTTTTCGAGCTCCTTTTATAGGTTGGGCCACACCCATTTCGGCGAGAAGTGGCAAGAAGGGCGCGAAGCGCCCTTATTGGTCTGATGTTACATTAGCCTGTGCTCGATAGGCTGTGCAGTTGCCGCAGAACAAGCCAATGAGCGAACGAGCCGTCTCGCCTATGGCTGTGTACTGCTGCAAATGCGCTTTACAAAAATACAAAATTAAGGATAATTTTTTGCTTCAGTATTTCTTGAAAAGAGACTTTTCCCGTAGCGTCTTAGTTAAGACGCAGTACGAGAGAGCTCTCGTAAGAGAACCTGCTCACCAAGTAAAAAGCTGCTATATTATCTCTGTTTTATAATGAACCTTTATTACTTACCAAGATAAAATTAAATTCGACTAACATATTGTTTTTTCTAAGCAAATATATGATCACATTGCCTATCCTTTGTTTGTTTGTTGATGCAATCCTCTTGGAGCAGAGTAGACATTTAAAAATGTATTGTACCATTTAGATATATCGCATGAGAAGTCTTTAGCCTTTGTACTGCAATTACTGAGCAATTTTTTGTTTTACATTCTCATACATTTACTATAATCCACTGATCAATCCAACTCCTCTTAGAACTAACAGATAAAACCAACATTTCTTCTTTAGATTGATTCATCACACCACATGAATAACATTGATATCATTAATTAAAATATGATTATAATATAATTGGTTTAAAATAAACTGACCATGGTACTTCCACCTGCCCTGCTTCTTCTCTGTGGTGAGTATTTAATTCTACCTACAGTATGTGTGTGTGTGTGTGTGTGTGTGTGCGTGTGTGTGTGTGTGCGTGTGTGTGTATATATATGTACTGTGCAAAAGTCTTAGACCACTAGTATTTTCACCAACAAAATGGTTTTAAATTAGGTTGATTTAATTTAGTTAAGTTAATAGAAGTTCCTTAATAAAATCTATTTATGGCATTATTTTTGATGGCATCTTCACTTTTATAGCATTTTTACACAAGTGCATAAAGCTTTGCCCAGTACTGTAGCTTTGCAGGTTTCTTGAAGCGTTTTGGAGACATTGCCACAGTTCTTTTGGATTGAGTCCGTGTCATTTTGTTCTGTTTCTTCATGTTATTTCAGACAAACTGATGATGGTGAGATCAGATCTCTGTGTGGAGCACTGGCTGCTGCCAGACTTACCATGCAAACAAAAATCTCACTTGATAACTACTATTAATTGCAAAAATAATGTTTGGAAGTATAAACACACACACACACACACACACACATTGCATGTTAAAAATTCAGCAGAACATTAACATTAAGACATTGTGGATTTATTAAATTTTTAAGTTAGAAAATCCTAGAGTCAAAAGTTGGACAAGTGTACATGTGTTTTTCAAAGATATGAATTTTCTTTCAGTCAATATGTCAACAGAAAAAAAAACCTGACTATCTCTTCTCAGTTTTTCCTCTTTCAAGTGGTACAGGTCGACTAAGAAAATTCTACTTAAATGAAACACAAATGCAGATAAATGATGCACTGAATGCTTGTAGACATAACTACACTGTCCTCGTCACAATCTATGAAGATAACGACAATGCAATGCTAGCTAAAATGATACTGAATGGACGTATGTATTGTGAATGGATTGGAGCCAAAAGCTGTACATGGTCAAACGGTGATCCAGTCACATTCAACAACATCACCAGAAATTTTACTGAGGAAAGCTGCTGTGGTGCACTAACCACTGATGGAACATGGGAGTATTTCAACTGTAGTTCAGAAATGTACTTCATGTGTTATAAACAAGGTAATCATCCCTGGGCTCTTTACTGTATATCTTATAAATATCCAAAGATTATGAGTAAAACTAGTGTCTATTCTTGCATTCATACAGAATCATTAAACTATAGTTTAATCCCTGAAAATAAAACCTGGTTTGAGGCTCAGCGGCACTGCAAAATGAATCACTCAGATTTAGTCAGCATCAGAAATCAGGGGGAAAACGAGCAAGTGAAGGAAGCAGTAAATGGGAGTAACTCTATCTGGATTGGCCTTCAGTATAATTACAGCCTTGCATGGTTTGATGGTGGATATTCTGAATATGTAAAAATACAGACTGTGAGAGGAGAAACTAACATTGCTGGATGCTTTACATTTCTCTCAAAACAACTACCGGAATCTTGGTCCAAAACTAATCTGAATACATGTGGTGCTCTTTGCTACAGTAGGTTAAGACAATATTTTATGCTTCAAAGCCTACCGTATGCTTGAATAAATCAAAGCATGTAAATAATAAAAAAAAAATGTCTTTTCTTCTCTTCAGAGAGCTTCATTCATGTCAGTTCTTATAAAATGTACTGGGAGGAAGCTTTCGATTATTGCAAGAGCAAAAATCATGGACTACTGCGCATTGAGTCAGAGGATGATCAGATAGAAACAGAGAGAGAAATAAACAGAAAAAATATTTCAGAGCCAGTGTGGGTGGGGCTTAGACAGAGTCGACTTTTTGGATTCTGGATCTGGTACAATGGGCTCAGTGTGGGCAACTGGAAAGGAGGAAGTCCACCAGAATATTAAGTATCCCGACACTGTGGTGCCTTAGAGAAGGTGAAAGGTCAATATAAATGGTGTGATAAAGACTGCAGATCTGAATTTAGAGTTTTATGTGAGTTAAAGTAATATACCTCTCTTTTATGCTCTTTGATTTATCGCATGCACAGTTTTCAGCGCTCCGAATGAGGAAAAAGAGCATCATTCATCTCTTGTATAATAAAGCTCTTATAGTTAGCAATAGAAGCTAGTTGGTAATGCTGTACCTGTAGTGGTTCTGTTGCCTTTTTCATGTTTATCTCATTGATTCATTCGTTTTATTATTTTGTTGTAAACCTTTATGCCTCGTACCAAGAATTAACATTAAAAGTTGTTCATGAACATTCCATTCCATACAGTCCTTTTATTGTGAATATTGTGTTGAAAGTATTTGCATTTGCCAAATTTGCAAGTAAACCAAGACATGCAGCCAGTTTAACAATATCATGAATGCGTTATTTGTGATCTGGAGGTGTGTTTTATCTATAATGCAATAATATCTAATTCATATTTAACTATATGAACTCTTGTTGTGTAAGTACAATATTACAGAACTGTGTGTAATTAAACACATTGACTAATTAGGACTCAGTGCATAATAAAATGCATTGCTAACTTTATATATATAATCAGAAACTTATTTGTAGTTATTCTGTAGGTTTGTGTATCTAAAGTGAGATTAAATTTTTTTTATGAATGGACATCGAATTATGTGTAGAGACTTACACATGTTTAGGAAACCTTGAGGTTCACTAAATTGTGAAATATTGAAAGGGTTTGTCATTTTTATTGTATTTCTAACAAATGAGATTATTATGACCAGGTTAACAAATTTGCATATTTTGGCATAACAGTTTCATATTGTTCCGTGTGATTTCTAAACACTGGTCAGAATATTAAAGCTGATCAGTTTTTCTTCTTATATCTTGAGGCCTAATAATAAAATTGGCCAGAGTCACAATTTCAGCGAATATCATTTATTCTAGTATTTATTCTAGAGTCTCATTAGACTCTAATTGTAAAAGTTTTAAAATTGCTTGTTTTATTCTTGTTATTATTTTTCTTCATTATTATATCACTTTATTTTATGTAAAGCACTTTGAATTACCATTGTGTACGAAATGTGCTATATAAATAAACTTGCCTTGCCTATTTTTCAGCTTTGAAAATAGCTGGACTTTATTATTTTCCACCTCCTCAAAAAGAACTGCAATTTCATGTTTTGAAAATTGGGGTTTTCCTGTAATTTTCATTAACATACTGAATGGCAAGGAGATTTAAATAGGAAAAATTGATCAAAATAAGCAACAGGTGTCCACAACAGTACATCACAGTTTTTTTCAAAACCCATATTTTTTCAATTGTGGTTAAGTAGCTTATCAATATTAAATAAGAAATAGTATTTATATGAAATTGTGAAATTATTGACATTGGGACATTGGCACATTTTTAACTCCGTGTATGTATGTAATGTATTGCAGAACAAATGAATGATTCGTTATTACGTAACGTAATTTCAAAAGCGTAATTCGAGTCGAAGAAAAGAGAAAATAAAACCACATTAATGTAGGTTGCGGTATGTGCTCATAACTCCAGTCAGCCATTAGATCGAAGAAGAAGAAGAACGACACCTCAAACCATCGTAGTTTGAACCATGGATCTGCGACACAGGTGCTATGGTTTCGGTAAAAACAGTCGTGACTAGCTCCATAACGATTTCCATAACGATTCATCGTACTGTGGGGGTTAATCTGCGAGTTGCGTCGTTGTACGGGAATCGCACCCCAGGTAAGAAGCAGCTTTGTTATCTCTGTTTTATAATGAACCTTTATTACTTAACAAAACAAAATTACATTTGACTAACCTATTATTTTGTCTAAGCAAATATCTGATCACATGGCCTATCCTTTGTTTGTTTATTGATGCATTCCTCTTGGAGCAGATTCTTTTAAAAGTTGATATTTAAAAATGTATTGTACCATTTAGAATAGATATATCACATGAGAAGTCTTTAGGCTTTTAATTAATAACAGAAGATCATAATGAATTTAGAATGATGTCAGATTTCACAAAGTTCTGCAATTACTGAGCAATTTTTTACATTCTCTTACATTTATTATTTAGGATTAATCCACTGATCAGTCAAAGAGCCATTTATTTGTCATTTGCATAGTTAACACTGGGGAAACTGGGAATTAAAATGCTTGTGACGAGGCTCAGACATACAGTGACAATAACAGGACATAAACAGACATAGATGTATGTGGAGAATGTCATTGTAGGGTTGTCACCGAGCTACATGACAGAAAATTAAAGTGGCAGTGCAAGTACAATAAAAGATAAACATAAGGGCAGCACACATATTCTGATTTTGTATTTCAGAGTAGAGCAATGTCCAAAATGTCATTGTAGGGTGTCAAAGAGCTACATGAGGGAATATTAAAAAGTGCAAGTACAATAAAAGATGAACATAAGAGGTTTTAGAAGAAGGATAGCTGCCTGATGGCTTGAAGATAAAAGCTTTTCTTCAGTCTGGTTGTCCGTGTTCGGATGGATCGTAAGCGCCTGCCAGATGGCAGTGTGGCAAACAGGTGATGAGCGGGGTGAGTGATGCTGATGCTGTGAGCCTCTCTCAAGCAGCGAGTCTGATAGATGTCCTGTAAGGCTGGGAGTTTATGTCCAGTGATGAGCTCTGCTGTTCTCACAACTCGCTGAAGAGCTTTGTGGTCCAAAGAAGAGCAGTTGCCGTACCATACAGTGATGCAGCCGGTCAGCCTCCGCAAGAAGTAGAGACGCTGACAGGCTGTTCTCACTATGGTCTCTGTGTATGCTCCAGGAAAGATCTTCAGAGATGTGAATCCCAGGTAACTTGTAGCTCTTAAGTGTCTCTACTATCTCTCCATTGATGTGAATGGGAACATGACCCTCTCTCTCTCTGAATTCCTGGAGTCCACGAGTGGGCTATTTCGGGCTATTTCTACCAAATGCTAATCACTGCCACCTGCTGGAAATGGTCGGAGCATAGTGTCTTTAGGTTGCTGAGTTGACAGCACATTCAAACACTGGCTGATCAGCAGAACACTTTAAAATGAAAGCTCAATTACAGCGGACCTTTTTAACACCTAGGATAGTTGTACCATCAGCGAATTTGAGGATGATGTTGGAGCTATGCTTAGCAGAGCAGTCGTAAGTGAACAGGGAGTACAAGAGAGGACTGTGTACGGATCCCTGTGGGGCACCAGTGCTGAGTGTAAGTGAGGAGGATTGTGTGATTGCCAATTCTAACCACCTGGGGTCTGCCAGTCAGGAAGTCCAGGACCCAGTTACATAAGTGACTGTTAAGACCCAGATCTTTTAGTTTGGCTATAAGTTTGGTAGGGATGATGGTGTTAAATGCAGAGCTGTAATCAACAAACAGCATCCGCACATAGGTGTCTCTTCCCTCCAAGTGTTCCAGGCCAGAGTGAATGGCCATTGCAATGGCGCCATCAGTGGATCTATTTGACTAGACGTTCGAAGCACTTCTTGATGACTGATGTCAATGCTACAGGGCATCCAACTCCTCTTAGAACTAACAGATAAAACCAACATTTCTTCTTTAGCTTGATTCATCACACCATGTGAATAACACTAATACCATGTATTAAAATATAAGATTCTGGTTTAAAATAAACTAACCATTGTACTTCTACATTCCCTGCTTCTTCTCTTGAGTAAGTATTTAATTGTACCTAATGTGTGTGTGTGTGTGTATATATATATATATGCAAAGTCTTAGGCCACTATTATTTTCACCAACAAAATGGTTTTAAGTCAGTTATTTCTATGTTTTGCTGTAGTGTGTCAGTAGTAAATATCAGGATGAAAACATCCAAAGTATGCATTTAAGTAATTGTTTTATTGCACTTTATCCATTTGTGTCTATAGATTTTAATTGTGATACACATCTTTATTTATATATAAACACTGAAATGTCAACGAAATTACATAAATTTTTAACCTGACTTTATCCAGTGTTCAGATATTTTGTTATTGTTTTTCCTTTTCTTTTGCAAACTAATGCATATTTAATTAGATAATAGCTAAGTTTTTTTTTTTTTGTATTACCAGGCTAGAAAACTAATACACACACACACACACACACAAAAATGCAATTCCTATAGTTATCAATCAGCTAGGGGAGTATGGTGATGTATATTAGTTAAACTTTTTAAATGATCATAACTTTTCAGATAAATTCCTCAAACATTAACTTATGAAGTTCAAGATGTTGTGCATTAGTTGAAGCACATCAGAACTGGACATTGTAGGGCCAAGTGCATTTGAATATGGACACATAATAGATTATATTGATATTTGACTATGGCAGTACAGTACGTTTATGCAAACATTGGATGGATGGAAACAGACGATGGTAGTCAGGAAGTAGTACGTATGTTTTTTTTCAATTCAAAACTGCAGATTTGAATTTATTGGTTTATGGAAGAAGCATAACGCAATGTCTGCACTGCTCAGCTTTAAAAGACAACTTGAACCCATTGACGAAATAACTCAAAAAGGCATAGCCTACACATCAGGTGTAGACAATGCTGGACAGTAACCGAGTAGTTTACAGTACTTCATTATACTTAAGTACATTTTTCAAGTATCTGTACTTTACTCTCTGATTCAAGAACAAACTGATTGTTTTCAATGAACCTTTTAATCTGGATCGCAAATCGCACCAAACGACTCATTTGCGAATTACTGTAGAATGATTCGATTGCAGCTGTTCTGGAGTTGACAGCTGACTGATTCAAATGAACCGTTTAGTGCAAGTGGTTGTGGAACGGCGAGGTCATGTGAGCGCGCGGCTTATGCTGTTAAAAATAAGTTACAATGTAGTATTTTAGGATTAATTATTGTAACTGAAAATAATTTTTAGGTCAGAGCTGTCAAATCAGATCTGTTTAAGCCCACTAAAAGTGAAAGTGATGTGACATAGGATACAGCCAAGTATGGTGACCTATACTCAGAATTTGTGCTCTGCGTTTAACCCATACAAAGTGCACACACACAGCAGTGAACACACACACTGTGGACACACACCCAGATCAGTGGGCAGCCATTTATGCTGCGGCGACCGGGGAGCAGTTGAGGGTTCAGTGCCTTGCTCAAGGACACCTCAGTCGTGGTATGCATGACTGAGATAACAACCTTAGGATTAGGAGTCAAACTCTCTAACCATTAGGCCATGACTTTCCCAAAAATGCTTCAATGCAGATACATTAACACCAGAGTCTCTATGTTTTAGTCTCTATGGTCAAAAAACATTAAAATAACATGGATTAAATAAAATAACATTCATCTTCCCCCGCTACTGTAATGTTAGCAGTTTGACTAAAATGCTATGCATTTATCCCTAGAGCTTGCTGGTGCTAAATTGCGGTAATTTTTAAAAATAAAGTCCAAGTATATTATTATTCAACCACCTAGATAGATTATCTGAGGAAAAAAGGAAAGGATGTGATGTTCAGGACATGGTAACTACAGTAATGACCAAAGTGGGAAGTGATGCCTTCTGGGGGCATTTGGCCAGGGGTAGTTTTACACCACAGGGAAGGTTTGAGAAGAAAAAAATCATTATGAACACATAATTATATTTTCCTTATTATATTCAGTATTTCCTTATTGGTAATTTAGAGAAAACCCCAGGTATTTTGACAGTATGACAAAACAGTATATATATATATACACATACATACAATTTTATGATATAGCCTTTATAAAACTGCAAAACAAACATTCATCTATCAATACTTTTTACTTAAGTACATTAGAGCCCCTTGAATATATTTTTAGTAAAGACATACTTCTCTCTCTCTCTATAATTTTTGATATGTATTTTGCCTGATAGGTGAGCTTTTGGAGTATAATTTACATTTAAAACACATTAATTGTTCTTGTCTTTATATTGTACAGACACTTAATGATTGGACTGAGCACAATACTGTAATTAAATTGTTTTCCATTTAGTGTATGTTATATTATGTGATCTTTTTTTTTATGGTTTATTGGAAAACAACAGATTCTGTGATTAACAGCAGAGACTGATTTAAAGACACTGAGCATCACTATGACGTCGCTGCTTGTGCTGCTGCTTCTCTGGGGTGAGTATTTAACTTTGTCTGAAATGTAGTTTGCTTGTTTGTTTTCCTCATGCAACACAAATGGATTTTGATTACTTACTATTAAAATGGCACATATGTTTTCCAGCATGTATTCCATTAGATGGTATGGTGCTAAAAACTCAACATTTCTCCTCAGCTTTTCCTCTTTCAAATTCTAAAGGACGACTAAGACAATTCCTACTAACAAGTGAAAGATTCACCAGAGATGCTGCAGTGAATGAATGCAGAACAAACTACACTGCCCTCGCCACAGTTTATGACCAACAAGACAATATAGAATTAATGACACTGCTCATTAATATTACTGATGGATCCAACCCTAGTGGATGGATTGGTACAAAGATAGGAAATAGTCACTGTAAGAAATGGTCAAATGGTGATGAGGTCACATTTGGCCGAAACTTTACAAGTTATACGGATTCACGCTGTGCTGCTATGAAGGCAGATGGAGACTGGGAATTTCTCACATGTACTGTGACAAGACACTTCATGTGTTATAAGCAAGGTAATAAAATACTACCCTGTAAATAGTTAAATATAAGTAAACAAAATATATAACATATTCTTGCATCCATACAGATGTTGAGCGAGCGTTATATAAATTAATCCTTCAAACGAAAACCTGGTTTGAGGCTCAGCTGTACTGCAGAGAGAATCACACTGATTTAGTCAGCATCAGTAATGAAGAGGAAAATGAAAAGGTATGGAATGAAGGAAAAGAGAGTAATAATCCTTTCTGGATCGGCCTGCTGGAGGACAGTGTGGAATGGTCTGATGGAGGACAATCAGCTTACAGAAACTATGTAGGAGAACTGAGCGGAGATTATATATTTTTGAATCAAGATGGGAATTGGAGTAAAAGTAATAAAGACATTGTCCAACATGCCTTTTGCTACAGTAAGACAAGACCTGTATTGATTTTTTTTTTTTTTTTTTTGTGTGCAAAATTCAGATTTAACACCATATGCCCCTTAAATTCAAGTATATATATATTTTTATAATTTTTTTTTTTTGGAGGGTGGGGCAGAATTCGACATTTCAAAGCCTACCGTATGTTTCAAGGAATCAATGCATCTAACTAATATTTTCTTTTCTTTCCTTCTCTTCAGAAAGCTTCATTCATGTGAGTCTGGGTAAAATGTCCTGGGAGGAAGCTCTGGATTACTGCAGCAGTAACTTTTCTGGACTACTGCGCATTGAGTCGGAGGATGATCAGATAGAAACGGAGCGAGAAATAAAAAGACAGAATATTTCAGAGCCAGTGTGGGTGGGGCTTAGACAGAGTCGACTTTTCGGATTCTGGATCTGGTACAATGGGCTCAGTGTGGGAAACTGGACCAACTGGAAAGAAGGAAGTCCACCAGAACATCAAGTGTCCCAGCACTGTGCTGCCTTAGAGAAGGTGAAAGGTCAATATAAATGGTGTGATAAAGACTGCAGATCTGAATTTATAACTTTATGTGAGTTAAAGTAATATACCTCTCTTTTATGCTCTTTGATTTATCGCATGCACAGTTTTCAGCGCTCCGAATGAGGAAAAAGAGCTAATGCGTTCAATAGTAAATAGTGGCATCATTCATCTCTTGTATAATAAAGCTCTTATTGTTAGCAATAGAAGCTAGTTTGTAATGCTGTACCTGTAGTGGTTCTGTTGACTTTTTCATGTTTATCTCATTGATTCAATTGATTAATTATTTTGTTGTAAACCTTTATGCCCCGTACCAAGACATTAACATTAAAAGTTTTTCATGGACATTACACTGAGTCCTTTTATTGTGTTGAAAGTATTTGCATTTGCCAAATTTGCAAGTAAACCAAGACATGCAGCCAGTTTAATAATATCATGAATGCGTTATTTGTGATCTACAGCTCTGTTGCAAACGTAAAACAGTAGACCTGTGCTAAGCTTCACATTTCTGAAAAAAAAGAAAACTACATTATTTCATTTAATAACTGCTATAAAACGGTTGTTAATTGTAACCCAATTTTACATTCAAATAAATTTCTGAGAATGTATATTAATGTAAAAAATTTCAAGAAAAAAAATGGTAAACTGAAAATAATAACGTTTATTATTGCACATTAAACCCTTTAACTGTCACCCTGTCCCGAATACGGGACGCCTACATTTACTTCACTATATAACAAAGCAATCTAATCTAATCTTGACAAACTATATATCATTGGAAAGGTCTAAGCAGGGCCGGCCCCGGCATAGATACAGTCGGCATCTAGTCATAGCTGGGGGCGTGGTGAGGGCGGAGTCGGCGTGGGGGAAAACACTGCGAACATCGCCTGTATTTGAATGACAAAAATGCACATATTGAGCGCTCATTCCCAGAGACACGTAGAACAATTGTAGTCTCTTTTAACTTTAATATTCATATACACTAGTCCATATCGATATTTGATTAATTTTACAGCCCTACTGTAGATGTATTCGTTCAAAAATAGCCAAATTCCGTGACGTTCTGCTTTATACAGCAAGTTCTATTTTTGACTGGATTCCGCGATTCAATCGTTTGGCAAACACAGACGGGGTGAATTTATGAATGAAAGTGTAAAAGTTCTGACACAAAACTAAGTTTTTACGTGTCCACACGCTTTTTTAAGTGGGTTTATATTCTACACTAGGCTAACGTTACATAGTTTAGCTTCAGGTAGAATGATAAAGCTAATTATATATGCATTCCACTTTCTGAAACAACCTTACACCGTTTTAATAACGTTAATAATGAACACGATGTTAATATAGCCTGCCTGTGATGAAATGCCGACTGCACACGTATGCTTAGTTAGTCTTGGGATTCCACAACTTCCCTTGATCATCCTCACAACTTATTGCTTGTAGCCATTTTGTCATCCTTTCCGGCTCTGTATGTTTATTAGCAAGGATGTAGAACTTAATTTCATAATTTGTTAGTTTATTGGAGGTACAGAAAACGACACAGCAACTCTTCGGCGTGATTGTCCCGTGTATTTCAATTGGCGCCAAGGCAATGTTTTAATCTAAATTTACAACGGGGCGCTCCCGGGGGCGTTCCCAGACCAACCATCTGTATGGGAAACGCCCCCTATTTGTTCCGCAGAGACCTATACTTGGTATCTATTGGCGGTATAGGCAAATTCTAAGGGCGCCACTCATCCATAGGGGCGCCAGAATGAGTGAACGATTGAATTTTTTTTTTTACATATTTTTTTTTTATAATAGGCTACTATTTAAAAACCATAAATTCGAATTACTACCAAATAAAGCAAAAAAAAAAAAAAAAAAAAGAAGTCCTCTTCAATCTTCCACTGCCCATCGAGTGCTTGAAGTGCGTCAGAAACAGAGCGCGCGCGATCAGTTGTTGGTAATTTGTTGTGTAGCGTGCCCGACGCCGTATCCAATGTAGACAGCACTGCTTTTGTTAACACACAGCTCTTAGAAACGGGCCTGACAGCTCGCGCCTGTTCTAGACACGGTGAAAGTTTCCTGATTGTGACGGAAGGCCGAATTTACATGACACATTATAAATGAGCATAGTCTGCGATAGATACAGTGCCAAAAAGAAGAGAAGAGGATAAAGACAGAGGTAAAGAGATGTAGTGAATGAACAATTTATTGCATAGGAGTAAGATACTATAATTTCATGGCAGTTATTTTTACCTTAAACTTAATGTTAGCAGTTGTTCTGAGTCCCCAGACTGTGATTTTGTACAATCATATCAGTTTTAAGACGCATTTTTTATTATCACTTTTTTATTAATGTTTTACTCTACAGTTGTGCAGTTTTGGGGGGATACAGTACAGGCCAAAAGTTTGGAAACATTACTATTTTTAATGTTTTTGAAAGAAGTTTCTTCTGCTCATCAAGCCTGCATTTTTTTGATCAAAAATACAGAAAAAAATGTAATATTGTGATATATTATTACAATTTAAAATAATTTGTTTTCAATTTATTATACTTTAAATTATCATTTATTTCTGTGATGCAAAGCTGAATTTTCAGCATCATTACTCCATTCTTCAGTGTCACATGTGACATCCGGTCTATCACATGATCCTTTAGAAATCATTCTAATATGATGATTTATTATGAGTGTTGGAAACAGTTCTGCTGTAATGTGTGTGTGTGTATATATATATATTAGGGGTGTAACGATACGCGTATTCATATTGAACCGTTCGGTACGAGGCTTTCGGTTCGGTACGCGGTACGCATTATGGACCGAACGGTTCGTTGGACTAATTAATTATATTTGGAAAATAAAAAAAATTGTGAAATATAATGATATGCGTTCAACAAGGTAGCCCAATAACCCAAACGATGTAACAGGCCACGCCCCTGACACCCTCGAAGAAGAAAAAAACACCAACTTATATGTTTATGTTAGGCTACTCAGTCAGGCGCTCGCTCACTCAGTACACACTGAAGGCTCGTTGCAAAATGGCCAATGCGTTTAACAGACCAGAAATAGGAAATCCTCCATTAACCAACAGGTCTGGTGTTTGGGTGCACTTTGGATTCCCTGTAAGCTATAATGGTGATGGCAAGAGAGTGGTGGATAAAAAAAACAACGATATGTCGCATCTAGGGTACACCAGCGAAAAAAAAAAAAAAAACACCAGCGGGAATACTTGAAACAGTTCAACTCATTTACGCCAACAACACCTAAGTGTGTCAGTATCTGGGAAAAGACGAAAAAAAGGAGAAACACACGCAACAAACTATTCCCGCAGCATTTAGACAGACATTTCCAACGGATTCAAACAGGGCAAAAGACATCACCACGGCGATTGGTAGGCTACATTTACATTATAGCCGTGGATATGAGACCTTACTATTTACCATTCATTCTATCATCACCATTAGGCCTAAAAAAAAAATAAAGTTTGGTTCCAGTTGGTTGTCAGTTGAGGTCATTGGTCGGTAGGGATTTTTTTTTTTTTTTAATTTATTTATTTTTTTCTCCAGTGGCAGTTTTACACACACACACGCGCTGATTTTAAATGTGTGTACCGGACATTTTTACGACAGTGATTCTGTATTCCCGTTTAAAGTCTGTTGTTGCCATAGACACGCAAAACGCACACACACACACAAAAAGCCTTCGCGGGAGTTTGACAGGCGATCTCATAGTAGATTAACATGGAGGATTTGAACTTGAAAAACGGAGTGTACAGACATCTTTTTGTAGTCAAACAACATTCTTTGTTATGTTCATTTATGTGGTTTATTTGATTTTGATGCTATAAATTAACTAGAAGCAAGAGACGATCAGTTAGTTTTAACTGATGATGTAACTTACAGCGATCTGTTCGACACATTCAAGAGCCACAAAACGGTATTTATTGTTTACATTTCTTTAAAAAATGACCACATTTGAAAGGTGAAATAACCAAATGAGACTTTGTTTCATATTAAAAGTAAGCTGGTAATGTTAATGTCCTGTCTGTCAGCATGTTGTCAGTGCCCTCTCTGTTCCGCGATATATTGTTGCCCCCCCCCCCGTGTTTCTCTTAATGTTACGATTTCCAAACCTTAAGTTATAGCTCACTTTAGGAATTGACAGTTAAAGGGTTTTGATGCAATACTTAATGGTTTTTAACGGATTACTTAAGTGTAAAACAGCATTTAAAGGAAACTGTAATTTAATTAACGATGTGTGAAAGACCGTTCTTCCCCAGTCTCATAAAATAAATTTGGTCGCACATAAATTGACAGGGTCGGTCGAAACCGGAACCAAACAATTTTTTTTTTAGGCCTTATAGCTTACAGGGAATCCAAAGTGCACCCAAACACCAGACCTGTTGGTTATTGGAGGATCTTCTATTTCTGGTCTGTTAAACGCATTAGCCATTTTGCAACGAGCCTTCAGCGCGTACTGAGTGAACGAGCGCCTTACTCTGTAGTGGAAAACATAGGTTTTAAGAACATGCTTATTGTAATTGAGCCCCGTTACAATATTCCTTCACGAGCCCATTTCAGGCAGACCATAATTCCTGCTTTGTTCCAAAAAACATAAGCCCTATAGAGAACCAATTGAGTAAAAACACACTCAATATAAAGAGGTTATAGTTATAACATTTTCATTTTTTTTTATAAGGAGCTGTTTTTGTTTTATACAGTATGCTGCTAAGAAAACACCATAGAAGATGGGTAAAGAATAGCTCCATCATTGTTCAATGAAAAAAAAAAAACATACTTTGTTATTTTTAATAAATAAAACATTTTTTAAAAATCAAGGAAATTTATCTGCCAATTTTTTCTTTTTGCTGTATCTAAAACATACCGAACCGTACCGTACCGAACCGTGACACCAGTGTATCGTATCGAACCGAACCATGAATTTTGTGAACCGTTACTACCCTAATATATATATATATATATATATATATATATATATATGTATGCTAAAACATGAACACAATGACAGGGTGAAATGGGCTGTGATGCATGGGGCGCCAGGTAAAATCTTGCCTAGGGCAGCAAATTGGTCAGGGCCGGCCCTGGGTCTAAGACTCCCAAATATATATTTTACCAATGTTTTTTGTTAAAAAGTATGTAAGAAAAGTAATAGATTAATTTATGACAAGAGTGCACCCTCAAAAATCTACATTATAATAGGAGTTTGAACTTTGTTTAAAAAAAGACTTATTCGTTGCCTTTTTCTCTATCACACTTTAGAAATCATCAGAAATTATATATCAACTGAAAACTTAAAATCTCAAAATCCATCCTTTAAAAACCTATTTTAAAATCAGACATTGCATTACCATGAAAATGGTACATCAGTATCATGTTACAAAATGTTTTCATTCATGAATTATAAAAATTTAAGTTTGAATCGTGCACTATAAAGTCTATGTTCAAAAATGTGAGTGACAGTTAAGGGATTTAAACCAATATTAAATAATTTGTTTTAGTATAGAAAAAAAACAAAAAAAAAGGTATTCAAAATATAGTAATGAAAATTAAAGAAAAGTCTCAAATTAAATTAAATAATTAAATAATATAAAATAAAAAATAAAATAAAATAAAAATCCATAAAATCTGCAAGCTCTCTAATCATAAGTTGTCTAAACAACATTACCGAATATCTCAATCCATTATTTATAAACCTTTTACCTGATTTTTTATTTTATTTTGCAGACTATATGAACTCTTGTTGTGTGAGTACAATATTACAGAACTGTGTGTAATTAAACACATTGACTATTTATGACTAATATATTTATGACTAATACATAATAAATAATAAAATGCATTGCATTTTAGTACAGTGAACTCATTGTCATGTTCAAGAAACCAATTTGAAATGATTCGAGCTTTGTGACATGGTGCATTATCCTGCTGGAAGTAGCCATCAGAGGATGGGTACATGGTGGTCATAAAGGGATGGACATGGTCAGAAACAATGCTCAGGTGGGCCGTGGCATTTAAATGATGCCCAGTTGGCACTAAGGGGCCTAAAGTGTGCCAAGAAAACATCCCCCACACCATTACACCACCACCAGCCTGCAGAGTGGTAACAAGGCATGATGGATCCATGTTCTCATTCGGTTTACGCCAAATTCTGACTCTACCATCTGAATGTCTCAACAGAAATCGTGACTCATCAGACCAGGCAACATTTTTCCAGTCTTCAACTGTCCAATTTTGGTGTGCTCGTGCAAATTGTAGCCTCTTTTTCCCATTTGTAGTGGAGATGAGAGGTAACCGGTGGGTTCTTCTGCTGTTGTAGGCCATCCGCCTCAAGGTTGTGCGTGTTGTGGCTTCACAAATGCTTTGCTGCATACCTCGGTTGTAACGTGTGGTTATTTCAGTCAAAGTTGCTCTTCTATTAGCTTGAATCAGTCGGCCCATTCTCCTCTGACCTATAGCACCAACAAGGCATTTTCGCCGACACAGGACTATCGCATACTGGATGTTTTTCCCTTTTCACACCAATCTTTGTAAACCCTAGAAATGGTTGTGCCTGAAAATCCCAGTAACTGAGCAGATTGTGAAATACTCAGCCCGTCTGGCACTAACAACCATGCCATGCTCAAAATTGCTTAAATCACCTTTCTTTCCCATTCTGACATTCAGTTTGGAGTTCAGGAGATTGTCTTGAACACGACCACACCCCTAAATGCATCGAAGCAACTGCCATGTGATTGGTTGATTGGATAATTGCATTGATGACATCATCAGAAACATAACATTTATGTATGAACAAGTTTAGAGACTTACACATGTTTAGGAAACCCTGAAGGTTTACTAGATTTTGAAACATTGAAAGGGTTTGTAATTTTTTTGGAATTTCTAACAAATGAGATTATTATGACCAGGTTAACAGATTTGCATATTTTGGCATTACAGTTTCATATTTTACCGTGTGATTTTTAAACACTGCTCAGAATATTAAAGCGGATCATTTTTTCTTCTTATATCTTGAGCCCTAATAATAATAGTCTTTCTTAGACAAAGTTTTATTAACATGCAGTATGTTGCATTACACTACTCTACAGCACAGAAGGCTTATTTTACACCAGTGTCACACTTTCAGATGCTTTGTAAAGTTAAAAACTCCTTTAAAGCTCTGGGGAGAGGGCTGTGCATGTGTGATGCTGGTCTGTGCAACAGAGACCCTAAATCCCATACTGCAGACTCATCACTGCACTTATTGTCAATCCTATATAATGCTGAGGCAGTAGAAAAGATGTGCTTTGATCACTGTGATTAAATAACACAAGCAAGACATTTTACAACCAGCCTAAGTCTCCTGTGTGAGCGAATACATAAGCATCAGTCATGTAGAGAGCAAACTCGGCCAGTGTCTGGGATCCATCACAACTCTTAACCCTCATCCAGACCCTTTCATGGGCTTTGCTGTTTTTCCCATCTTGAGATCACAAAACAGAGCAAAGAAACTCCACTAGCTCTTAAATATAGAAATCTGAAGAAATGCAATCATTACTTCAATGGATTACTGTGTATTGATTCTGAGATAGATCCCTTTGAGAAGTATTAAATATTAAGATAAGCTATTAATTTACCATTTAATGCAAGACAAAAGCAAAAGCATTGTTTTTTTCATTCACTGGTCAATTTCGAGATCTGTTTGGGTTTTCAGATGTTATTTTAAACTACATATACATTTTTGGATGAAATTGTCCAAAGTATACATTTAACTGTTTATTTTATTGCATTTTCTCTATTTATGTCTTTAGATTTTAATTGCGATACACATCTTTATTTATATATAAACACTGAAATGTCAACAAAATGGCATGAATTTTGAACCTGACTTTATGCAGTGTTCAGATTTTTGTTGTTGTTGTTTTTCAGCAAACTAATGCATATTTAATTAGACAATACCTAATTTAAACAACATTTTAGAAAACTAATACAAAAAAAAGCAAATTCTTATTGTTATCAATCAGCTAGGGAAGTATGTTGATTTAAGTTAGTTAAACTTTTTAAATGATCATAACTTGTCAGATAAATTCCTCAAACATGAACTTATAAAGTTCAAGATGTTGTGCATTAGTTGAAGCACATGAGAACTGGACATTGTCCAGTGCATTTGAATATGGACACATAATAGATTATATTGATATTTGACTATGGCAGTACAGTACGTTTATGCAAACAATGGATGGAAACAAGCGATGGTAGTCAGGAAGTAGTATGTTTTTTTTCTCAATTCAAAACTGCAGATTTGAATTTATTTAGTTTGCACTGCTCAGCTTAATAGACTGTATGCGTAAATATGCACAGATGACCGTCAAGCATTTATTTACACAAATCGTTACACTGACCACCAGTATAACTTTTACTTCTCAAAGTATTTGTTCTAAGAATATAATATACACAGACATGTGCAACCACACCATATTAAGACAATTATTATACACCACAAATTACTTTTTAAACCACCACTTCTGATCAATTTCATTTGAATTGGATCTTATGAACAATAATGCCATTTTATTGAATAAAAGACAATTTAGCTCAGTTTTGGTTAGGTTGTATTTTTACTGTATAAAGCACTCGACTTCATAAATATTACTGTTATGATCTGGATAAAACTCCTAAGCTGAATGAACACCTAAATGAAGTTACTGATTAACTTATGGTACCCAGAATCAATTTGCCTGTCAGCACCTGACCTCTATAGAATTACATATAAAAGTCTTCAGTTTCTTCCAGCACATCAACCTTCTCACCAGGTAAGAATTAAGTAACTTTGCTATCTCTGATTTAATGATACCCTTTTTTTCATATCTAGCTGAGAAAATCAGTGTGGAAATAGTGTTTTGTGAACAGAATTTCATGATTGTCTGTGATGTCTTTTGATCCCATTCTGAACGACAATAATTATTATAATTTTGTGTTCCTGTAGCTCAATTGGTAGAGCATTGCCTCATCAAGCGCAAGGTTGGGGGTTAGATTCCCCGGGAACACATGATAGGTAAAAATTGATAGCCTGAATGCACTGTAAGTCACTTTGGATAAAAGCGCCTGCTAAATGCATAAATTTAATTTAATTTTAATTTAAGATTTGAAGCTGTACTGTTTGAATAGCTCATGTTAACAATTTTAGTACACCATGCATAGATCTATAACATTTTATAATAATAATAATAATAATAATATATTTAAAAAACAAATGTAAAAGGGATTCTTTAGTGGGAGAGTTTGAGTTAACATTACAAATAAAGCTGTTTGGTTTTGTTTGCGATTTATTACACATATTTTTGTCATGCATGTCATCAGAAGTGTCATAGGTAAAATATTTCATTATCAGTCAGTAATATTTCTTTAGTGTAGCGATTATGCAATTTTATATTTAGTATAGGCCTATATATCATACACATAACCTTTGCCTAAATGCATTTACAGTACTTGTCTAAAACTGTGAAATGTTGCATCAAGTACAAAACTTTGACTTTTTAAATCACACATTACCTACAATAGTATTGATTACAGAACATCACAATGTTCAATCTGCATGAATTTAAAATGATCAATTGATAAAAGTGATAAAAAAATATAACAGGAAAACTTAGACAACTTGAACCCATTGACAGACTAACTCAAAAAGGCATACACATCAGGTGTAGATATTAGATTCTCAGATATATAAGAGTTCAATAAATATAAAAACACACTCTACAATTCGTATCAAAGAGAAATGGATGACAGAAGTGAAATAATCTTTACAAGTGAAGATTGGTCAACTGAACAGACTTTTCAACAGAAATTGACTACTTCAATAAATTGGAAGAAATACTCTTGGAAAACCATTATTAGATATTTTATAACACCACTACAAACAGGTACATACTGTAGTAATAACAGTCCAAAATATTGGTAAAAGTGTTTTACATTTAAAACACATTAATTGTTCTTGTCTTTATATTGTAAAGACACTTTATGATTGCACTGAACACAATACTGTAAGTAAATTGATTTCCATTTAGTGTATGTTATATTATGTGATCTTTTTTTTTATGGTTTATTGGAAAACAACAGATTCTGTGATTAACAGCAGAGACTGATTTAAAGACACTGAGCATCACTATGACGTCGCTGCTTGTGCTGCTGCTTCTCTGGGGTGAGTATTTAACTTTGTCTGAAATGTAGTTTGCTTGTTTGTTTTCCTCATGCAACACAAATGGATTTTTATTACTTACTATTAAAATGGCACATAAGTTTTCCAGCATGTATTCCATTAGATGGTATGGTGCTAAAAACTGAATATTTCTCCTCAGCTTTTCCTCTTTCAAATGCTAAAGGACGACTAAGACAATTCCATCTAACAAATGAAAGATTCACCAGAGATGCTGCAGTGAATGCATGCACACCAAACTACACTGACCTCGCCACAGTTTATGACCAACAAGACAATATAGAATTAAAGAAACTGCTCATTAATGCTATTGATCTCCCTAATGGATGGATCGGTGCAAAGATAGGAAATAGTCGCTGTAAGAAATGGTCAAATGGTGATGAGGTCACATTTGGCCGAAACTTTACAAGTTATACGGATTCACGCTGTGCTGCTATGAAGGCAAATGGAGACTGGGAATTTCTCACATGTACTGTGACAAGACACTTCATGTGTTATAAGCAAGGTAATAAAATACTACCCTGTAAATAGTTAAATATACGTAAACAAAATATATAACATATTCTTGCATCCATACAGATGTTGAGCGAGCGTTATATAAATTAATCCTTCAAACGAAAACCTGGTTTGAGGCTCAGCTGTACTGCAGAGAGAATCACACTGATTTAGTCAGCATCAGTAATGAAGAGGAAAATGAAAAGGTATGGAATGAAGGAAAAGAGAGTAATAATCCTTTCTGGATCGGCCTGCTGGAGGACAGTGTGGAATGGTCTGATGGAGGACAATCTGCTTACAGAAACTATGTAGGAGAACTGAGCGGAGATTATATATTTTTGAATCAAGATGGGAGTTGGAGTAAAAGTGAAGACAACAATGATCGATATGCCTTTTGTTACAGTAAGACAAGACTTGTATTGAAATAGAAATAGAATTCTTATTTAGCACGACATGCCGTTTTAATTCAAGGTATTTCACTAGTTTTACATGTTTTTTCCCTATATATAATATATTTTTTTTCTTTTTGCCAGAATTCAACATTTCAAAGCCTACTGTATGCTTCAAGAAATCAATGCATCTAACTAATATTTTTTTTCCTTCTGTTCAGAAAGCTTCATTCATGTGAGTCCGGGTAAAATGTCCTGGGAGGAAGCTCTGGATTACTGCAGCAGTAACTTTTCTGGACTACTGCGCATTGAGTCGGAGGATGATCAGATAGAAACAGAGCGAGAAATAAAAAGACAGAATATTTCAGAGCCAGTGTGGGTGGGGCTTAGACAGAGTCGACTTTTCGGATTCTGGATCTGGTACAATGGGCTCAGTGTGGGAAACTGGACCAACTGGAAAGAAGGAAGTCCACCAGAACATCAAGTGTCCCAGCACTGTGGTGCCTTAGAGAAGGTGAAAGGTCAATATAAATGGTGTGATAAAGACTGCAGATCTGAATTTAGAGTTTTATGTGAGGAGAAATAATATACCATATTACTATATAATATATATCATACAAGCCATCTTACTTTTCTACATGTTTTACTTGTTGGTGAATAATTTCATTAAGTTGTGCTATAAACATTACTGTTGGTTTAAATAATTCAATAAACACTGTTTTCCAATCGGTTTATTATACAGTCTTATGTCCTTAATGCAGGAACACTGCATTATATGACAGAAACACAAATACAAAATCATACACAAAAAACAAAGTTTAGCACAAATAAATGTGAACTCAAAGACAGAATAGTGCAGAAAACTGACATAAAACTTGTATGCACTTGATCAGATATCATTCCCTTTTCAAAGCATCAAGTAGAGATTATATAATAGATAGAAAAATATCAGAATCTACTGCTCTGTTTGTGAAAGTCTAGTTTGCTTGCTGCTGATTCCTCAAACAGAACGCTGAGAGAAAATCATTTACTTTGCAATAACTTAATTTGAATACAAATGCTACTATTGCAGAGCAAGGACCAGCTAGTTAAGCTGGACTCTGTTTGATGGTGAATAAGTAGGTTTATACTCTGAAATACTGCCTACTGTCTCATAAGGGGTTTCATTTTGAACACAAATCACTGACGGCAAAATCACGGCACACCATTTTCTTGCAAAACTACAAGAGAAAGGTTCTCATTATGTTTTGAATAAGTGCCATTCCAGCCCACAATGATATTTTTTCATGGGCATAAATGCTAATTTCACAACAGCTGCATGAGTAATGACATTTCAGACAAGTCTCAGGAGAGAAGGATGGAAGAAGATTGTAAGCGTTCCCGGTCTCAGTCGCGTTTGGAGCTGACATTCCTCAGGGTCCTTGTCCACACTCAGTAGATGACCTTTCTGACCCTCGGGCAACACTGAATATTAGCAGAACTAGTGTGCACTTCATTATCAGCCTGTTAGGAGATCTGCTACCATGCCAACCTCTGGGTGACCGTCACCAGCGAGGACCCTTGTTGAACTTATTCAGTGTGTCGCATCAAAGACATCGTGCATGAACGTAGTACCCTCCACATTAATGCATTTGCCACATGCTTCAGGAGAAGGAGTGTACTGCATTACACCATTTTTCAAATTGCTACATTTCCCTGAATTTCTCAGACACGGAGGAGGTCACATGGTGCATTTGATTTACAACGATCAAAAATTATAAAACACCTTTACAGCTTCCCTGTCAGCCGTGAGTGTCTCATGAACACAAAAAAAGAAAGAAAAAAAAATTCTGTTTTGCTCACGAAGGCTGCATTTATTGAATTTCTTACTTCTGTGGAAAAACAAATGTAAAAAAAATAAATGATGAATGTTTATGCTGCTCTTTTCTATACAATATATAGAGCATATGACAGAATACTGACACACACACAGACTAAAACTACTACAAAAAAGTACTATAAAAGTGTCATTTATGGGATATACGAGCATCTAATTTTAGTAGACAAAAAAATTGGTTGACAAGAAAATGGTAAATTAAAGCAAATATTAAATATAACGATAACATTATTTTTAGATGTTACTTCTTCAAAGACATTGCTTGTGAATTGTTCATTAATTATTTTAGCTAACTGCCAAGGCAACATTTCAAATTTAGTTAACCAGATGTAGAAATGACTAGCTAAATTGGTAAAATAACTAAAACTATATACTAATGTACTAAAATAACTTAAAGTATAACTGAAACAAAAAGATTAAAACCTAAAAAACAAAACAAATAAAAAACAAATTAAAAACTTTAATTTAAAAAAAATGACAAAACACACCAAAATAGCTTTCTGCATTCTTTTTAGCTGTTTCTCTATTAAAAACAATATTTTTGCATTGTTAATTTGGTGTTATATTCTTTGCATGATATTTTTATTAACTCATCACTGATTTTCTTTGCTCCAACATACAAATGCAAAATATGTATATTTCTAGTCATACTGGTGATAGAGTGTAAACTGACCATTTTTAATGCTAAGATTTCTTGCCTGTAATTGAACTTACTGAAAATCATAAGTAGTTTCTGCAGTGCTGCTAAAACTGAAAACCATTTGACAGAAGCTGACAGGACGCACAAACTTTAGAATGAGTCGTACATCAGTGACATGTTTCCCCCTTCACGGCTGGTTACTGTAGAGTACATTTAGTTCTTATGCTTTATGAATGTGCTGTGAACATCTACCCACTCGACCCTGATGGCTCCGACCAGATCTGCCCTTGTTACCGAGCAATGTCATCCACATCTCGTTTTTCAATCATCCCCACCTTTCTCTATCTCTCAGCCCCGAGATGAATGAAATATCGCACAATGGATCACGGTGAAACGGGTCGAACCATTCAGCTCAAAGATACCCATTTGGCAGGATCATCAATACACAGTCCAGGAACACGGTCTCTAAGAGCCCCGTGGACTCGGAGACCAAAAGCGGCACCTTCATTAAAACTTCACCAAAGAGCATGACTGACGACATGCCCTCCGTGTTCAAAACACTCTGCCCATGAGTCAGGGCTCGCAGTGAAAAGGCTCTCGGCGCTTTGTAAATGGAGCCGAACTGCATTGCTGTCCCTCACGTCTGCCATTAGAGGAGAAATCCCGTTAGGCCTGAAAAGTTTTATGTGTGGAAAATTGCTGTGGGTACTTTGAGGATCACATTTGACCAGGTCTGGAGTCATTACGATAACAGACCACTGCTTTTAAAGCAAAACTACAGTAGCTTTTAAAGAGATGAAAGTAGCTGATAATCCTGAAAAAGACTGGAGGTTTAAACATGCCTTACATGCACTCAGACCTTCAGAGCAGTATTTATTCATTTGTTTTTAAATCAGTTATTTAAATATCTTTTAAATATGATAATAGTTTTTATTATTATTCTAGATTCTTTTCATTTTTATATTTTCCAGTTCCATTTCAATTTTATTTTTTTATTTTTTAATAGTTTTTTATTTTAATTTAAGCTACAGTACATAGTTTTTTAGGTTATTAATTAATTTTATTTCAGTTTTAGTTATTTTAGTAATTTTGTTCTGTGTTTTGTCATTTATATAATTTTTTTATGTAGCTTTTTTATCAAATTTCTAGTAAATTTTTAGTTATTTTAGTGCATTAATATATATCTTTATTTATTTTAGTGATTTTTTTGTGTGTTTTGGCCATGTTTTTTATTTAGTTTTTGTTTGTTTGTTTGTTTGTTTTTTATTTATATTATTTTAGTACATCAAGTTAAACAATTTTTGTTTGTTTGTTTGTGCTATTTTTAAATAGTTTTTATTATTATTACAATTTTAGTTTTTATTAATTTTATTTTAGGAACATTTAACTAAATGAAAATGAGAAATGTTGCCTAAGTGTCTTTTGGAGATTTACTATAATAACCCTGGTGCACAGATGCAAATACACACAGATGCTTATATTTTACATGCCAAAATAAATATTACCCAATCATAATTGACAGCAGAGCCTTCTAACAAACATTCTTGTGTTTCAAAGCAAGGATTTTTGTGCATTTTCCGGGAAGTGTGTTTATGTCCACTTTTCCAAATGACCAGCAGGGAATTTAAAGGGAGGCTTTCTGCTGAGATGCTTCTGCATATTTTGGTGTGCAGCTTGAAAGTGTCACAGTCCAAAGCACTGGACTTAAATCAATAACCCTGAATATCGCCTGAAGGTCAGAAAATATGGAGGGGAGCAGAATTCATCAAGCAACCAGACATGAAACCGAAGGGATTTTCATAAATTTTGCACATTTTATGGTAAAAGGTCAATGACTCCTCAAGAACAAAAGGTGTTTTGTCTTTATAATTTACTTCCTCCTCAAGGACCTTCAGAATCTTAGTTTTTGGACACCCACACTGAATCCATATGAACAAATGCCTTAAACTATTTTTAGACCATTAAACGAACAGTTCACCCCCAAAAAAACGTAATTTGCTGAACATTTACTTACCCCCAGGCCATCCGAGTTTGTTTCTTCATCAGAACACATTTGGATAAATTTAGCTTTATATCATTTGCTTTCCATTTTATCCTCTGTAGTGAATGGGTGCCATCAGATTAAGAGTCCAAACAGCTGATAAAATCCTCACAATAATCCACAAGCAATCCACAGCACTCCAGTCCATCAGTTAATGTCTTGAGAAGCGAAAAGAAGAAAAAAAGATGAAACAAACTCATCTACATCTTGGATGGCCTCAGGGTGAAAGATTCCTTTTAGAGTCTCAGTTCTCATAACTGTTATGCAAATTCGTGTTAAAAAAAAAAAATTAAGTATGAAATATTAACAATGTAAATTATTTAAAAGGTATTTGTTGTACTGTCATTAAATGTAATGTTTTATTTTGTATATATTTTTTAATTAATAAAAATGTTTATTAAACGCACATTGTTGTATAAAATAATGTAAATGGTTTAACAAGAATAGGATAGATTTTTTTAAACAATACATTTAATAAAAATAAATTAAACAGAATTTCTGCATATGCACCTCATAAGAAATGTTTCAATATCTCCTTGATATTTCTAAGCTCATACATCAGAGGCTCTCTATAAAAATGTTTCCATATTTGCAGAAAAAAAAAACACCTCAACCATAACCCTGCACATTCTTCAGTTTCTCTTGCATGGAGGGAACACGACCTCAGCCGAGCATGACAAACCAGAGCTTCACGAGCACAGTTCACTGCCAGCTTTGGGATTTTTGCAGCGTGCGGCCATTTCTCACTGATGCTGTCAAGATGATAAAGATTCTGTGAACTGATCCTGTGTCTGCAAGCCCACATACAGCGTGCCTGTGGCTGCCGTGTTGTACTGCTGCAAGAACACTTTGAGAAGACATGACGAGGGGGTTTATGCTGATGCTTTAAGAGCATGATTGACAAGTCTGTCGTGTAAAATTTCATGTAAAAGACTATGCAACTTATAATAAAATTTCCCTTGATATTTTGGGATCAAAAAGCCAAATGCACTATGCAACTAGATTGTCCACAGCACAAAAAGACCGTCTACTGAAGAAAAAAAAAGACTTATTCTCAAAACATCAACACATGACCACCCATGTTTACTGAATATTGCCTGAAGGGCAGAAAATCCACGGGGATGCAGAATAAATCAAGCAACAGGAAACAAAACTGACAGGATTTATCATTTGACCACTAAGAGATTTGTTTAGAATGTTTTTCTTTCTTTCTTTTAAACATTGCTTGATCTGTACATATTTCTCTCAAAACAACATTTTCACTGGAGAAAGCAATATATTGGATTTTAGACTCATATTTTAGTAGGAAGCAAAGGTTTGAAGTTAAAACCACTTTAATGATGGATTTGTATCTTACAAACATCTAACTTTTCACTTCACAATACTTGCTTGTGGAGTATTGTGATGTTTTTATCAGCTTTTTTGACTCTCATTCTGACGGCACCCATTCACTGCAGAGGATCCATTTGTGAGCAATTGATTGAATGCAAAATTTCTTCAACGGAAAAATTTGAACCAAACTTATCTTTATGTTTTGGGATAAAATGGTGAAATGTACTATGAAAATATTCTGTAACTTTCATCCACGGCATCTATTGAAAGTAAGTAGCAAAAAAACAACTTATTTTCAAAACATTAACACATGACCAGCCATATTTACACATCAACCCTTGGTGTTTTTTTTTTTGTTTGTTTTTTTTTTTTTTTAGTCACATGAGGTAATAGATAAAGGATAGATACTGTGAAGAACTAACCATAAGAGTAAAAATGTTTGCCAAACCTTATACTGCTCTTGATTGTATGGAAACTTCACTGCAGATCTTTATATGTCCGCCATGTAAGAAATGAAGATGAGATGGTGCCAACTTTACTGAATCCAAACAGCCTTGCAACCTGCAGAACTGTGAGAGCAGACCAAAGCACAGAAGCTCACATGCGAAGTCTTAAAGGGACAGCGACATAAAAATAGCCTGTTTACTCCTAAACGTTCAAAGACATGGTGAGAAACTATCATGCAGATTATTTTAGTAAGTTATTTTAGGAAACAAGCATTTACATTTATTATAATAAAAGTTACTGATGGTTTTCAGTGGTACGATTCTGTATCATATATGCCATGTGTGTGTTCATATGCCGTTAAATCCCAAGCACTCCGATCGTAATTAACCAGATGAAGCACCAGTAACACTTCCATCTCGATGCTATTCAGGGAGACAAAATGATTGACAGCTATGCAATTTCTGACAGCTCGCTCATCCCATGTGTGGTGTTTTTCTAAACACATTGGAGCCATTCATATGTTCACTGTCTTGTACCGATGCTGAGGGAGAAAAATCACAAAGCTGTGAAAAAAAAACAACAGAACAATGAGACGCAGCATTACTGGATTGACATTTTGAAAAAGACGGCCACAAAACTGAAATTTTTTAGGGAAGTTTAAGATTTCGCGATATTAGGGAAGAAAATTATCTGCACGTGAGAATAAACATAATATTACATTCTAAGCAGTATAAATGCTGCTCTAGATGGTTACATAAATGCAAGGGGAAAAAAACATGCAAATAAATTAAAAAAAGTAAACCAATCAGAATTCACTATACAAATAGTTAAAATTAAAATAAAATACATTTTTAATCCATGAAAAAAAAAAATAAAGATATCAACATACATACCTAATTAATTCCTGAATATTTCTGAGAAGCAAAAGACAATAAACGCAGTGTTCAGCATGAGATTTTGGAGCTTGTCTCACTCATAAGTGTCTCTTTCATACAGGTTCCCCAGAGAGATTTCGTCTCATAAAACAACTGACAAAATCTATTTCTACATTCATATTCGGGTGCAATTGTGTTTCTGTCTGGCAGCTGGAAGTCTAGAGATTAAACTTATTTCCCGCCTCATCCTCCTTTGGGGACGGCCATTCTGGGCCCCGCAAACAATAAATTGGCGCTTCTACTCACAATTATTCTGTTTTCACTGCTGCTAAATCTTATTAGGCAAAACTAACACACACAAAAATAGCTTTCCACGGGTCGGGCGAGAAGCAAAGTTGAGGATGAAAAACACAGAGAGGCACAGATATACTCATCTGAATTCACAGTTCCCTGCTTGGGAAAACAGTTTGACTGGAACTGTTTTGAATTAAGGATGTATTTAGAGTATCATAATAGTCTGTTTTAGTGCACGATTTGGGATTAAAAAGCATGATGCTCATTAGTGCGAAATGCAAACATGTAAATGCTATGATCATAAAACAAAGCATGAAAATATCATCTTACTAAGACATTTTTGGGAGATATAGAGTGAAAACTGATATTTACAGTATATGCATTTTAGGCAAGTTGTATTTTCTATTGTTATAAAAATCTCACTTATTTACATTACAAGCTATCAGAATTTTTTACTTTTTTGGGCATATAAATATAAGCAACTGCAATACATTGCATAACGTGTGTCAGGCTGTACAGGGTTAACAGCATAGCCAAATGATTTTATCACACTAGTCTTATGTTTACATGTATAATGTTTAAGTCTTAAGGCTATACTTTTAAACAAGTGCAGTGATTTAATGTTTATCTTTATGAGGGATCATGCATCTTTTGGTTAATCTGTCTTTTCTAGCTGTTCATGATCACTGGATGAGAAATCAATTTTACAGGAATTTCACAAGGAAACAATTTCTGGCAGATGAAATAAATACACTGTAAAATGAGTATAAAATGACTACAAAATCAAAGATTATTGGAGCATGTTTTACCAGAAATACTATTTCAGTCTTTTTTACATACAAATGATATTATAATGTTTAAGTCTACACCAATAGGTGTACAGACTTTTTATATATATGTTTTTTTTCTTGGCCCACAAATCCCAGTTCTCTGGTATTTTCAGGTTTTCCGTGACCGTGCTAATTTTGTCCTCTGCAATGACTTGCTCAAGATTCAAAATAGAGTTTGCATTTTGGCCTCTGGTGGTGACTGATTACGAATGAGAGCGATGATAAAATAAAATAAAATATCACTGTCAAATAGACATCTAACAATGCTACACATTTGCAAAACATTCCTTTATTATAAATAAATCTTCATTTTTTTTTTTGGTATAAAAACTAGCATGCTTCAACCATGGTATTTTACAGCTTCACAACCCCACAGTTACAATTCAGTCAGCCAATACAAGACACGTCATCTCAGAATGCAGGTTTCTGACAAAGTGGGACAAGAATGAAAAAATCTGCACGACCACAAAAATACAATAACAACAAACATCTGACTCTGGTAGTTTTCATATATTTTCTCATTTTTTACATCCACATTTCCAAAGCTTACCGTGAACGTCTCCACCTGCAGAATGTTTACACGATTATTTGTGGAAAGTTATTTTTTTCCGTATGACTGCAAGACTGCACCTTCAGTTTTGTGAGTGTGTGTGTGTGTTCATGGCAGGATCGGTAGCTGTTGAACGCAGGATAGCAGTCTAACTGGAAGGTCCCATAAGCCCGTTCATGTTTCAGGATGCTGCAGGTTTTAGACTGATGCAGAACGATATAAAAATCTCATGCTCAGATGCCCATTCCAGGTCCATCTGCCTGTCTGCGCATGACATGTCACATGATAGACACCCTGCTTCAGACAGGGCCCCGCCCTCGGCTCCGCCCACAGAGAGTGTTTCCCTTCAGATGGCATGATTGCTGTAGCTGACGTATGTCATCTTGGTAGAAGATGCTGCTGGAGGGGAAAATACAAAGGAGAATCACATTCACTCGACCATATATGCAATACCTGCATATCATAAAAATCTTCCAAAAAGGTTTTTTTTTTTTTTTGCAGCGATTCTATAGAAGTGGGTCCCTAAACAACCCTTCCATTAATATATATATATATATATATATATATATATATATATATATATATATATATAAAATCTTTTCTTGCATGAAGAACATTTTCAAAATCTATATAACTTTTTCCCACAACAAAGAACTTAAGTGTGCTCTGATTAGGCCTAATCAGATTTAGATAATGCAGAGGAGCAAGCCGATTGATCAGAACCAACTTTGAAAGTGTGACTTGAGCTGAACATTAACTTGCATGTGATGCCGCCAGTGTGAAAGCACATTGGGCTCGTGCTGCTTCAGCTCTGCTTGAGCATCCAGTGTGAAAGAACACGTAGTGAATCATTTTCTCGTTTTTTCCCTGCCAGTTATAAGCAGAGAACAGAGGGTAGGCTACTACATTTGAAAATATAAAATCCATCTTTGCACTTGTGATCGTAAGAACGACCCACAATATGCGTTACTCTTAACTTCACCAAATTCTACATGTGAACAGTCAATAGCAAATAATATTCTCACAGGCTCCGATTCAGAAGCGCCTGTTTGTTCTAGTAAAGTTGGAATTGCCCCATTTTTTGTGCAAAGCCGGCCTTCTACTCTCTCAGGTTCAAGAAACTGTCCTCCATGAAATGTACTGCAAACACTCGAACGTTTGTGTCTACTGTTCTGGAATAGTGTTGTAAATAAATCTTACCCACTGATTCCTAATTGCATTCACTTTCAGAAGGCCAAATAAAGTGCTTTTGCTTTCATGTAGAAACACACAGCCTCTCCACAAAATAGCAGCAACAACACTACTGCCACACCTGAAAGAATGCCTTCTTGCTTTGCCTGTATATTTGGGCGGCATTATGCAAAAATTTCAACATGACATAGATATACGAGTAACATTTGATCGAGGCATTTATATATATATACAGTATAGACAAAAAGTTTGGACACACCGTCTCATTCAAAGAGTTTTCTTTATTTTCATGACTATGAAAATTGTAGATTCACACTGAAGGCATCAAAACTATGAATTAACACAAGTGGAATTATATATGGAATTATATACATAACAAAAAACTGAAAATATGTCATATTGTAGGTTCTTCAAAGTAGCCACCTTTTGCTTTGATTACTGCTTTGCACACTCTTGGCATTCTCTTGATGAGCTTCAAGAGGTAGTCACCTGAAATGGTCTTCCAACAGTCTTGAAGGAGTTCCCCGAGAGATGCTTAGCACTTGTTGGCCCTTTTGCCTTCTGTCTGCGGTCCAGCTCACCCCTAAACCATCTCGATTGGGTTCAGGTCCGGTGACTGTGGAGCCCTGGTCATCACTCTCCTTCTTGCTCAAATAGCCCTTGATGCCTTCAGTGTGACTCTACAATTTCCATAGTCATGAAAATAAAGAAAACTCTTTGAATGAGAAGGTGTGTCCAAACTTTTGGTCTGTACTATATATATATTTTTATGGGCGACTATGATCCTTCGCAGATCTTCCAAATGCACAAACAGCTACATACTGTAACACACACTAAAGAAAAAGGAAAACATGGAAATGCATCAGATGCCCCATTTAAAACTAATCTAGTTAGTGTATCATTTAGCATTTAAAAATATTGTTATACAAAGTTTAAACTTGGCTGGTAAACAAATCTTCATTGTAGTCGCTTTGTTTTTAATAAACACTCTCAGATTTTTTAAAGCAAATAATTCAATAATTCATCATAACACTCAACCCAGCTAACAGGGAACATTCTCAGAACTTTGACGAACATTCTCTCAAAGTTATGAACAAACATCTTTCCAAACATTAGTAGAACATTCGTTCAAAGTTATTTGGAATTTGAGAGTGTTTTAAAAGTGTGATCACAAAAATTTATATTTGTAATGTTTTCAAAAATATATTTTCCAGAAATATTTTAGTCGGATGTTTGTTAAACGTTTTTAAATGTTAAACCCTTTTTAAACTTTTCAGAATGTTCAGAGAAAATTCAAAAGAGGAGTTCCCATAATGTTTGCAAAATGATAAAATGGAATGTGCCCTTAACGTTTGCAAAACCAAGAGAAGAATTCCTTGTTTTGATACTTTAATAGGAAAGTTAGCAAGAACATTGTGTAAAGGGTTACAGAACAAATCTGTGTCACTAAAATGAATTTTAAAACTCCAACACTACTGGCTGCCTTCATTTCTGTTCCCTCCTCCAAATCCTTTCTAAATAAAATGATCACAAAGGCCAAGGATCAAATAAAAACTTGTCTAATTTAGTCTGCAAAAGTTTTGGGTGGTCTTGATACAGAAACATGAGTTGCGCTTTAATGTTTCATAAGGCAAAGCATCCCCTGCAGCACAGAACAAAGTAATTGGCTTGATGACTTAAAATGGGCTTATTTCCCCTCAAAGCCTTGGATCACTTCTGAGTGATTACATTTTCAACACTGCATAATCCTGCACTTTGGAGAACAAAATAATGTAAAAAAAAAAAAAAAAAATTCCAAAAGAGCCGGAAATTGATCAAGCTGGCAAATAACGCAGCTAGTTGGATATGCTAATCAAACCGCAAACACTGTTATAACACTCCAGCAAACATCTCAGCGGTAAACTTTTGGTCTTTCAACAATACTTGTGAAAGTATACAATACTAAATAGCTGTTCTACATACAGCAGGAACATTTATTGAACATGAGGAGGAAAAAATGCGACGCTAACAGTGACCACAGCAGCACTGGATTATCAAAGCAAATTTCCTATTCATTTTCCACATTAATAAAAAACGTTAAGCCTTGAATCAAAGCAGCTGGCTCTGAAAGGAATCATGGCATTCGATTTAAGGCGAAACTTTATCTAAAAAATTAGAAGAAAAAGACTTTTCTGAGTGAGCTATTCCGTAAAGCAATTGGAATGAATAAAAGCAGTCTGTTTTTTGTGTCTTTCCATTACAGCTTCTTATTAACATTGTGACCAAGTGCTCAAGGTTAAGTGTGTCTTGAAAGGTTTCTGTATGAAAATTGCTTAATTCGGTCTACATGGGTGAAATACTCACTGTTGGTCTCCATGCTCTCACAAAGCTCGGTCTTCACTTCCCCGTTGGGCCGGTCGCTTCCCTTCTGTACGAGTTTCCCTGACATGGCGGCAGCAGTGACGATGGCTTTGAAGCTGCGCTTGCGTTTGGGCACGTTCTGCTCCGGGTGGAAGATGATGATGTAGACTTTGGGCATGTACAGCATCCCCAGAGACACAGACGCGCTGAGGCTGAGAGAGATGGTGAGGGTGGTGGTCTGGATGTACATCTGGAAACAACACACATCAGATGGGAACAGAGAGAGAGAGAGAGAGAGAGAGAGGGAAAGGCAAGGTAAGTCAGAGATGAACCAGGTCTGTAGTTTGAAGTCTCTCTAGTTATAACAATCAACTGTTTTAAACCAATTTTTGGTCTTTTTACACAATTTAAAACCTTCAGAACTGTAACAACACCTGCTGTGAGGCCTAGTTTGTACAATAAAGTCATCATCATCAAAAAAAAAAAAAAATTACGTTTTATACAGATTTATTAGTAATGGAATAATGTAATAACAACAATAACACAATGACATTTAACAAAAATAAATAGATAAATAAATTGATAAATCATGCCAGGAACATTTTTCACACGACAATCAAATTACAAAAAAATCTAAATTATAAAATGAATAAATATTGCTATATTTAATAAAAAAATACAAATAATAATTGAATATTAAACTAAATTTAAATAATTACTGCAATGTGAAAAGTATTTAAATGGTTGAAGCATTTGTATTATTTGTTATACTGCCTTTAATTACAATTTAAATGTGAAAATAACAATAAAATAAATAATAATAATAAAATAATAATAAAAAAGGTATTTATTTTTACAATATATTAAATCCATCAATAAAAGTGTCAGAAAATAGGAGCTAAATATTTTCCGACCCTAGGTCGTTTTTTGATGTTCAAATCAAAGAATAGAAACGTGATGTAGGAACATTTTTGAGTCAGAAATTGCTGGCAAATTTCACAAGTAATTACAAAAAAATTGCAAGTAATATTTAGGGATGACATTTTGAAATAGAAACACTGAAAGAGTATTTCTTTGTCAAATGAACAATAATAATCTGTATTATTTATTTAACTTTGAAAAATCATTATTACAGGACACGTGTATTTGCTGTTCACAATGCAGGCATCTTGAATTTGACAAGGTATCACAGAAACCCTGAGACCTCCACACACACACACACACACACACACACACACACACACACACACACACACACACACACACACACACACACACACACACACACACACACACACACACACACACACACACACACACACACACACACACACACACACACACACACACACACACACACACACACACACACACACACACACACCAAGAGTTCTCAGATGCTGGAAGCATAATTAGCAGCTGATAAGGACACATGCTCACACTCAGAGACAGATTTACAACTTTCCTTAATTAGAATCTAAAAATGAAAGCTCCTACTCAATTAACAGAAACAAGCACACACAACACGCTCAGTCCTGTGAACACACGCACACACACAGGCGAACAGAAGAAGAATCCTCAAAGGCTGAGCACTCATGTGTATCTTTGTCTCCAGCAGGGGGTAAAAATCACAGAGAACAACTGCTAGCAGATGCCAAGACACGCTTCATTCCAAATGCACAGTCAAAAACAGACACAGATAATAGTAAGTGTGCTAATGCAAAAGCGTAATGAAAAGCATCTATATAATGATCCGTAACGGGACTGGACTAGATGGCATTGGCGGGTGTGCTAACGTGTTCAGAGTGGACATCAGAGACAGTCCACTGGGGTAAATGCTTAGTGATATTTACAGAACAAACAGAAACTGGAGGAGCGAGATCTTAAAATATGAGCTGCCAAACGGGATGGAGACATGTTATGTTAAGTGTTCAGTCAACACTAGATAAGGCCTAATGCAGAAGGCAAACATACCTAGTGAGCTACTAACTACAGTACATAGAGTGCTGCTTTCTAAGTGAAATCAAATCAAAATATGAAATAACCTCGTAAATAGAGCAAATTATATTTGGAACTCTGGATCACAAAACCAGTCATAAGGGTAAATTTTTTGAAAATGAGATTGAATAAAAAGATTTCCATTGATGTATGGTTTATTAGGATCGGACAATATTTGGCCGAGATACGACTATTTGAAAATCTGGAATCTGAGGGTACAAAAATATCTAAATATTGAGAAAATCGCCTTTAATGTTGTCCAAATGAATTCTTAGCAAAGCATACTACTAATCAAAAATTAAATTTTAATACATTTATAGTAGGAAATTTACAAAATATTTTCATGGAACATGATCATTACTTAATATCCTAAGAATTTATGGCATAAAAGAAAAATCAATAATTTTTACCCATACTATTTATTTTTTTATTATTGCTACAAATATACGCCAGCGATTTAAGACTGCTAATAGATTTCTTATAGGGTATGGTCTACAGTTTTTACTTTTATACAAAATAAATACTCTTATTTATCAAGGATGCATTAAACTGATTAAAAGTGACAGTAAAAACATTTATAATATTACGAATTTGAACTTTAACTTTTTTTTTTCAATATTGATAAGAAGAAATGTTTCATGCGAAAAACAAAAACAAAGAATAAATTGCATATAAAAATAAATTCAAATAGAAAACAGTTTTTTTTATTTTTTTTTATTATAATACTATTTCACAAATTTAGATTTTTTTACTTTTTTTATCAATAACAGAATATATATTTACTTTCTAATTTGTGGTAGAGTAAATGTTTATATCATATTTACACACACACACACACACACTCGACTTCTAAGTTCAGGATTTGCAGGTAATCACCTGAGACCAGCTCCGCACATATCGATCCAAAGTAGTCTGACACACTACATACAACTCAGCATTAATTTGCTTCTAGATCAAAGAAATCCCATCAGACTAACAACCTTCCCGTTGATACCCGTCAGAGGAAACACTGCTCATTAAATATAATCACCAAACTCCTGAGTTCTCACTAACTTCAGCTTTAAACAGCTGCTTTTCTGGCAACAGCTATAGAATGCATGACAACTCTGATTCTATTTGCCATCATCGTCTACTCTGCAGGAATATAATGTATTGATCTGCGCGACTGTGCTGTATTATGACCAGCGGCTCTGGCAGAAATGCCTCATATCAGTGGCTTTTGCTGTTAGAACTTAATACTCCCTCAAACCCTCAGGATCTAGACAGAACTATAAGAGTCACTCATCCACAGAGTCTTCACAACTCAATAGAAGCTTTATTTTTATTTATTTATTTTTTAAATCTTCACTTTTCACTTTAATTTTAGTTACGTTTTAGAAATGTTGTTGTGTTATTGTCTTTTTTTTTATGTCTGTATATTTTTTATCATTTTCAAGTTTGGTTTTTATTTTATTTTAGCGCAACAAAACAAACTGAATGAAAATGTGAAATTATGCCTTTTAAATATATATTTTAGTACAGTAATTTTATTTCAAGTAACAAAAAAATGTTTTATGTTATATGTAGTTTTAGCTGACTATAATAACCCCAATTTCTTAATATTTTTGTTTTAAATAAAAACAACAGATATAGTGTTTAAAATGAACTTTTTAAATAGTTTACTGAAGTTTTAAGATCTGTGTTGTCACAATAGATAATGTCTTCAAAATTATATTATATCATACAGTGTTTGAATACATTTTACTGATTGATTGATTGATTTAATTTTATTCATTATAACAAATATATTACTTTTCTTTCATTACCAAAGGTCGATTTATACAGTTTTCTTTCTTTGTGCCAGAAACAGTCATATTAATCAGTTGGATGTGTTAACAGCAAAAGTCGATTTGTTTGAAGATCAGTCATTTTGGTTCTAGGCAGGACATTTAAAGTACTACAATTTTAACAATCAATGTTAATTTGATTCCTCTATATATGACCCCCGAAGCTCTTTAAAGTCAGAATAATAATTGAAATTGAATTCTTTAAATCTAATCTCAAAGGGTTTTTAAAACATTTTCCAGCGTTTTAATAGAATTAGCCCTATATAAGCCAGAGTTATAATTAAAACAAAAATCACACCAGGACCAAGTGAATTTCTGAAGTAACATAAAGAGGCTGAGAGCATATGACTGAATGAATGAACGCCTTCACACTGAGCACTTCATCACGTCGATTACACAGTAGATCCTCAGGAACTCTTGAGGTCTGAAGTTAAACAGAAGATTGTAGCATACAGAGCTGTATTTAGAGTCTAAATTACACTTCTCCTTAATGCATTCAGAACCAGGGACAAAGAAAATGGTGTAACTGCTGTGTATTCAATTCACAGTATACAGTTGTATACACATTTCCCCACATGATCAGACCTGTGAAGTCTGGAAGAGAACTATAGTGTACAGTACACTAGATCATAGATGCATTGCTGTCTATATAAGTGATTGATTTGGAACATAGAGTTTGCCACTGTGTATTCATTTTTCTTAAAAATGCCATCTAGATGAGCATCTCTCTAGCTTTTGGATCAGAGTTTGTGTGGTTATTGGCGAGGAGGTCTATTTCCTTTCCGCCCACACAAATAGAACGACAGATCGCAATAAAATTAGAATTACTGTTGCTGCATGATCTGATAGTGAAGCACACACACACACACACAGAGCTCATGTTATGCTCTGTCTCCAGAAGCGACCTGCGTGGTGTCTGTCATTCCTCTGCCTGCCAATTCCCCTGGTGTTTCATGAAGCCTCTCAATGCCACCGTGTCACTCTTAATTAGTTTTGAAGGATCCTCATACAGAAGCAGCCAGCAGACTCTCAGCCTGGACTTCTAATAGTTCTCCGCTTCCAAAGCCTGCGGCTCACAGAACTCATTTGAACAGGTTTGTAAAGGCTTTTTCTCAGGTGATTGCAGATGTTATTTTCTGGGGCAGTGCGCACAACCCCATGTGTACGTGACTGAGGGTGGGCAGACGGGGAGTTTGGGAGAGTAAATGTAAAATTAATTCTAAAAACAGATCATATAACTACCGTATAATTAGATAAATAAAACTAATAGATAAAAATGAATTAAATCTATATAGACAAATCAAAATGTCAAATTGATATAGCCCTAGAGCATAAAATCTGCATAACTGATAAACTCATGTATCTCAAAGCATCAGAACCTTTATTTTAACTGCACTAAGCATATATGCACATGTGTAATAAATTCATGCTTTTCATCTCAGACAAAAACATTGTGTGACACACTTGTCGAGAGCAACCAAGCTAACTTTGTGTGAGCCACTCATGGCATGCAAAGGTACTATTATATATATATATATATATATATATATATATATAATACATTTCCAGCTGAATTGTCAATGTTTTCTCAGCAGCTTTAGTGGATTCATACTTTAATACTAGCATGAAAAAAAACCACCGGCACATTGACAACATCTGGTCATCATAAACAGGTGCGTGAGATTTCCTGCAGTCATTCATTTGAATAAGTGAAAAAATCCTCTTGCTCATTTATGTCACTAAAGTCCAACTGGAGGCCAACTATGAAAAACGAAGAACTCAATTAAATAAAATTTCAGAGGAAATGTCTGACATGATGTGGAATTAATGTTCATAACAGATTTGCATCAGAGTGGAAAAGCTTTCTAAACTGTGTGTGAATCTTTGTCAGGGAAATTAACTTCACAGAAAAAAGTTTAAAAACCACTTAAAACATTTAAATCAACATGAAATTGCGTTCACGACCCATTTAACTTCTGTAATACTTGTTTTTAATGGAAGAAAATATTATGCAAGTATAAAAATTCATATTTACAAACAGCTATATACTTAGACTATTATGTGAATGTTAATTGATGGACTGAATCGGTGCGGATTACTTATGGATTATCGCAATGTTTTTATCAGCTGTTTGGACTCTCATTCTGACGGCACCCTTTCACTGCAAAGGATCCATTTCTGAGCAATTGATTTAATGCTATATTTCTCCAAATCTGCTCCAGTGAAGAAGTAAAGTCATCTACATCTTGTATGGCCTGAGGGTGAGTAAATGTTCAGCAAATTTTCATTTGAACTATTCCTTTAACTGCGACCTGCTAGTCGAGTAACCAGACATTACAGTGACTTGTTAACCTCCAGTGATTTCACATCATTGAGTATCAATGCATCTTCAGAAGTTAGTTTCAGCAGGGTTATTCACAGCAGCGATTAGTTGCCGATACTCCTGTTCAGGTGTGTTTTCAGAGTGATAGAAAAGAGGCTGACATCCATCTGTTCACCCAATCACACAGCATGAAGTTAAGTGACAATTAATCAACCAGGATTGGCAACACATATGCCAGCACACTAACTACCTAATGCTGCACACTCAACACTAAACGTTGACCACCCATGTAAAGCCCAAATGTTTGTACGTAATATTTAATCACGCAATACAATATCAACACCTGCTCAAAAATGTGAGAGGGCATGTCTGAATGTTCATGACTGTCCTGAGCGACACGATATCCAAAGAAAACCCCCTCAGTGTCCTGAATGCCGTCAGACTGAGTTCTTTAACACAGACAGTGTCTTTAATGCTGTTATAGAGCTGACATCCTGCCATGATCAACACCATTGCACCAGTGGCTCAATGGCTTAGTGTCATGTTTCCTGTTCAGTAAACATTCATTTGTCTAACTGACCACAAGCAAAAAAAATCAATGTGTTTTAATGTGTGATGTGCAAACTGTGCATGAGTGTGAATGAGAGAGTTATATGGAAACATCACTTTAGCAATGATTTCCTGTGCGCCGCCGACACATTTCAGTGGCTGTTTTTAAATGTTGCTTCTTAAAGCTCTAGTTATTTCCAGATGCCTTTGACAGCTTTTCATGTGATTTGTATGTGTTTTAATGAGAAAACTATATGGAAACCTTCAAAAGCATTACTTGTTTTACTGTGAACCGTTCATAGATGCACATTATTTCAAACACAAGATGTAATTGTTTATAATCTTTCATAAAAATCGAATAACTTGCTATGCTTTCAGCTGACAACAACATTGATCTAATTTGCATGATCTAATAAATTAAAGCTACATTTTGGTCTTGTGGAACACTCAGTTTCACAGAAAGATTATTTGCACATAATAAATAATAATACACTAACATGAACGAACAGTGAACGACTGCGTTAATTTATAATAAATGAGACCTTCTTGTAAAGTGTTACCAAATTCTATATTTTATATACATTATATAAAAAATATGTACATTGTATGTGTACCTTCTTCCATATATAGTAGTACATCACAAAACGGGCCACTGAGACACATTTTAGTGGTGCACGGGAGATTACATTTCTAGTGACTTGTTTCTCAGTGTGAGGCTGCTGTGAAAGAAAAAGCAAGTGAATGCATTAAAGAACGCATTCATACAAGCAGAGCCAATATCTTTTCAAACTAATGTATTGTTTGTACAACTGAAGCTGACCTCATCCTCAGCTTAATGTTTGCTGTTGTGACTCTACCTTGAGCTAAGCTTCTATTCCTCTTCTGTATGGCATCTTCTCTCTGCTGCATTAGTTTAAGCACATTAAGTCATGGCTGCAGAAGTGATTTTCCCTTGCACACAGATTTCCCATGATTAAGAGCACAACGCGTGGCACACTAAGGACCTGGGCGGTCACTCTCTCTCGAACGGCATGAATATCATTTAATGAGAAGCTGCTGGGGAGGATGAATTATGACCAGTGCCTTTTGTGGCAGGTTTGCCTTCATGTATGATGATATTACCAGGGCAAATGTAACTGAAGCTTATCTAATCTGAGGTAATACGACTTCCACTCTGAACAGCATGATCCTACACAGCAGGAGAAACAGCGTGATTGAGGTCTGTGTGAGTTCCGAACAGATAGGGTATATTACAAATAAAAAGCAAAAGCCTTGGCTAGCATGTTTTTTAAGGTTTATATAAGGTGGAATTTCTTTTTACAAGATCTGAAGAGCAGAATATTATGTCCTAGGTGAACGAAATGACAAATATTGTGTTAAATATGGACAATAGATTGTAAATTAAATCGTTTTTATGGAGAACACACCACCAAACACTTAGTTTTTGATTTACAAGAGCTTGAAGAACAAAGATGGCAGAGCTATTTGGAAACAAAGTTGGCCTTCAAGGAATTTAAGACACTAAAGTGAAACAAAAACATTGAAATGTCACTTAAAGATCCCGTTTAGGTACAGTGTCTGGGATGGAGTAATTGAAATTGCTGCGCGGGAGGTGCAAGTTGCTTGTGTTATTTCAGGCTTATGCAAACTTCAATCTTCATAACATCATTCATAACAGAAAAATAGTAGAATATTTCATGCTCCAGCAAGAATATGCTTACACCCACGAGAGGATTACCATAACAGATGTGCAGTTACTAAGAACTTTGCCACATTTCAGATAATGTTGGAATATTACTGTGCATATCAATGTATTTCACCCACTGATCCGCTTGAAATATGCATTTACATGCTGTGGCAGCATGCAGAGCCAACCTCAAACAAACCATTTACAATTACAAAAAACAGCGCTGTATGGGGAAAAAAAAAACATCTTCATGACTGTTAATAATGTAAATTTTGGCTAACAGGCATTACAGTATATTGTTTTACATAGACTCACTCACTTAAATTACATCAATACAAAGCAAACTTGACCTTAAAAAATCTAAATAACCCAAGCTCAAATCAATTTACCATGCCTTTTAATTATATGAGAAACACATTAGGCTTCCTGAATGCAGATCTGGTCATATGATGAACCATAACAGAAATGTGAACCATAACAAAACCCAATAAAATTATCTGCCAGTGATTTATGCGAGACCCGTAATTTGATTCTACAGATATGTGGAGAGATTATCTTAACCAGTCACCTTTGGAAGGCATTGATTTCCTGAGGAGCTGTGAGCACACTGCCCATGCACACTCGCAGCACTTTATTGACTCTTACGATTCTGCATTTGAGTCTCTGCATTGGAAATGTCAAAATGCACGTATTGGTTTTTGAGGTGATACCATTCTCAAATGCAGGAGGGTAGATCATATCAGCCTTGATATCTTTATGCTAGTGTAAAATGAAGAGGTAATAGTCGCTGCAATGAAAATCCACACAAATTGATTTTCTGAGGCATTAACCAAAGCACATTCTTGATAATGGAAGAATATTTCACAGGCAGTGGGATTTTATCTACTTTTCTACTGTGGTTCATTTCACAAATGCTGCAGCCAATACGACATTGACTCTTTGTAATGATATTAATTCAGGGCTAGTCACTTTTTCATTACGAACCAATTATGGAGTCATTTCGGTTGGCGTGGTTGCCAATCAGACAATAGTTTAATAAATACAGACTTAAGGCCATGTTTTGTTATGTGTGACAATGAGATCTGCTAATTTTTTTTAAGATGCCCTTTTTTCTTATCAAATGATTCATGTCGTTGCTTTCTTATCTTGAGTAATGCGATGGGTTGGGGGTCTGTGTTAATAGAATGCCATCTATACCACAGTTCTAGCGTTAAATGAGAATATAAATAAGCTTGTTAGTGTAAGGAATAATTGGTATATCCATAATTGTCTTTCTTGGCTAGCGCAAAGCGTAGCAGTCACAGTGAGAGGCTAATGTGACTAAAGAGCAATGTGGTAATGAGCTTTTATCATGAACCACAGTGAAAGGAAATCAATTCTAGAGTTCCAACATTTAAAAGACTATTGAATTACTTGTTTGCATAGATGTTATACTTTTAAGGATTGAAAAACAGCATACGGGTTTGGAACGACATGAGGGTGAGTAAATAATGATTGGATTGATCTTTCATATCTGAACTATCCAGACTCCTGCAAGTCCTGCTCACCCAAGCTTCAGATATTTCAGAGATGCTTTTTGAGTCGCCACCTACCTGATCACCTCTGACTCATTTGTCTGTTTCCTACAGTGCACCCGAGGCTAATATCTATCAGTCTGAGAGTATCTGAAACCCTGGTTTTGGCTTCCTTAGGTTAGCTTCTTAACATGTGAAAATTTCTGGAGGTTGTTGCCTGCTGGGCCAGGTGAAAGGGTAACCAGCAGGTGACATTATTATCTTTAGCCTAGAGCAATATTCTGCAACCTATAGCTCACATGCACATAAACAAACATTCATATTGCCTCTTCTTAATAAAAACATGAATTTCTGTAAAGAAAAGTTACTCAAATTCTTTGGAGCAGTCTTTTTCTGTTATATTTCCATATGCAAATTGCTGTCACTTCGTAGTTTTCATGCCAATTCCTACCAGAAGCCAGAAAAGTGCTAAGGCTGTATTCAATATTAAAAGCAATTACTTGTAATGGCATTATAAATACTAATGCATTTAGTTACAGATTTTGTAAATCTCACTTACCCTTTCTGCCGACTGTGCAGTGCCAAAGAAGATAGGTATAAATGCTAACCAAATGATGCAGGTAGTGTACATAGTAAATCCAATTGGCTTGGCCTCGTTGAAGGTCTCTGGCACACCGCGGGTCTTAATGGCATAAACAGTGCATGTTACCATCAGCAGGATGCTGTAGCCCAGCGAACAGATGAGCGACAGGTCAGAGATGTCACACTTAAGAACCCCACGAGCCTTCTCGGGGTCTGATGTGCGCTGCTCACCGTAGTCCACCACTGTGTGTGGTGGATCGACGGCGAACCACACAAACACACCGAGCAGCTGCACCGAGATCAGGCTAAAGGTGATGACCAGCTGGGAAGCAGGGCTGATGAAGCGTGGTGCGGCCACTGACTTCTTGCCTTGCTCGAAGATTCGGTGAATGCGGTTGGTCTTGGTTAGGAGAGCAGCGTAGCTGAAACACATGCCCAAACCCAGGAACACCCTTCGGAAGGAGCAGATGGCCAAACAAGGCGTAGCAATCATCAAGAAGGTGATGGCGTAGCACAAAAAAATCCCCGTCAGAAGCACGTAGCTCATCTCTCGGCCGGATGCGCGTACAATTGGTGTATCATTGTAGCGGCTGAAAGTGACCACCACAAAACTTGTAGCCAGGATGCCAAGAACTGCAACAAACACTGGTACGGCCGCCCAAGCAGAGTGCCATTCAAGTTTGATGATAGGGATTGGGATGCAACCGGTGCGATTGTGGTCTGGGCGCTGCTCATACGGACACAACTCGCAACTGAACTCGCTGGCTTGGAAGTGGTACCCTTCGCATCGCTCACAATGCCAGCAGCAAGATACACCCTTCACGATCTTCTTCCTTTCTCCCATCTGGCAAGGCACACTACACACCGAGACTGGAAGGGTGGGGTCACTTGCCCGCCAGCGCATGCCATCCACCTGCAAAGGATAACAAAAAAGTCTTGTCAAATACAAATACCAGAGATGCACTGTTATATTACCAGGACTAATTGGGACCTACAGTGTCAAAATCACACAGTGTATGTTCATTTAGACCAGTGGAGAACTGGTCCCCCAACTGAATATTGATATACTGTACATTTACTTTTCTAAGTGATTTTCTGATTTTTACCTGTTAAATAGTCAACAAAGTTTTAGAGATTTGTGAGTAAGCTCTTCATTTGCAAGAACACCCTAGCAACACGCTAAAAAGGTTGCCTGTCCGCCAGTATATGGCCTCCACTTGCAATGGATAATGGAAAAAGCCCTGTCAGAGATGAAGACCAGAGGCATACTGTTATATTAAAAAACTGTGCATTCAAAGGAAGTCTCATTCATTACCCACATAAATGTAGGTTGTGTCATATTTGCAGAAGAAATCACTTTATTACCCCTTAGCGCCTGAAAGCTGTGAAAAATAAAAAGCCAACGTTGCTCTTTTAAGTGCAGATTCAGTTTGGCTCTCGGGCACAACTTTGTTGACAGATATATTCTGGGATAAACTTGTGCCAGAGGTGTTTGAGATTCAAAAAAATAACATGTCAAAGTTTGAAAAGTGATTGCAAAGTACTATGCATGAAATTTAATTGCATGTAAAAAAAAACTATTTTGCCAGACCAATCCACGGGACAAATAAGGACAGCTCTAAACTTATGCTCTATGGTTCTCACTGTTGCCTGCTGCACAGAGATGGCCGTGAATGAATTATTCATGCTTGAGACAAATTATGTCTGGCAAAAACAGATTGGCTTTAATTAGAGAAGCGAGAAAAGAAGGGACATATTAAAATGAAAAAAGGACAACATTTGCAAATGAACAGATGTTTAATTTGACTTATCACATAAAAGGGTATGAATGGTACATAAGAATAATTGAAAGACCAAATTCCTTCATTTGATTCTTCCCATTGTGTCTGAAACAAAAGTCACACTGACCATTCACAATTAAGCTGTTTCTGTAGCTCAAGTTGTGTTAGCAAGCGCAAGGTTGGGGGTTCGAATCCCAGGGAACACATGTTAGGAGAAAATTGTTAGCTTGAATGCAATGTAAGTCGCTTTGGATAAAAGCATCTGCTAAATGCATAAATTTAATTTAATTTAATTAATCCTGAAAATAGTAGGGTTTCTGAGGTCTAAACGCTGTTAGCCAATCATAGCAGTGGGTGTTTTCTTCCGAGTCTACAATCCACCACACCTATTCAAACAGAGCGTACTGATGAAATAGGACAGAAAATAGGTTATTACTTCTTAATTATGATGTTTTTATGTAATAATTATAATATAACAATATTGCAAACAATTTTGTTGTAATTGTGAAAAAAAATCAGGGAAAAAATCAGGTCGTTTAAACATAGGAACTGCACATCGCTTTTCAACAAGTGACACAGTTTGAGGTATTTGATTTCTTTAGCACAAATTATGTGGGAGGAGCTGTGCTGCAGCATTTAGTACTAGGGTTAGAGATTAGTTAAAATACCTAATACTGATGTGTGTAAATGGCTAGTGTTGATTCTAACAGTTGTGTACAGTATGTTTGACAGCCTACATCCTTCAGATGGAGGCTGCTGTGATTTTGGTCAAAAACACATAAATAGTTCATATCAAACAATCTGTAATAACAGACAAAGCAATAGTGATCACATAATAAAACATTTACACTCACTTGTGTGTTGCGACATTACTTTCGGATCCAATATAGTTGCACAGCATTTTCTTTTAGTTTCAAACTTTCTGAAAATCCTGCTTTGAAATTGTGCCTTGTTCATAAACAATTCCAAAGTGAAATGAAGTGAACAAAAGACCAAATTCTTACTGACATGATCTGGAAACTCATTAAAAATAAAGTTCATCCACTCTTTCCTAATGTTGAGATCAGAAAGAAGGCAATGACTTGGCTTTGAACAGTGTCTTCTTGTTTTCTGAAATATTTTTATTGTTTGGCTTCCGCGTAGACCTGTGTTTACCTCTCTTTCCTTATTTATACTACATGTACAAATCGGTGGGTGGAGCTAAACAGGCAGTGATGTAGAAGCAGGCGTTGATGATCTTCTGTAGCTCTGAGGTGGCACATAAAGTGGCACATTCCACAACCTGTCATTTTGGCTTCAATATAAGCTGTTTTTGGACTAAAGAGAAGGTTTTGAGTTCTGAAACTTACAGAATCTTATATGTAAAAAAAAAAAAAAAAAAAAAGGTAATTTTGATACCTCAAAAGTTCATGACCCCTTTAACATAGTGTCACACTGCTATCTTGAGTCTTGTTTCATGGTCTTGTTTTTTTAAAGTGCCCAGGACACCCTAGCAACCAGTAATTTTTCGGAGTGAGTCGCCCTTAATGAGCTGCATGCAAATCGCCTGCACTCTGTAACACATCCTGTGCTGATCTGTTTAAGTGCTTAGGGGGAGATTTTGATACCTGGGTTAAGAAGCGAGATTTTGAGAACTACAGAGGGTTTGATCACAGTTCTGCTAAGCGACCACTCACCTGTGCAGACACAAAGCCCAGAGAAGCTGGGATTCTCTGTCACGTATAAGAAAACTACAGCTTCAATCTCCACACTGCTGCGAGAGCTTTTGGCCATGAAAACACGGCTCGTTTCTGGCTCCATTAATTTTGTTTTGCAGCCAAGCATAAAACATTACAAGCTTATCTTCCATCCCGTTCACTAATGAAAGCCGGAGAGTATTCATGTCACATGGACCATCAGCAAAGATAAGATTTCCTACAAACATTTATGCTTTAATATATCTGATTTGAACATGCATACTTTGTTATTTCACCATGAATACCAGAAAATGCTTTCCACTCACATTAAGATGCAGTTTGTTTGCCCACTGCCCGATAACTTTGTACTCAGCTGTCGATTTGTTGGTGATCTGATACTGAAAGATGTCATATCGTCCTGGTGCATCTCCATTCTGATTGAAGACCACAGGAGTGCCTGCACTTCCTGCAAAACAGGATATGACAAAATGACTAGACTTACATTTTTTATTCAGTAAAATAGCAACAGAATTATCAGTGTTACACACTTTTTCTTCACACTCATACTGAAGGAAGGACACGAGCCTATCGAAAAAATTAAGATGATGCAAAATTCAAAGTTTGAATTTCCAACAGGTGTATTAAATAGGCAAGGTGTCTGGTATCTACACATGTGAATTCCTCATAGTTCCACAGAAACCTCTGTGATGCAGGATAGGGTTCAGAATCATGTCTCGCAGGTGTAAGTAATATATGCAGCTTCTTGCTGTACATGCAAAAATCATGGCAACCTTGTGAGGAGGTAAGAAGGTGGAAAGGTAATAAAATGTATCAACTTTCATTGAGGTTAGCATCTTTAAAAAAAATACCTCCACACCTCTCCATCCATTTACCTTCTTGAATTTGGACCTGCATTCGAAAAAACACTTTTTGATCAAATGAATGAATCAAAAATGTAAACTGAACTCAGATTCACATCGAAAAAGCCATAATAACCACCTAGCAATATGCTAAAGAGCCCTGAACACCCTATTAACTGTTCAACTGCATAACATGGTAAAAATGCACACAACAACCTAGCAACCGCATTGCAACATGCTTAAGCTGCCCAGTTAACACTAGCAACCACCTAGCAAATACATTACAGCATGCTAAGAATGTACACAACACCCCAGTAACCACATGATGTTAAAAATGCACACAACACCCTAGCAACCACCTTGCAACTGTATAATGCTCTAAAAATGCACACAACACCTTAACAACCATTTTGCAACATACTAAGACTGCCCAGAAAACCATAGCAACTACATTGGAACCTGCTAAAACTGCCCAATTGCACAACATGCTAAAAATGCACATTGCATCTGGAAAACTAATTTTAGATTAAATTAGTGAACCAAAAATGTCAAATGAACTCAGATTGCATTAAAAATGTTAGTGTATAAACACTTTTACTGAAAGGCCTTCAACTCTGATCAGAATATGTATGAGTGCAATAACAAACCTTGCACATCCAAAATCTGAAGACGTGATTGAATAAGACTAAAGTCTGACATTTCCCTAACTAAACAAATATTTTCATTATAAATGTCGAGAAGTGCACAAAACATGTTGATCCATTATTCAGCATGATTCAATTATGACTCAAAGAGAATCTTGTGTAAATTGTACATTTTTTACAAACTAAAAACTATGTTGTGTGTTTATGTATGTTACATTTTATCAGTTTTCTTTCCCCAGGTTAAAAATGTTAAATATTTTAAATCACAGATTGTCAGTGTAGACCTCCTGGATCCCACTGTATATGGAGAAGTTCCATTATTACTATTAAAAATAATAATAATACTGCTGTATTGTGCATCAAAGCTTCTGTGTAACTCACGGAGATCTGGTGTGACAGTTCGCTTCTGAAATCCAAACCGAACTGAAAAAAGAGAAAAATGATGTAGGACTGATAAATCCATAGGTCGCTGTTGTTGAATGTAATGAAAAGGAACACAGTTCACTCTAAAGAGTCTTGTAGCATAATAACAATGCTTTTTTTTTTTTAAATTGCATCCTCCTAAATAAAGCTGAAATTCAACATGTTCCTGGTCAGGTCAGGTGAACAGACACAATCTCAAAACCTAATAGACCTGGTTGATCAGTTAAATGAGTTTCATTTAAACATGAAGAGCCTCAGTGAAGAACAGAAATGTCAGTACCTAAAATTTAGTTCACCCAAAAATGAAAATTCTGTCATTTACTCACTCTCAAGCTGTTCCAGATTTTGGGGGAATTTATCCTTTAAATTCACTTGTACTAAGCATTTCAAAAAGTCAAGTTTTAACATTGTTACACACCCTTAATCTTTGGAAAGTGTCTTATCAGTTTCGGAAATCGATAAGGACACTTTCGACCCATCATCTTAAATTACAGATGCCCTGCAGAAGAACAAGCAAGGACAAGTAGGTTTTAGATGAGATGGCAAATATCCTGAGACAAAGCAATTTGTTTCTCATTCTCATTCTTGGAAACATGAATTACAATTTGAGCCTGATATCTGAGGTGAGAAAAAAATGAATTTTTCCATTTTCGAATCAAACTGATCGCATATGAGCCCCAAACTAAAATTTTTGAGAATCTCATCTGGGTAACTGGGTTTATTTTTCAAACCTGTTAAATTACCTAGAATGATGTAAATGAACACTGGAGCTGCAAAACGGAGTTGATGTGTCTTTATGAGAATGTAATGATACAATCCCCTATTTAGAAGTGCTTTAGGATCTGCATGCGAGAGAAAATAATGTGGCAATTTAATTGCTTAAGAAAAACAGTAGACTTAAACAGAGAAACAGTTCAGGAACTCTCTCCCTGGAGTCCTGAAACACAACTAACCATGCACATCTCAACTCAAATATGTAACAGACTAAAACCCTAAAACCATCTACTTGGCCAGTAATCTAAAAGTCTAATGTCTTCATGCAATATCTTGAAAAGCACAGAAGTTCAACCACCCAAAAACAAACAAACATGCCAAAATGTAAAAAACAGTTATAAAGTCTCTTATATTAAAGAGGATGTAAATAGTTTTTTTATGGTGAACTGATTGCATTTTAAATCCAATCAACATTATAAAACATTCATTTAAAAACAACATTTCAATAACTACTCATCATTCAACTTAAAAAAAAGTTTACAAATTTATTTATTTATATATTTAGTTGAATGGTACAAAAGTTGGTCCATGCTTGTGGCTGATTGCAAGGGTGATTATCAGCTGGTTTCTATTTGGTTGACAGAGTGGTTAACACTTAGCTAACAAAAATATTTTCTAAGGAGGAGAAAGATAGAAATAATTGCTTTTTTTATGAACAAAACAAAAAATGTAATTTCGCAAACATTATTGGAAGGTTATATTTGGATGTTTTTCCAAACGTTCAGAAACAAGTAGTTAGGAGTTACATTTAAAAAACATAAACATTGAACAAATGTTCTATTAATTACTGGTAAAACATTGGTTTATAATATTGAGAAAAGCTTTCACAATAGCCAAAATTCTGAGAATGTTCCATGTAAGCTGAGCAGGTGGTTGCTTACTGTCCCAAGTGAAGAAGAAAAAAAATATCATTCATATATATTGCAAATGTGGAACCGTTTAATCTCTGAATCTGAAAACTGAGAGGAATACAATATATACAGTATTATCAGATTTGCTTGGTGAAAGGGAAAAAAAAGCATGGTTCTTTTAGTCCACTGCTTCTTAAAAAACACTGCCGGCTACAATTATTTCCTTTCCACTGCAGCCAAGTGAAACAGAACTCTTAAAACACAAAGATTCTCTTCTAAAAGCTGCACATTTAGCCTTTCAAGATTCCAGCAACTGATTAGGCTTACTCTTTTTCAACAACTTTGCCATCGTCTTCCTCCTCACCGCCCTTCATTACAGCAAGTGAGCCGCTCTTGAGGCTGATGAGGGGATCGTTTGTGTGGAGGTCAGACACAGGTACACCTTCATGATCCTCAGTTGACACATCCCATTTTTATATACAAAAAAAAAAACTTTGATTCGTCCACCATGAAGGAAAGTAAGAGTAGAGGAGGCCAATGCCTCCAGAAGCAATATTTTCAGAGAATATAATGATCCAGATTCGGCAACAGCTTGTGTAGCGAGCATCCAGACAGCCATGTTCTTTTATTTAAGGAGACATCAAGTGAAGGAAAATAACGCTTCTCTCTGCAAACCCAAGATGCTGAGTGTTTTTTTGTTTGATGTGCATGTGAGAGATGCCTGTAAGATACGAGATCCATCGTCTTCAAATCTCTGCTCCAGGGTGCAAACATCATTCCCTGTACGGCAAAGCTGGTTACAGCTCTCTAAGATTACCGTGAGCTTGTTGTCACTGCATATCAGCATAATGCAAGCAAATAAGGCAGTGTGCAATCAGTGATGGTAGATTATTCTGTTATTAATTTAGCAACAGCAAACTGATCCTTTCCAGCATAAGAAATCTCTCATCCTCTTGTCGTGATGGGCGAGGATAGTGGCACAGAAGGTGCAGCAGCTTACTGAATTTATCCAGCAATACTGATCAAAGCTTGGCTTTCCAGGTGGACCGGGGGAGCGGGAAATTGAGGATTACAGGAGACCGGACAGACGTAACAATAGAGCACTCAGTGGGATTAACCTTTCTGCCAAGCCTTACCTGCTGCTTCTGTCGGCCAAAATCACTGTTACGACTGCACATATTTAGGATCATATTTAAAATGCTAATACTTGAGCAACATACTTAATATGCACATTATAATGTTGGCAGGCTGTTTTGAAGTAGACCAATAAATAAATATCTAGTAACAACCTAAAATGTCTTGTTAACCACCCAGAATACCTTGGAAATGACACAGAAGACCCTAGCACTCAGCCAGAACAACATATACTCTAGCAACAATTTAGAACACCCTAGAAACCACCCCAAATACCCTAGTAACTCGATAGCACACCCTGGCAACCACCCAGAGTACACTACCAAGTACCTAGTAGTAACCACCCAGAAAACTGTAGCAATTACCCAGAATGCCATAGTAACAACCTAAAACATGTAATTAACCACCCCACAGGACCTAGTAACTAACCAGGACACTCTAGTAACCACCATAATACACAAAAACTCAGAATTAAATTAAATTAATGCATTTAGCAGACGCTTTTATCCAAAGCGACTTACAGTGCATTCAGGCTATCAATTTTTACCTATCATGTGTTCCCAGGGAATCGAACCCCCAACCTTGCGCTTGCTTGCTTGCTAACGCAATGCTCTACCAGTTGAGCTACAGGAACACATACTTCAGAACATACTAGCAACCACCCAGAATACCCTAACAACTACCAAAAAAACACATAGCAGCCTCTTAGAACGCCCTAGTAACAACCTGTGACGAGTAGGGCGGGGCCAAGGGACGTGGGAGCGAGGCCGGTGGAGTGATTGGAGATGAGCTACACCCGTTCGACCCACCGGTCTCGAGGACCACGGAGGAGATGGAAGGATATACAACTGGAGCGACGACAGTGAAGGACGAGAGAGGACCAGGCCTGGGCTTTATTTTAGGTTTTGGTTTTGATTTGTGCGCACTGATTATTAAAATGTCATTTTGATTGTCCGCTGGTTCCCGCCTCCTTCTTCCCAATGATTATTAGAGTTTAATTCATTACAGTGGTGCCGAAGCCCAGGCCTGGACCTCTCTCGTCCTTCACTGTCGTCGCTCCAGTTGTATATCCTTCCATCTCCTATGTGGGACTCGAGACCGGTGGTGGGTCGCAGGTGTCGCTGATTTCCCAATCACTCCACCGGCCTCGCTCGTGTTCCCACATCCCTCGGCCCCGCCCCACTCGTCACACAACCTAAAACAGAAAAACCTAGCAAAGACCTAGACCACCCCAGCAACCATTCATAACACTATAATAGGAATCACCCAGAATGCCCTAGTAACTATTCAGAACACTCTAGCAAACCACCAAAAATAGCCTGGCAATGACATACAACACTCTCACGACACTGAACATTCAGGAAATGTCCTAGGACAGCCTAGCAACTCTTCAGACTGTCTAAGCAACCACCCAGAACACTCTAGTAACGATCAGCTACCAGGAACACCCTAGCAACCACCCAGATCACCATAGAAATGGACAAGAATGCCCTAGGAACCACCCAAAATAGTGAAAAGTGAGTGAAAGTGAAGTGAAGTGACATTCAGCCAAGTATGGTGACCCATACTCAGAATTTGTGCTCTGCATTTAACCCATCCGAAATGCACACACACAGAGCAGTGAACACACACACACACACTGTGAGCACACACCCAGAGCAGCCATTTATGCTGCGGCGCCCGGGGAGCAGTTGGGGGTTTGATGCCTTGCTCAAGGGCACCTAAGTCGTGGTATTGAGGGTGGAGAGAGAACTGTACATGCACTCCCCCCACCCACAATTCCTGCTGGCCCGGGACTCGAACTCACAACCTTTCGATTGGGAGTCCGACTCTCTAACCATTAGGCCACGACTTCCCCCTGCGACAATAGCCTGCGACAACTAACTAGAACAGCCTTGCTACCACACCAAACACCCTAGAAACTACCTGGAATTACTTAGTAATCACATGAAAAACCCTAGCAACCACCAAGAACACCTTAGCAACCATGCAGAATAGCAAACATCTTATTCTATTAAAAGTTCAATAGCTCATATTAAAAGTTTTCCATCATCCTGGAACTACGAAGCAAGTCAAACATACTGCCTTTACTATTATTTCAGTCTGTCTCAGAGAATTTCCTTCTGTGAACATGATGTAATACACCTCCTAAGGCCATTCCTTTATTATTTCAGCACAGAATAATTTGAGAAGAGTATAGAGCTCTGTTATGCAGTTAAATGCTTGCTGCTGCACTTCATTTTAAGATTCACCGTCACGCTGCCTCAACTTACAAGGGGATTTGTTTTACACAACATAATTATCATCACTTTTTTGCCCAGCTCGTCTGAATACACAATTCCACACTCTCTCCTCCCGCTCTGTCCATCTCACAACACTAATCTAAAAATAAGCGTATGTAGAGAGTCACTGGAGCGGGTGTAATTGTGGCAGAGCTGCCGATTACCCCTCGGCGGCAGGCAGTGATGCTCCAAGTTGGACCTCTGCCTTTGTATCAACTTCCATTTACTGATTCTGTGTCCTCTTCGCTCTTCTGAAGCTTCTGTGTGTGCATACATACTGAGCTATGGGTATGTTTGAAATGGCATACGAGCATGCATTCTACCGATGTCGGCATGTATTAAATATGCAACTGAACCAGAGCACCCTAACAACTACCCAGAACACTGTAGAAACGGTCTAGAATACCTTAAGAACCACCCAGAATGCCCAAAACATTAGTAACCACCAAAAACACCCTTGTAATGACCTAGAACACTAACTACACTGAACATCAAAGAGAAGGCCTAGCAGCTAGTCTGAATACCTTAGCAACCCCCCATAATTCCCTGGTAACCACCCAAAACACTCAAGCAACCAACAAAATACCTTGGAAATACCCAAGAAATGAACTAACAACTATGAATAAAATAAAATAAAACATGTAATGTTTTTGGGTAATCAAAATAATAATAATAAAAAAAAAGAAAAAAAAAAGAAAGTTAAATACAGTCTATTGCCTGTAAGAAATATGTATTAGTATGTTTATTTCAAATTCCATTAGCAGGTATGACAACAGTTTTGTGAAATCTACTCACTGAAGCATCCTGTGCACCATTTCATGTACTATTTTAAAAACTATTATGCATTAGGCAGGGCACATTCCAAACACATATTTAATGCACTCACAAACTCTGTCCATTCCATCTCACACAAACACACCGGTCACTCACACATATGCACACATTACCACCCTTCACACTTCTAAAAGACCTCTTCTGGACCTCTACACACACTCATCCATTTCTTCTCATTCGCCGTCATAATCGGTCAGCGCTGTGTTCATTATCACACACTGGCTAGCAGTTAAAGCAGTGTGTGTGGTCTGTGAAGGGACAGAGGAAGTGCAGTGATGGGTAGTAATGAGAGAGCTCCAGTTCAGGTGACTTAACTCAAACGGCGCTTAGATGTAATCGTTCCACAGTATCAGTGGACTCAACGCAAAGACATCGCACATCTATCAACCATTACCACTCAATAGCACAAGACTCTGTGTGAGTGTTACCTTCTATGAGCAATAGAGTGAATCTCACAAAAACATGTCCAGGGGCCTCATTTATAAACGTTGCGTACGCACAAAAGAAGGCGTACACCACTCTCTACGCAATAATTGATATTTATAAAAAGCAAACTTGACGGGAAAATGTGCGATCCTTCACGCAAGCTCTGACCCAGGCGTATGCACAAAAAACGGGTGAAATGAGAAATGGCGACACCGTCGGCAGATGGAAGAAACACATGAAAGTGAAAGTGAAAATGACAATACTGCCTTTTATAAATAACATGAAGACTTCACAAAGCAAGTCTTACAATTAACAGCCTACACGAACACCCGTTTGATCGATCAGCAGTGAAACAAACAAAAATAATCAAACGAAAATTACAACAGAAATTCAAATGAACACATATTTGCAAAAAGAAAAGTGAAATATGTTCTGCAATAATATTGGCATGTTGTGCAATTCATCCTCATAAATAATATAGTTAACAGAACAAAATAATGTACAAAACTGATATTCTCGTCAATGTGTCCGTCTGGCGGAGCAGATATAGATGCAATTAGATAGACAGATAGATAGATAATTAAGGAGATAGATAGATAGATAGATAGATAGATAGATAGATAGATAGATAGATAGATAGATAGATAGATAGATAGATAGATAGATAGATAGATAGATAGATAGATAGATAGATAGATGTATTAATTGTCCACTGGGGAAAGTTGTTTTCATAGTAAAACATTTCTTCATAAGCTACGGAATTATGGTATTCATGCATATGCCTTTAGTTTGTTTTATTTTTGATAAAACAATGTATGGCGTATGTCTCAACCATTCAGAAAGCAACAAGAAATTACATTTGCGCTGAACAATTTGCCATTTCCACGTCGATTATTATCGACATCTGTAGCTTGTCAGATGCAAGAGGGGTCAGCTCCGGTGTCCCCTTTCCCCCACCCGTGGCAGACACACTCTGGCGATGGAGCGCTAGACGTTTTTTTGCCTCGACTTTGATGTCCGACCATTTCTTTTTTTATCGGCCAAGGTCCGAGGTTGTGAGGCTACAGCATTTACGGCGTCTGCCACCGTTTGCCACTCAAATGCCTTTTTGGCATTAGTAATGCCCACACTGTGCCCTCCAAACAACATTTTTCTCCTCTTTTCCACCTCGCCAACGATAACTTCTACTTCACATTGAGTGAAGTTAAGTTTTTTTTATTTCCTCTCTGTGTTTGCCATGATTTCGCAATCAAGTAATATTAACTTGTGGGCGTTTCACGGACTATTTATGGGCAACTATGGGCGTGTCATGAAGCCGCAAAAGCTGCGCTACATTTAGAATTGATTGTGATTTATTAAGGGAAAAATGCGTAGGATGTGCGTGCGCACGGTTTTATAAATCCGAATATTTCTGTGCGTACGCACATCCTATGTTTCATCCGTACGCCACTTCTGACGCAAATCCTATGCAAAGTTATATAAATGAGGCCCCTGGTCACATTCCACCTCAAATTCATAATTGCTAATTTTCTCTGTTATTTTACACAAATAAGATGGAGGTATTTGTGTGTGTGTGGTGACATGATTTTAATGATAATTAAATTTAACCCCTTAAATGAAACCGTCATTATCATAATGCATGCAGATGTTCTGGTTGGTTATTATTATTATTTTATTTTTATTTTTTTGCTATTGCCATTATTCTCAATAATAATTCTTATTAGATTTACATAACTGTATTCACATTATTTAAAGCATATCATTTTAACATTAATAATAATTAATAATACAATTATTTTTTTACACACATTATTATTATTATCATCTATATTATTATTTTATTCTATTATTATTTATATTATTATTTATTAATCTTATTTTTAATTGTCAGCATGGCAATACATGAAATGTTTTTAATTTAAAAAAATTATTATGGTAATGAAAATTGAAAGGGGAATTGTCTTTTATGATAAAAATGCCACAATACAAAACATCACAAAATATTAATATTGACATTCTATGACATCAGACATTATATGACATATTTTCATTATTCTAATGTCCTAATTCCTACCAACCAACAGCAACACTTTAATGCCATGCCATGGAGTTTTGTATGGCCAAACACCAGTGCACAAGTCAAGTGACAAAAATGCAAATATCTAGTCTTTTTTTCTAGACTAAACTCAGAAGGCACTTAATGGGGTTAGTTTACAATGCCGTTTCTCACAGTAGGGATAATTTTGTCTGGATCCTGCAAAGAAAACATAAAATAGAACAGACTACACACTTAAGAAGCGGTGCATATGAAGACTTCAGTCTGGGAGGCCTGGCTTTGGGAATGTGCCATTAACAACTGACCATAAAAGTGTCGTCATAACAAATGGTGAATGTCCAGCATTAAGAGGCAATGCAATTTCTAAATAGGCCTAATGCTGATCTACTGCAATGTAATTCAGCATTCATTCACACATTCAGCATGATTCACCTCTTGAATCTGACCAACTTTCTGATTTCTTGAAATGCAGCCCATGTAGATTGTTGTGCTATAACTGCACCAAAACCATTGAGACAAAACTGAAATTGAACCACATTGATGGACCACGATATCTTAAATAGAGATGTATGTGAGCATGCTGCACAGTTTAATAAAGATTCAAATGCGTACATTAACAGTGAAAAAAAAAATCATACTTGAACTCTTTAATTTTTTTATTTTTTAAATTAGAATCTCATGAAAAAGTTCATTTATTTCAGTAATTCAACTCAAATTGTAAAACTTGTATATCAAATAAATGAAAGGCACACAGACTGAAGTGGTTTAAGTCTTTGGATCTTTTAATTGTGATGACTTTGGCTCACATTTAACAAAAACCCACCAATTCACTATCTCAACAACTTTTGGCAGTGTGGGCAGGTGCCAAATCCTGCTGGAAAATGAAATCAGCATCTTCAAAAAGCTTGTCAGCAGAAGTAAGCATGAAGTGCTCCAAATTTTCTTGGTAAATGGGTGCAGTGATTTTGTTTTTCAAAAAACACAATGGACCAACACCAGCAGATGACATTGCACCCCAAATCATCACAGACTGTGGAAACTATACACTGGACTTCAAGCAACTTGGGCTATCAGCTTCTCCACCCTTCATCCAGACTCTAGGACCTTGGTTTCCAAATTAAATACAAAACTTGCTTTCATCTGAAAAAAGGACTTTGGACCACTGGGCAACAGTCCAGTTCTTCTTCTCCTTAGCCCAGGTAAGACGCCTCAGGAGTGGCTTAACAAGAGGAATACGACAACTGTAGCCCAATTCCTACATACATCTGTATTCCTTGATCTCAGTCGATTCCTTGTGAAGTTCACTCAAATTCTTGAATTGATTTTGCTTGACAATCCTCATAAGTCTGTGGTTCTCTCGGTTGGTTGTGCATCTTTTTCTTCCACATTTTTTCCTTCCACTCAACTTTCTGTTACCAATGCTTGGATACAGCACTCTGTGAACATCCAGCTTCTTTGGCAATGAATGTTTGTGGCTTACACTCCTTGTGAAGGGTGTCAATGATTGTCTTCTGGGCAACTGTCAGATCAACAGTCTTCCCCATGATTGTGTAGCCTAGTGAACCAAACTGAGAGACCATTTTGAAGGCTCAGGAAACCTTTTCAGGTGTTTTGAGTTAATTAGCTGATTGTCATGTCACCATATTCTAATTTGTTGAGGCGCCAGGGTTTTTTGGAAAAAAATGCTGTATTTTGACGTCAAGATTTCAAAAGATTGTGGCTTGAAAGGGCTTAAAGATAGAGATCTACTCTAAATTAGATAAATGTTGGGCATGACGGAAGGTTTATGTAGGGTGTAAATATAATCATCTAATTTGCATATTATGACGACACAAGGGGGTGGCCATCTCGAATTTCATAATATTCAGGAAATAGTAGATTTTGAATTAATGTTTGATCTTATTTCTTTTTTTTTGTGTGTCTTTTTATCCTCATTCCAAATGATCAGAAAACAGCAAGCCAACTATAAAACAGGAGAAAGTACTAAATTATTACTATATTCCTATACTATATAGTACTAACCGTATTAATATAGTATTAATCACCTATTTTCATTTGCTGCATGTTTTCTTTATTTTTTATTTTTTAAACACGCTAAAAAATTTAATTAAGTTTGTGAGAAGAAAAAAAATATGAGTCGTGTATAGGTTGCATTTTAACGGATTAATCACCTATTTTCATTTGCTGCATGTTTTTTTTTTTTTTTTTTTTTTGCTATTATATAATTCATGTATAAGTTGCATTTTATTACATTTAGAAATAATAACGGCTGGCCTTATAATTTTATAATGTACCAACAGGTATATGATAATTATAATAATTTAAATAATTTAAAGCTAAGCATAAGGTAAGGTTGGGCTCTCTCATTCTCTCACTCAGGAGAAATCCAAACGTTTCCATATTCGTGATGTTGCCCATTTGAAGCTTAACTATTATTCATGAGGTAAAATAGGCTTTGTAGTTCATGCGTGTTTCAGTATCAATGGAAAAAATCATAATTAACAATATGTCAAAGTGGACAACTGCTCGCGCTGAATGGCTCGGTAAACTGCTGTTGTTTCTAATGAATATGTGCGCAAGGCACCAGCGCAATCAAACAGTTGAAACAGATAATACTCAATTTTTGGTCACACATAAGGCATAATTCAAAAATGCAAAGTGTTAGTAGTTTGAAAAAATCGAGAATAATAACAGAGTTAATAATAATTATTGCTAAATGTAGGACCATTCTCATTTCGCTCTGCATATGTAACCTGAAGATTTTCTTTTAAACCAAGAATGAACCGAAATGAAAAGAAATGAAAACATTTATCTTTTTATCCATATATGTATATGGCGGTAGTTTCGCTAATGATTTTAACACGCGACTGACTTGCAGTTAACGCCGCGGCAGGTTGTCCATCTACTGTCTGTGAAGAGTAGCCTAATTTTTGATCAGTTCATCAGTAATATTCAGGAAATAAATTTTAGATTTACATTTATTCATTTAGCTGACGCTTTCATCCAAAGCGACTTACAATTGCTATATATGTCAGAGGTCGCACGCCTCTGGAGCAACTAGGGGTTAAGTGTCTTGCTCAGGGACACATTGGTGTCTCACAGTGGATACGAACCCGGGTCTCTCACACCAAAGGCATGTGTCTTATCCACTGCACCAACACCACCCCAAACAAGCACAGAGCGAGCCAGCCAGGAGATAATAGATATTGAATGGATGTTTGAACTTATTTGCATGTTGTTTTTGTTTTGTTGTGTTTTTTTTCTTTTTGTCCTTTTATTCTCATTCCAAATGATCAGAAGAAAAAAAAAACAGGGAAAAGTAGTAAATTATTACAATATTACTTTGCCATAGTAAAATGCATGCTATTTTTTGATCAGATGACCAGATGACCTGTCCAATCTGTTATTTAGGTGACACAGTTTATAGTTCTTGAGAGTATGGTATCTCTCATTGCATGGCACAGTGCAAAGCTCACGTACTCCACACTGACTGCACCGCTACTTTTTCTGCTGGCAGCCACCCCTATCCCCGTTGGGAAAAGGGTCGAAATTATCACTTGTTTGTGCTTCGTGAACACTCTCGCCTTGCATGGCGGCACCATTGCACTGCAAATATATACCGGGAGAAGCACGACTATTAGACGACCGATCGTCATTTCCAAAAGGCAAATATTTAAAATTATTTAAAACGTTTAAAAATATTTAAAAGTCACCATTTATTTGCTATTGATGTCACTTATTTTAGGAGAAAAATCTAATAAAAAGAAATCTTTAAAGAGAAGTTCATCCAAAAATAAAAACAAACAGTTATTTGAAACTGTTATACGATTTTTTCACTTCATAAGACCTCAATATATAATCAAGAGTCACTGGTATTAATTCTGTGCTTTTTTGGCTCTCAAAGAGAAGGGGGCATTAACTTGCACTTTATGAATCAACAAGGGACATGGTTTCAGCTTAAAATCTTCTTCTTCTGAAAAAAAGAATCTTCTTTTTATACGGAGAGGATAGAAAAACTTCACCTACATCTATGGCCTGAAGGATAGACTTTGGAACAACTGTCACTTAAAAATGTCTAGTAAACTTCACAGATAATTACAAAGAAATTGCAAGTAGCACATGAAGTTTGGAAGTAGAAAGACTGAAATAGTATTTTCCTGTAAAACATATTCCAATTATTGTTTTATTTACAACTCAGGAAAATATTTTATTTCAGTTAATATTTATCATATTTTAAGTAACAAACATGTTTTTATGGTTTTAGATAATTATAATAACCCTGATATACAGTATAAATAAAATATAATTATTAAATATTAAATTCTAAGTTTATATCTGCAATTCTGAGAAAAGTCCAAGAGTTGCGAGAATAAAAGTCACAATTACTTTATTTTCTACTTTTTAATTTTATTTTTGTTCTATAGTGAAAACAGGCTTTCATCGTTTTCAACGTGAATGTATTTTAAACTGTAATTTATTGCTGTGATCAAAGCTGAATTTTCTGCATCATTACTCCAGTCTTCAGTGTCACATGATTCTTCATAAATCATTCTAACATTCTGACAAAATAAAACAGTTTTCCTCAAAATTATTGGGAGCACATCCTAATAAATGTAAGTCTAAAATGATTAATTCATCAAAATGTGCAATCAGTACATGTCAGACTTACACAGTAGAATAACTGGAACAAATGCTTTCTCTCTAATGACACTATCAGTGAATTTTCCATATCTGTCTTTCAATTCAAACACAAGCCCACGAGGAACGCAAGGTGGTGGAACAAATAACCCAGGTTGCACTCCCCGCAAGAAAACGTATTAATGAGGTTTTAATGGTCCCACGCAGCCCTGCCACCTTAATCGCTCAACTGCAGTTATGCAAATGACACAACTTGAAGGCAAACACAAGCAGATGATAACAAAACGCTGGAGTTGGGGAATAGAAAAATGAAAGAGTAAAGAAGACGCACAGAGCAAAACTAATATTTAAATGAATCGTTTGATATGGTTTCAAAGAGAATGTTTAACTCTTTTGTTTCAACATGATTCCAGGCGCACAAGGCAAGCGAAAACAGTCAATCATGCACAGCTCTCTCCTCACAAGTTATAATGCGCTCTTCTAAAGACGCACGTGGCACATTATGAAGAAATATGAGCACCCCTTAAATTTTCCTGCTCTCTGCTTTGATGCATGTGTGATGATGTTAGGGGCCACTGAGGAGCCAGTGGTGCAACTTGGCCGAGAAATGGCAAACACTGTGATCTGTGATTGCGAGGATTAATGAATGAAGCTGGAACTTAGAAATATGAAAAATGAGTGAAAACACTTGAATATGTACATAGACAAGCACTCTGTGGAAAACATGAGAAGCTGCTTCAGTAATAGACATGCTTACGGCACTGCATAGTAAAATATGGCATAACACTTTATAATAACTTTCATTAATATGGCTTTAATGCACATTATACTGAATAAGGCTTCAAGCAATAGTTGAAAAATGATAATTCTTTCATCATTTATTCACTCTTGTGTTGCAAATACATTCTTTCTTGGAACACAAAATTCCATTTTAATGTCACTGGTTCTCGCACGTCTCATAATTGAGCACAACACTGCAAACTTGAATATGCCTATTTTTAGCAAATAATAACTTTAATTAAAAAAAATTGTGTGCCAAATAAAAACATGATTGGTTCAGAAGAACAGCACTTACAACTATCTGTTAAGCATTAGACGAAGAAACCAGACTTACATTTCGGCAAATAAATTGACTTGAAATTTACCAACTTGTATCAGTTATCTTGAAACTTAATTTAGACTCAGCCCTGAAGGACTTGTGAACTTGTCTGATAATTGTTCAGCTGAAGATCCAAGCACTCACCATTGAAATTAACGCTCCGGATGTATCCGAGGAGCTCCTTTCCGTTGATATTGCTCATGCGTGGGCAGAGGCCGGGGTATCCGAAGCAATAGTCCCTGTGCATACGGTGAAGCGCGTGTGCCATGGCATAAACCGCATCCATCACAAACTGTACCTTCCCCTCCTGCTCGTAACTGGAGTCACGTCCCACCTTCTCCAGACCTGCACGAACAACACAAAACACACATCTTGAACAAACTCAGCCTTTTGAGAGCTCAGCATTAGATGCTTCATTTGGAGAATCCACTCTTGCATATGCAGTAACTCTCGTCTTAATAAATTGCAATTTAATGTTTCTCAAATGTAGCCACTCATTAGAGTAATTAGCTAATCAAATCCTCCAGGAGGTGCGTACGCCGGCCTTCTGATGCACAATATGCCAGTTAGAGCAGCAAAAATGTGTTCTTTCCAAACAAATATTTCCTTTCATATCTCTAGAGATGGCAAAAGTAATATCACGCCTGCGGTTCGGAACAAATATTCCAGCTGTTGTTGTGCGTAAATTGAATTTGGCTCTGGCATCTATGATTACTTCTCTTATAATCATCAGAGCGCTTTCCAACTTGGTATATTTTAGCACTGGATGCCTCCGGGAACAACTCTCTTTTCCCACCACAGTTTTTGACAATGAAGTATAAATAAAAAGTGGACAAGGTGAATTAGCAAGACCTGGGGTCCTCCACTGCTTCTGCTGTCAGTGAGGAATTAATAGGCTCCTGTAAATGAAACCCAATCCACTTTTATAGCACATTCAGAGCAATGGGAAAATGATGCATTTGGTCTTCCAAAAACTAGATGGATTACCCGATCTGAATAAATACAACACACAATACAACAGGCCCAGTGTCAAAACAAGGTGAACGTCAGGTTTATTTGTGATCACACCTCCACAATGGCAGTCCATTCACAATCACAAACTATGTTTGGAAAGCAATGCTAGCTGGATCCCAATTGGTGAGACATAGTGGTGAATATTTAAAATAAATACTGTAACATATAATAAACTAGTATAAAGAATAAATAATGTTATAATAAATAAAGTAATACAATTATAAAATAATATATAAAATTAATATAATCCTGACTATAATATAAATATATATATATATATATATATATATATATATATATATATATATATATATATATATATATATATATATATATATATAAATGAAGTAAAATAAAATTCTATAAAATGTATAGTATAATAATATTATATAACAATAAATATGTATATCAATATGTAAATTACATATTAATATACATATTTGTACTATATAATAATAAACAAGGAATGTATAAAATAATACAACCCTAAATATATTATAAATACATCTAGTATAAATAAAAGACTGAATAAAATATATGAAAAATCTAATATATTAAAAAAAAGTTTTAAATGACAAGACACAAAACTAAACAAAAAATGTTAATATTATGTTTTAATATTTAAAATAAATAACAAATAATATAAACAATAATGATCTAATAAAATAAATAATAAATGTATATATAACAATATATTAATATTGCAGTATTCTGTAAATAGAGAGCTAGCATTCTGTTCTGAACAACAATGAATACAACAGCATTTGGCTTTTGTTGTAAATGTATTCACTCAGCAGATGCTTTTATCCAAAGCGACTTACAAATGAGGAAACATAAAAACATGAGTGATTAGTCATAAGAAGCCAATACCAGCAGTGCCACGATACACAAGTTTACGTGCTGCCTCGATTCAGAGCTGCAGCTGAGTGGCTTTGAGTGATAATACAATAATCATACAACAATGTCCCATTTTTATGTTTATTACAGCATGTGTGCAGGCTTTTCTGTGTCACCGCTGAGCAACAGAGGAAACAAACGAACGCTTATTGGGTGACTGAAGATAGCAAGGATGACGGACAGCTTAATGAGGCAACAAGAGTCGAAATTAAATGTCAGTTAGTGGCGCAAATAAAATTCCACTTCTTCTCATCTCACATTTCCCTTCAATCTCTAAAGAACAACAGTTAAAAAGACTAAATCGGTTCCTTTCTCTATAGTTTTGTAGCAGGCAGACAGTATCATAAAAAGAATGATATCTGGCAAAACGTAATGACTGGCAGTGTCATGAATATGCACAAATTGTCCACTTTTCTTTTTCTCATTTTGAGTTACGTCTCTGTGTGCCAACATTGAGACAATAATCACCATTCTATATATTATCTTATTCTAATGGGGACACTTCGGCTTCATCATATGCACATCTGACTGAATTACTTCTAAACTTCTGAATGCTCTGGACTGGATTTTTATTAAGGCTATCTCAATATTTTGGTGCATCCAGGTTTTCTCCTACTCTGACGAGTCCCTCAGTTCCTGCCGCTGAAAAACAGCCCCACAGCGTGAGGCTGCTACCAGCACACTTTACTTTCGGGATGCTACTCTGCAGGTTTCCTCCAAACATGATGCATTGAATTGCGGTTCATCAGATCATCAATCTGAGGGTTTTTTAGGTGCTTTGTTACAAATTCCACATGTGTTTTCATGTCTATTCACTGAGGAGAGGATTGAGTTTGACCATACTGCCATCAAGACCAGGTTTATGGGATTATAATCCCACCAAATGTATTGCAGTCACAGAGCGAAAAATTACAAGCAAAGATCAAATATTTAAAAACACGTGTAAAATAACGCACAAAACCGAAAAACAAATGCAGTTTTTTTTTTAAATAACAAAAAGCGCAGTCATGGATCGAAAAATAATAAGCGTAAATCAAAAATGTAAACGCATTTAAAATTCTATTGCACAAAACTGATACATGAATTCAACATTTTCCAAATCTCAAACAAAATCAGGTTTCCTGCTAATATGTTATTTTTTTGTGTGCTTGTGGTTTTTCCCCTTTTGCTTTTGTTTCCACGTTCTGCGCTTACGTTTCTAAAAGTTGCAGTTTGAGTTTCATGTAAATCAGGGCAGGCTTCAGCTTCACCATTGGCCCGCAAGTTCTAGATTGACAGCTGCGCCTCTAGCCAATCAGTTCAAGGGGGAGTTGACGTCACTCCAATGCGACTCGTGGCTGCTGTGGCAGGTGTGTGTGTGTGTGTGTGAAGTAGAGGGTGATGGTGACACGGGAGTGGATTTTCAAATCTCTCCCGTCCCCCTCCCGCAAAAAAAGATCCCGTTCCAATCCCATGAAAAAATCTGGGGGAAAATCCCGTCCCATTTCCCGGAATGACTCACGATCTCTCCCTCTCCCATGTTGTATTTTTTTTTTTTTTCAGCCGGAATCTGTCAGTTACAGTGAAAAAATACAGCACAGATCACAGCATGCCCACTTTAGTTAAATAATTTTTTTGTGTTATTTTATTGAACTGAAAGCAATCTTAAACAATGCACATTGTGCATTTCATACACGTTTTCTATTTTATTTTTTTCATTTGAGCATAGACATTGCACTCTGAGAGCGGCACTCTCTATAGATTTATTTTTCATACAGTTTCTCGCTCAAGTTCACATTTTAAGAGCAAGTGAGAGCACCTGGTGCCTCCATCTGTCCTGCTGTTCAGTGTCCACACACACTTCAATAGTGCACATTTCTGCAGTGTTGGGAAGGTTACTTTGGAAATGTAATAGGTTACAGATTACAAGTTACCCTATTTAAAATGTAATAGTAGTGTAACTTTTTCAATTACTTTATTAAAGTAATGTAACTAATTACTTTTGATTACTTTTTGATTACTTCTCAAAATCTCTAATAAATGTTTATTTGCAACTGTTAATCATCTTCAAACATTTACACCATTCAGGTTTAACCTTACAGTAGTGCTCAATACTGTCAGACTTTTACAATCCTTCATCACTTGAATTAAGATGATCAAATTTGAACACATGTCTGCATGTCTGCTTCATTAATTTCCACATGGGGCGGTCTGGGATAAAATTTCAGACCGGGAAATCTCAAACTCATACAAACAAATTCATGGACAACACTATTTTTTGTATGGACCTGATATAAAAAAAGATTTAAATCTTTAGTTTGGGGACATGCAAAATAATTAAAAGTTCTCTCCTGAACTTTGTTACGTTTATGAACTTTTGTTTCCTTATTTGGTCATCTTCCTTTTCTTGTTTTTGGTAATTGATTATTCCCCACCTGTCTCCAGTTCCCTCATTACCTGTGTGTTTAAATACCCAGTCTGTTCAGTTCTCCCTCGTCCGTGAAGGTATGTAAATGTGTCTATGTTAATGCTGTGACTTCTATGTGAATGTGAAAGTGTAGTATATTGTGTGTATTCTCCTTTGTCTTCAGTAAACTCATCATTTCATCCCGATCCTCCTCTAGCACTTGGTCTTTCGTTTAGCACTACACCTATTTGTAACAGAATCACGGACCCGAACAGTATAGTTTATTTAGCGGTGTTTTTCTTTCTTTTTGGTTTTTTATTTTTGTTTTCCTCCCTCTCCCGGAGTGGCCATCCCAGCAGCATCTCCTATGCCTTGAGCAACTGGACCGTTCGCTGGAGGACCATACCAGGGACTTTCTCGATCTGGCGTGCCTTACCCACTTCCCCGACCGCTCGCTCTCCAACTTCTTCTACACCGGCCTGAGCGAGCGGAGTAAGGCACGCCTACCAGCGAACGGTCCCCGAGAGGATTTCGCCGCTTTTGTGGAGTGGGTGCTGGAGAAAAATGGATCTTCATTTACCATCAGCACCGCCGAAGAGGATATCTCCAGCCCCACTCCCGACCCAGAGACCAGCCAGCCACCATCAAGGCGCACGGAGCCAGAGCGCACTGCAGCCGCAGAGCCCGAGCCCATGCAGGACCTCGAGAACGCGACTGACCAGGTGTGTGAGCCGGCAACACCGTGCATCGTGGGAGTCCTAGTGGAGATCGAGGGCATGGAGGAACGCCCTTCCCACACTTCCGCGACTGAGGGTGAGCTGTTTTCGGTCTCGGGAAAGAATATGGAGCAACTAATGGACCTTATGGACTGGCCCTGTTCCCCCTGTATACCCTCTCAGTCTCCCACTCCCACCTCCTCCAGTCAGTTCCTCTGCTCCATTTCGGCTGGTTCTGCCCAGCCCTGAATTATCTGTTCCTCCGCTGGTTCCGCCCAGCTCTGAACTTCCTGTGTCTCCGCTGGTTCTGCCCAGCTCTGAACTTCCTGTGTCTCCGCTGGTTCCGCCCAGCTCTGAACTTCCTGTGTCTCCGCTGGTTCCGCCCAGCTCTGAATTTCCTGTTTCTCCGGTGGTTCCACCCAGCTCTGAATTTCCTGTGTCTCTTGTGTTCCCTCCCAGCCTCCCTCTCCCACCTCCTCCTAGACCTGCCAGTCCTTCTGCTCCACTTCCGCTGGTTCCGTCCAGCCCTGATCCTCCTGTGTTTCCACCCATCCTTCCTCCCTTCTCTCCTCCTAGACCAGCCAGTTCCTTGACGTCATCTCTGCTGGTGCCAGTCAGTCCCGCAGCTCACCCTCAGTCCGCGCAATCTGGGCGCGATGGTTCGCCGCTGGACTGCCAGTCTCCAGCTCTGCCTTGGCGTGTTAAGGCCCTGTCTCCGCCTCCAGCCTCCGAGCCCTGGACTCCTCCTCGGTCCTTCGACCCAGCGGCTCCGCCTTGGCTCTTAGCTCCCTCGTGTCCACCATGGCCTGGCATCCCACCTGCTCCACCGGGCTCCCTCGTCCCTCCGGCTCCACCTTGGTCAGTTGTCGACCATCCGCCGCCTCGGAACTCCATTCCTCTGGCTTCACCTCGTCACTCCATTCCTACGGCTCTGTCAAGCTCCTCCTTCCCTCTGGTTCAGTCCACAGCGGTCTTCCAGGACCCTGCCTCCGCCTTGGTCGCCTGAGTCTTCTGCTCCACCTAGGCCCTCCGGACCCTCGACGTCACCCTGGCTCTGTGGCTGTGCTGCTCCATCTTGGGCTCCTCACCCACCGGTGCAGTCTCGGCCTGTCGGCCCCCTGGTGTCGTCGGCCAATTCTTCACCATGGATCCTCCCGCCGTCGACTCCACCATGGATCTCCGTCCTGGCTGGTCTCTGGAGGACCATCTGGCTCCTCCTGCTCTGGGCTCCTCCCTCCATCCACTCCGCCCTGGTCCCTACCTCCATGCTCCCTCTTCACCTGCTCCTCACCCGCCTCCAGAACCCCCACCCTCCCTCCGCTGGTATTCCTCTTGTGGTGCGAGGACGCACCGTTCCGGGAGGGGGCGAACTGTTACATTTATGAACTTTTGTTTCCTTATTTGGTCATCTTCCTTTTCTTGTTTTTGGTAATTGATTATTCCCCACCTGTCTCCAGTTCCCTCATTACCTGTGTGTTTAAATACCCAGTCTGTTGAGTTCTCCCTCGTCCGTGAATGTATGTAAATGTGTCTATGTTAATGCTGTGACTTCTATGTGAATGTGAAAGTGTAGTATATTGTCTGTATTCTCCTTTGTCTTCAGTAAACTCATCATTTCATCCCGATCCTCCTCTAGCACTTGGTCTTTCGTTAAGCACTACACCTATTTGTAACAAACTTCACCTTCTCTTCAATTTTCTTTTCAGTCTCTTTATTTTTATTATCCATCTACCTCATGACTTTAATGCCTACATGTCAAAATGAGTGCATCACTACAATATAAAATCCTAATACTGAACATGAGTCATGTTTTCCCTCACAAAAATTTACTGCTTTTATTACGTAAAAGTACAGTAACCATTTTTTTTTATTATTATTGCAAATGGATTACCATTTGTATTTATTTTTAAATTATGTAAATTTGTGGCATGGTTTAACAACCTTAAACTTTGTCTCTGGATTTATAGTAAAATATTAAAACTTTGCATATGCTTTGATTCAAGTGTACTTTTGATATATTTGTCCAAAATGTGGCATATTCCGTCCGCGTTAGGCAATAGCAATCCCGTTTTTATGACTGGATTCTACTAACCAGACTATGTTTCTGCATCGCGGAAATTTAAGGGCCACGCGTCTCAGAATAGTCGGTTCAATTTGGGAAAAAAATCAATTAAATCTGTATGTGGATGTGTGTAAATATTCAAATGTAATCCCCACTGTAATCTTTAAAATTTTCATAAGTAACTGTAATTTAATTACTAATTTTTTCTTAGTAACTGTAACTGATTACAGTTACATTTATTTTGTAATTAAATTACGTAATTAAGTTACATGTAACTAGTTACTCCCCAACACTGCATTTCTGTAGGTCAACATTAGATTGAGCGGCCATATAAAGTTATTACTACATATATATTTTCGTTGAAAAGCTATATTTGAGGTCTATGAATGATAGGTGGGCTTTTGGATGTACTGCCCGATGTAGGCTACTGTATTACCACATAGACCAGCCGTTACCGATCTGTCCTTTACCAGCCACACCAAAGCAAACAGGAGGAGAGCATAAAGACAGTACAATTGAGTTAAAAATTAAAATATAAGCCTACAGTTTATAAGCCTCTAGTGTGAAGATGGATAACCAGCGTCAGCAGGCAAATCCCAGACAATCTCAGGTAATTGGTCTTAAATATTTTGTTAGTGGGTGGCAGAAACATTCCCTTTGTGTGATATTTAATGCGCATCTTGTCAGTAAAGCTGGTTGAGTAATCAGCGGTAAATCTCCATCACCTGCACGCTTTCACAAGGAGCAGCATTAGCGTTCGACTTGAAGTTGCACAGAATGATCACTGCAGGGTTGCCAACTCTCAAGCATCTGGCGTGACACTCACGCTTGGACTTCAGCGTGAGATTGATGCTGTCACGCCAGATGGGTGAGAGTTGGCAACCCTGTACACTGTATGACCTCAAAGTACCACGCGAGCGATCCGAATGCATTGGATCCGTGTGCTCTCTTATTGCTCGCGCGGTACTTTGATATCCTACAGTGATCATTCCGTGCAGCCAGGGGCGCTGCCAGGAATTTTGGGCCCCATGACAAAAAAATCTAATTGGGCCCCCTCTGCGCAGCTGTTGTCACCACATCTCTAGGACCTAACTGTCCCATCAAAAGCTTTACATAACTCTAATCAAAAGCTTGCAACTGTCTTGCTGCTTGTAGTTCAGTACTAGTACTAGCACAATATTTACTGCTGGTGATTTGTAAATGCAAATCTGCATACAGTATGCAGTTCACTATTTGATGCAAGATTAAAAGCCACCATAAAAATGTCCTCAAAGCAACACTATGTAACATTTTTTACCTTAAAATAATGTTTCCAAAATCGTTTTAGTGGTTCATCAAGTTGTAGTGAAAGGCACTTATGCCTCCCTGGAGTCCCTGGAATGATGCTAAGTCATTAACAAAGTGGTAGCTAATTTATATATAGTTTTCAAATTAAAATAATTATTAATTCTTCTCTCTTTAGACCAAATCAATTAAGCTTATGAGAAATTTGAATCAAGGAATACATTTGGAAAATCTTGAATGAATTAGGACAATTTTCATTTTTGGGTGAACTTTCCATTTAACAGAAGTGAAAAAGGATCAACTTATATGTAAAAAAAAATTATATATATATAATTATATATATATATAAATTTAATATAATTTAATCCATAACCGACTGTATTTACGTAAGATAGTCTACACAATAAACATCTGGACTGTTATGTGTTTATGAGCGCTGAGAACTGATCATGTGCTGTATATAAGAACTGAGGAAATGGAGCGCGCGCGCGCGCGCGAGAGAGAGAACTTCTATCTGCGTGATTCCGCCTATCCCGCCATCATTAATTTTAAATTAATCGACCAATAATTGTGACTCCCGGGAAAAACAGATCATCTGGTCACCTCATCCCTGCCCCTTCGGGTGCTGAGGCCATTGTTTCAGATTGCTATTTCGCGTTTTATTATTAGCGCGCCTTGCAGTGTTGCCAGATTGGAAATGTCCAAGTATCGTACCAGAAGTTCAAAATTATTGTATTTGGAAGAAAATTATCGTACACGAGTCAAACGAGTTATTTATCTATTCTAAACCAACAACATTTTGACACGACCTGCAAATGACCACAAGGCGTATTGTACGATATTTGATTGTTGGACGGAAGCAGTGAGACAAAATGCTATCCCATTATTTTCAGTGACTGTCTGTGTCGTGGAGCATATTAAAACATATTAAAACGAATTTAAGGAAGGAATTTAGCTGTTGCTGCGTGGTGCAGTTAACTTTGGGGCGGCAGTGGCTCAGGGGTTCATGTAGGTTGTCTACAAACCAGAAGGTTGGTAGTTCAATCCCCGGCTCCACCTGACCAAGTGTCGAGTGTCCTTGAGCAAGACATCTAACCCCAGCTGCTCCCGACGAGCTGGATGGCGCCTTGCATGGCTGACATTGCCGTCAGTGTGTGAATGAGTGAGTGGATGGGTGAATGTGAGGCAATTTGTAAAGCGCTTTGGATGACCATGGGGTCTGTTGAAAGCGCTATATAAATGCAGTCCATTTACCATTTAACTCCACATCTGAGCCGCTGTCATCGGAATCCTGAATTATATCGGAATTTTCATAAAATTTTGAAATTATCGTACATTACGGGATTTTTTTCATTATTGATCGTACATCGTACAGAGGTAAAAATTATCGTACAAATACGATAACTATCGTACGTCTGGCAACACTGGCGCCATGCATTGATTGACTGTCTGCAACTGACTAAACACCGTCTCTGATGAGTGCGCTTAGGCAGGACCAAACCATTTCATGCAGATACAGGGGGGTGATCGGTCAATATGGATGTTTTATTTTTTGGTCAATGGTGATATTTAACTTTTATTGCCAAATAAGTAAAATCAAAGACATCATTCATTTTATTATTATTTGAAATATACTCGATGATGGTTTATATAGTGTTTAATATAATACAAATTTTTAATTAGTTTTTACCTATTTGTTGGGCCCCCTGTCAGCCAGGGGCCCTTGGAATTGTCCTAACTTTTCCCCCCTATACGGCACCCATGCATGCAGCTGCTTCAAGTCGAACGCTAATGCTGCTCCTTGTGAAAGCGCGCAGGTGATGGAGATTTACCGCCGATTACACAACCGGCTTTACTGACAAGATAAATTAAATATCCCGTGTGATTTATCGTGCAGCCCAACTGCCTAAAATATAAAGTATTGGTAAATAAACCAAACTAACAAGACACGTGTTAACAGGCTAGATATCGGCCTACTCGGACTACATAGTGCTTGCAGAAAATATCATAATAAACAAAGGGAATGTTTCTGTCACCCACTAACAAAATATTTATGGCTAATTACCTGAGATCATCCGTGATTTGTCTGCTGACGCTGGTTATCCATCTTCACACACCTAGCACAGCAGCCACGAGTCGCATTGGAGTTACGTCAACTCCCCCTTGAACTGATTGGCTAGAGGCGCAGCAGTCAATCTAGAACTTGCGGGCCAATGGTGACGCTGAAGCCTGCCCTGATTTACATGAAACTCAAACTGCAACTTTTAGAAACGCAAGTGCAGAACGTGGAAACAAGAGCAAAGGGGAAAAGACCACAAGCACACCAAAAAATAACATATGAGCAGGAAACCTGATTTTGTTTGTGATTTTGAAAATTTTGAATTCATGTTTGTGTAATCCATGACTGCGCTGTTTGTTATTTAAAAGAATTGCATTTGTTTTTCGGTTTTGTGCGTTATTATTTTACACGTGTTTTTAAATATTTTATTTATGCTTATTATTTTTCGATCTGTGACTGCAATACATTTGGCGGGGTTCTAATCCCATACAGATTGGTGGAATATTGCAGTGATGTTTGTCCTTCTGTAAGTTTCTCCCATCTGCATGTATAATCATAGAGCTCAACCAGAGCATCTATTCCTTGGTCACCAACCTAACCAAAGCTGTTCTCCATTGATTGCTCAGTTTGGCCAGGAGGCCGGCTCTAGGAAGAGTCCTGGGCCCGTATTCATAAAGATTCTAAGAATCCTCTCAGAAAACTCTTAATTTAGCTTAAAAACTTTTACGTAGGAGTCTTAGCTTAAGAGCGATTCGGGACCGATCTGAGAGCAACTCTGAGTAAGGAAAAGACAAAAACTTTCATCTTAGTGAGGAGGCGGGGTTGACACCATTGCTATGTATGTATGTATGACACAATCTTTTGAAGACTGTGATTGGTTGGTTGTCCAAGAAAGAAAAAAAGAGTGATTTTAAGTATAGGGTCTATTCTAATTCTCACTTTGAATTTACATGCGTAATTTTTCCTATTTGACCGTTCTCTCTCTCACACACACACACACACACACACACATTATATGTGTGTATATAAATAATTTTTTTATTTACCATGCTTTTAATTTCCTATAAGGTATTTGATTGGCTTAGAATGATAAAAATTGTTCCACTCTTTCCAATTACAGTGATTGCTGTCCTATTTAAGTGGCGGTTTGAATGTTGGTTTTAATGTATCAAACATAGAATCAAAACCAAGAAGGGCGAGAAAGCCAAACTGGACAGAGGAACAGTGTTTACTGTTAGCCCAGTTAGTGGATGAACACAAGGCCATTCTAAAAGGAAAATTCGGGCCGGGTGTCACAGCAAGGGACAAGAAGCAGACATGGGAGCGTATAGCACAAACTATTAACGGTTCATTCCCCCTGCTTGTGCACACCTATAAGCCTGTTATATTCATAAATGCAGTTTTTTTAGCCTGGAAGGTGGGAATGTCCAGTGGAAATGAAATGAACTGCTACACAATAAGATGTTCTGAAAGTGCTGTAATTGTTTGTGATCACTATTGCATTGTTGCATTTTCCCAGTAACCAAATATCGTAATGTAGTGATTACTTTAATTTCTGGCGCTATGGCATTTCTTCGCTGTGTCGGAGATGTTAGCACGTCTCTAATAAGATCGGTCACAAAAATGATCCCTGCATGATCTAATCTATATCGTCTTATTAACTCACTGTCATCCATTGTCTGCAACACATTTCTTCTGCCTCTTCGTCTTTCTGCCATTTTCTCCTCTGCTAAAGAAACTCTTAAGCCTCTTAAAAGTCCTCGTCTGTGCTCCTAACAAGTTTGACCTTAAGACCTCTTTTAAGGGTTAAGATGCTTTCTGAATTACTTTTTTCTTTACTAGGATTTTTTCATTAATTTTAAGAGTAAACGCCCACATTTCTAAGAATTTTCTTAGAATTTTGTCACTAGGAGCTACTTTTTGCATTAAGATTCTTTATAAATACGGGCCCTGGTGTTTCCGAACTTCTTTCATTATGGTTAATGGAGGCTACATACTTCTGCGAACCTACAATGAAGCAGAATGTTTTCTGAATTCTTCCCCAGATGCGTGGCTTGAAATTTTTTGGACCTCATGGCTTGGTTTTTGCTCTGATGCACATTTTCAGCTGTTAGACCTTTTACTGAGAGGTGTGTGCCTTTCCAAATCATACCATTTCAAATTAATTTACACATGCATTATAATAGGTACTGTTTCACAACATCATAAGCATCATCTTGCTCAAGACATAATAATATCCAAAGAAATATTTAAAGCCATTAATTTAGCTTGAAATAGCAAGAATGCAATTTTTATTAACATGTTGTCTGATAAAGTACTTCAAAATCAAACCTAAAAGGCACCGTCTGACAGAATGATGTGTCTGCATGCAGCCGCTGCAAAACCAAAAGCCAGTGTGTCTTTCCAGGTTCCAGACCGCCGATCAAGTTTGCCATTGGGGAGCACATTTCTGAAACCATCACTGCAATTTCTCCAAGCTGATGGGATTCCTGAACTTCAGAATGAGACTGACACTCATGCTGTCCAAGACCCGATGCCCTCTTTCCCCGAGTCATTACGGCTCACGCAGCAACCCTGTTTGCTGTCAGAGCTCCAATACGTGTTTTTAAGCAGCTCTGATTTATTTGAGGAATGGCTAAACACATCCTGACATCAGTTATTTTATTTCCAACCGTTCTCCCCTGTATAATTTTCAGCAGGTTAGTCTTGGTGTAAGCTCTTAGCTCGTGGAAGAAAGAGTCAAAGCACGCGTGACACTAGGGACTAGTCTCATTGTTGGCAATAAGACGGAGCGTGAAATCGCATTAAGAGTTGCGGCTGAGGTTCTGCCACCTTGTGCTCTCCAGGGCTTGCTGGGATACGGTTTGCTGGGAAGGCGAGACCAGCTGAGCTCTTGACACCAATCTAACAACAGTCGGATTCGTCTCATCAGTCGGAGCAGCCAGGTGTGGTGTCTGCACAGGAAGTCAGGTTCATGCACTTATTTAGACTTCCTGTTTCAGCAGAGCCAAGGTGCGAGGTGCGAGTCCCAACTGAAGATGCTGGGTTTTATTTAGGACTCAGTCAGGGTAATAAATTACACATCACAATCTCACATAGAAGGAAAGTGCGGATTCATTACTTTCAGTGCACGAGGTGATACGAGAAAAAAAAAAAAGTTATATATATATATATATATATATATGAGCAAAGCACAAATGGGTAGGAGCCTCATTAAACTCATGAGCATGAAGAAAATGGCACACAGTGTCAGAAATATGCTAAACGGGACACTCTATCAGTGGTCGTGGGCAGGGCCTCAGCAGTATGACATCATACTGCTCAGGAAATCTAAATGGCTTGGTACTTGAGACTGTTTAGGTTTTTGGGGGATTAAAAAAAAGGGGTGAATGGATTATCATTGTAGGGCGGTTGTGTCCCGACACTGCTAGGACACATTTATATGCAAGCACCACATAAATTTTACATCTGATGTCCTCTTTAAAATGGCATTTCACAAAGCCAGAGAATGTTGTAATAAAAGCCAGTTTTCAGATGAAACAACAATAAAGTGCTTTTGCACAGCACTGCAACAGCACCTCATCCTTATGTTGTAAAGTTAAAGATAGCATTTCAACTCAACTAATCACTGCATCATTTTTGCATAGAATTAACTTGTCACATCAATAGCAGTTGCTGCAGCTCATGTCGCCTCAAATGACCAGCTCTCATTGAAAATGAATGACTTCCAGTTGCTTTGTCAATGCAAATCGCTGTCAGTGTGAGAACCAGAGCTTTATGACTAAGATGAGACAGAAAGAGTTCAGAAGCAGCATTTGGGGGTCTGTGAAGGGTCTCAAATTACCAACATAGTTTCAAACAGACCCACAAGGTTTAATATTTATCCTTAAATTTGACCCATAACATGCATGTGTCTCAAATTGCTCACACTATTCCTTAATGTATAAAAAATTAAAAGACTGTTTACAATAAGACATAAGGTCAGTAAGATTTTCTTTTTAAGAAAAAGTAATACTTTTATTCCAATGAATACTTATATACTTTTATTATACTTTTTAGAAAATATTTTTGTTTAGCAAATATGCACTTTTAAAAACAACACGTTGACCAAAGTGTTTTACAATAAGTCAGAGGAATAAAATAAAATTGTTTTAATATGTTAAAAATAAAATGTTTAAAAGTTTGAGATTAGTGAGTTATTTATTTAATATTTTAACTACTACAATAACTTGAATAACTTGATAAATAACTTGATGCACCAAAATAAAAAGTAATCTATAAACCTAGTAAATTACAAAAACACAACAAAATTACTATATACAAATAAACTGATTCAAAATATGAATAAAAACTCCAAGAGTATCGCATTGATATTAAAATAACACTGAACCAAATCAACAAGACTTGACAGATGATTAACAGGAAGAAACAAAGCAACGCACAAACAAAGCCATCCACAAAACTCTATGCATTGATGTGATCTTGTTCAAGCCCAGTGTTGGGGAGTAACTAGTTACATGTAACGGCGTTACGTAATTTAATTACAAAATTATTGTAACTGTAATTAGTTACAGTTACTAAGAAAAAATGAGTAATTAAATTACAGTTACTTATGAAATTTTTTACGATTACAAAGGGGATTACTTTTTTAATATTTACACACATCCACATACAGATTTAACTGATTTCTTTCCCAAATTGCACTGACTATTCTGAGACATACCGCCCTAATAATTTCCGGGATTCGGAAATACAGTCTGGTTCGTAGAATCCAGTCATCAAAACGAAATGCCTAACGCGGACGGAATATGCCACATTTTGGATGACTAAATCAAAAGTAGGTCAGTACACTTGAATCAAAACATGACATCGACTAGTGTCTGTGAATATAAAGCCCCAAAAATGCAATATATGACTTGCACATTCTGCGTGTCTGTGGAAATCAGGCGCGGACTGGACACCGGGAGAACCGGGACAATTCCCGGTGGCCTGGCAGCCGATTTTGCCCGCTATTTTAATATCATTATTGTATAATTGCCTGCCGAATGTACTAAAGCGATCATTTGCGAATCCGCCGTTTGATAATTAAATCTCTAATAAATCATGAATTGTTAGTCATGACTCGCGCGCTCTCCGCGCCTCCACCAAACGGTTTGGATCAGACTCAGAGTAATCAATGCGAGGGAGAGAGAGAGAGAGAGAGAGAGAATAGAGTGGACTGTGGAAGCGCACAGCTGGAGCAGAGAAGCAGAACTACTGTTCAGGCTCATCAGTCATCACTCAAAATACTGTATAAAGGACATCATTATTATCTGTTGTAATGTTACAGTAGTAATTTAGCTGAAAAAAATTCCGATGTTTTTTTTTATAGGTTTAGGGGGAGCTACGACAGACAACAACACAACCCTTATATTTAACTATAAATCCAGAGAAAATGGTTACTATTATTTAACTGTGATAACCAAAAATGTAAAATTATTTTACAAATGTATTTATTTAAAAATAAATACAAATCCATTTGCAAAAAAAAAAAAAAAAAAAGGTTATTTTACTTTTATATAGGCTGATAAAAGCATGGTAATTTTTTGTAAGGGAAAAACATGACTCGTGTACAGTATTAGGATTTTTCTATAAAGATATTGTAGTATTGTATTGTAAAGTATAGTTTTGTTCAATCTTGAGTATTAAAGTCACGAGAGAGATGGATAACAGGGCAAAATAAAGAGACTGAAGAGAAAAATGGAAGTGAAGGTGCAGTTCAGGAGAGAACTTTTAATTATTTTGCATGTCCCCAAATTAAAGATTTAAACCTTTTTTTTATGTCAGGTCCATACAAAAAATAGTTTTGTCCATGAATTTGTTTGTATGAGTTTGAATTTTCCAGTCTGAATTTTTTTACCAGTCCGCCCCTCCTGTAAATTAATGGCAAAGACATGGTTTCATTTACTACACAAAGGCATACTGAAGCTCACAGTGTTTTCAACCTCTGCCGCCTCAGTATAGGAGTACACGAGCACATAAACATAATTTCTAGAACTGCTCTGTGTCACTTCATGTGCATTTTACTTATTTTGAGAAAACTATCATCATATACAGAGACAGCAGTTTAAAAAAAACACCAATGTTTCAGGAGTTTATTACACAGAATACGTCACATGCTTATTAGATAACTGTATTTAAGTTGATGTATATGCTTTTATTTATTATTCTTTAATTTTCACAAATTTAGAAAAGTAATCAAAAAGTACTCAAAAGTAATTAGTTACATTACTTTAATAAAGTAATTGAAAAAGTTACACTACTATTACATTTTAAACAGGGTAACTTGTAATCTGTAACCTATTACATTTCCAAAGTAACCTTCCCAACACTGTTCAAGCCCTTGGTGCTTTTAAATGCTGCAGAAGACATACATAACAACTTAATAAAAGCACTCTGTATGATGTTTAAATCCCCACAATCATGCAGCTGAAGGGACCGATCGGCTCTTGAGAAAACAGCACAACAATTTTATCACCGCCCATGTCAACACTAATGCATATCCGGCAAATTTAGGGGCATCTTTGTGAAGTGGTTTTGATTCTTTATACCCATCTCAAAAAAAGACAAACCTCCGGTACAGTCCTGTCAGGACAAAAAGGCTCTTTCACATGCAAACACGCTTCAGCCAGGTAGAAGCGTCGTTTTAAATATTTATAGACTCATTCTTGTAGACAGTGACGGCGTGCTGCTGGTAGACTATCAGATCTTTGGTGATCCTACACAGCAGAGACATTAAATACAACCCACGGCAGGCCTTCCATACGGCTGTTTCCTAAATGAAGCCATCGATTGCCAGCATCAATATGTCTAATGACTGAAGACAGTGAAGCAGAGCTGAAACATCAGTCTCGTCTGTAATGAAGTTGCGAATGGTGTCTTTTTAGGTCAATGAGTGAGTAAACAAGGACTGTAAGTTACAAAATAACTTCCACCACAGGTGCAGAAGCACACAAACGCGAGCGCCGAGAGCGTTTGAGCTTTGATCACGCTCTCTGACGATTGTATTAATGAGAAGTGGGCGGAATCATGACCTTTGCATCATCAACATGGAAAACAATCTGCCGACGTGGAATCAATCACAAGGCTGTGTGTCGTAGTGACACGGATCACAGCCGCGGTGTAATTAAACAGGCCTGATTACTTGTAAAGAGGGACACTCTGTAGAGTAGATGGAGACGAGAGGACGCCTGGGAAATATATTCATAGACTGGAAGAGTTGCATAGTTATTATATCCAATCAACTGAACTGGCACTTAAAGAAATGACCAGAAGGCATACTTTTAATTAAAATCTCATAGCACACACAAGTATTGGTTATTTTTACTAATACTATGTTCACTGTACTGTTAAATAAGATCTTTTAATGTTTTCAATAGTCTCTTACGGTCACCAATGCTGCAAATAAATAGTAAAAGCAGTAAAATTGTAAAATATTTCCATTTAAAATAATTTTCATATAATCTGCAAACACTGAAAGTGCTCTATTTCAGTTCGTTTTCATTACCCACCTCTCCCTTTTCCATTAAGCTTAAACATAGTTGTGAAAACACAGCCCTGGGCTCAGAGTCCCCTGATTCTCCACACATGACCAGCATAATGAGTCCTGTGCTTCATTTCTTTGTTGTGTGACACTGGCCTCGTGGTTTGCACTAAATGAGAGAGTGTTGCACACAGAGAGGTTTGCATCAGCTTTGGCAGCCTGTCGATAACATTTCCACATGCAATTGGAAGTGGATGAGAGAGCAAAACAATATCAATTAGACAGGTAAAGCTGCCATTATTCATTGTGCAGTCATTAGTTTCATACAGAAATGGCCTGTAAAAACTAAGATGCACAAATTAAGTCAGATCTGAGACACACAAATCTCTCATATACACATTGTATACAGATGCATATATGCAAACCAACACATGCAGTGATTAATGCATTATATTAAAACAATTATTTATGTATAGCTTTAATTCAAATTTAATTTGGCATTAAAGCATGTCACTGCAATTCGAAAAACTGGCTGACATTAAAATCTATTGTGACAGCCACTCTGACCCTGATTCTTCATTCATTAAAACACAATGCAAAACAAGCAGCAAAGATCCTTCATGAACATGGTGCCACAAACAGAGTAAACAATTAATAAATATTCACTTTTAAACAAATGAAAACATACCAAAGAGTAAAGGTTCTTATATTACAGGATAATATAATCTCTAAGAGTTAGAGTTACTTTATATACACTTTATGTTTCAGAAAATGTGTCCTGTTTGTCCTGAAATTTGTCTGATGTGAGTTTGAATGTAAGTTTAGGCAGAATAACTGAATGTAAACTCACAATTGTAAGAAAAAAAGCAGAATTGTGAGAAGTAAATTTGCAATTGCAAGATATAAACTCATAAAAACAGAAGGGAAAGTGTGACATAAAAAGTCACAATTACCTTTATTTTTTATCCTGTGGAGGAAACAAGCTTCCATATTTATGCGCTGCAGCTAAATTGTTAAAAGTGTGCTGCTTTCATGAGGATTGCTGGGTGTGATTGTATGTGTTTGAGTGTTTGAAGAAAGAGTGTGATGAAGTTTTCCGCTTTCCTGTTGTTGTGTTTCGAGTGTGACAAACAGCTCATACTGCGAAGAACTGGGATGTCACAAAATGTGAGTGGTGGCGGTGTGTGTAATGTATAATTATGTTCATTATGTCAAGCACATTCTTTCAGAAGTGGCGGAAGTTTCCCAATATAAAAGCTGAAGGTTGCATTCGTTCCTCTGGTGCACTTTTCTAATTGCACATTCACAGACACATTAAAATCCTGTGACACTCACAATGGCTTTCTTACTACTCAGCGGCAAATTTCATTCTCCTCTTTACTGTAGATTTAATAGAGGCTCTGCTGTGAGTATGTTATTTCTTTTTGTATTCTAAAGTAGGCTGTATTGTGGCATTTTCTTGCTCATTTGAAATAATAAATGTTTGATGTACAGTGTAACATTCGCATTGCAACTCCAATTACAACTAAGCTGCACAGACATCAGTTTATTAACATATTATCACCATATCATTTACATATCGTTGTCTATGCAGTATTCAGCCATGAAAAAAAGGTTTAGGATGTAAACCTTGAATAAAATGTAATTAATACTTTGTTATTATTAAAGATTATTGTTATTAAGAATGCTCAAACTATTAACACTTTCAACTCTATGTTTATTCTCGTTGTTGTTCTAAATTAAAACTTTCAACATTATTATAAATTACAATTTATAAGTTTTGCAATCCAAATGTTGGTAAATGTTTTTATTTTATAACTATAAGTAAACTATTTGTTAATTTCTCTGTCTATCAGATTAATCTGGAAGCAGGTCAAATATTTTGAGTCTAACGGATGTTGTAAATATGTCAGAGAAACTAGCAGAGTTAATGCACCATAAACATGCCTTCTGTTAAATTGTGTGGCACTCTGTCTGTTTTTAACGCAGGAATGTGTTCTGTGTAAACCGCCCTTAGACTGTCACATGTGGCCTCTCATAAGACAGGAGAGAGGAAAGAAAGGTGTGACGAAGTCAGACACTGGAAATGGTCCAAATGTCACCCAGACGTCAGTCTGAAGGCTTTACGGTTTGCATTGACTGCTCAAGCTGGGGCACCTGACACTTCCTGTCCCCCGAAAGCACTGCATTCAGGCCTCGCTTCGAAACTTTTGTTGCATTTTCTTTTTAAAAGAATAGTTCACACAAATATAAACATTTACAGATATAGTACTCACCCTCAGGCCAAGATGTAGATGAGTTTGCTTCTTCATCAGAAAAGATTTAGAGAAATTTTAAATCATTTCCTCACCAATGGATCCTCTGCAGTGAATGGGTGCCATCACAATGAGAGTCCAAACAGCCGACAAAAACTTAACATTATGTGACTTGAAAAGCTGCATGTTTGTAAGAAACTAACTATTGTTACAAGTCCATAATCCATAATAAAGCTTCATCCAGTGAAAAAGTCCATCCTCTCTCACATTCTTCATCACATTCTTCATCAAAATCCATAAACCTATTTGTTTAGAACTGTTTTCCCTCATAAACGGTGCTTGAGACAGCAGAAACGGTGCGCACGGAAACAGAAATGCGGTAAACGTGGGGGATTTGAGGCCAGGCTAAAGGCTAACCCTAACAAGCCAGCCGTACCATCGCTGTTCTGATCCCATGTAAGATCCTTCAACAATAAAATGGACTTACAAAGACTCAGAAAGAACAACCAACAGGAAATGAGGGAATGCTGTGTCCTAATTTTAACGACAATATCCCTTACTGTGCGATTCAGCTAGATGGGCTCAATTGCTTATGCGCCGACAGAACCTCAGCGTCTGGGAAGAGTAAAGGAGGAGGACTGTGCGTGTATTTGAACACAGGTTGGTGCCACAAAGCCATGCCTTACCCCAATCTTGGCCATTCAGACCATATCTCTCTGCTGCTAATCCCCACTTAAAAACCACTGCAGAAACATGAGAAACCATCCACCAAAAACACCAGAGTATGGACAGAAGAAGAAAGCTCAGCTCTTCAAGACTGCTTCGATTGTACCTACTGGGATGTTTTTAAAGAGGCTTCTACACACAATAGTTACATTAATCTAGAGTATGCATCTTCCGTCTCTGGATTCGTCAGTAAATGTGTGGATGATGTGGTGCCTATTAGGACCCAACCAGCAGCCCTGGCTGAATGCGAAAGTCCATGCACTACTTTAGAGCAGGCGAAGCCTTTAGAGCAGGCGATAAGGTGGCACTCAGTGCAGCTAGATTAACCTCACCTGTGACATCAAAGAAGCCAAGAAATCCTATGCCTCTAGAATAATAATAAAAAAAAAAACATTTTAACAGCAATGATTCTGATTGAGTATGTGGAAAGGCATTCAGTGTGTAAAAGACCACGGGAATAATGTACTGCCTGTTTTCTCAAGTGATGTCAGTAAGACCCTCCTCAGGGTGAACCCTCACAAAGCTGCATGACCAGATGGAATTCACAGCCTTGTCTTTAATGAATGTACCCACCAACTGACTGATGTTCTTACAGACATGTGTAACATCTCCCCTAAGCAGGCGGTCGTCCCAATGTGCTTCAAATCCACCTCCATCACCCCAGTGCCAAAAACCCCCACAGTAACATGCCTAAATGACTATCGGCCTGTTGCACCCACCCCAGTGATCATGAAGTGCTTTAAAAGATTGGTCATGACTCACCTCAAAACACTTATCCCACCCACTCTGGACCCACAACAAAGTGCATACAGACACAACAGCTGCACAGACGATGCCATTGCATTCACAATTCACCAGATCCTTTCACATCTAGAAAACAAGAACTTGTATGTAAGAATGCTGTTCATTGTCTTTAGTTCAGCATTTAATACAATCATCCCAAAACAGTAATCGAAAAACTTTCTTTACTTGGATTAAGCACATCAGTGTGCAAATGGATCCTTGACGTCCTTAGCAAAAGACCACAGGTTGTCAGAATAAATACACAGATGTCCCAGCCCATTACCACGAGCACTGGTGCACCACAAGGCTGCGTACTGAGTCCACTGTTATACACCTTGCTGACTCATGACTGCATTGCTAAACACCAAAGCGATTCTACCACAGTTGTGGGGCTCATCAGCAATGATGATGAGACAGCATACAGGGATGAAGTGAACCATCTCATAGCCTGGTGTGACTATGTCAAGACAAAAGAGATGATTTTGGACTTCAGACGCACCAAAGCCCAACACCAGCCTTTATACATCAATGGCACTGAGGTTGAAACAACACAACACTTCAAATTCCTGGGACTGCACATCTCCAACGACATCACATGCTCCTCCTTAGTAAAGGCCCAACAGCGCCTATATTTTCTGAGAAGGCTGAAGAAAGCAGGCATGACACCCTCTATCCTCACGACTTTCTACAGATGTGTCATTGAGAGTGTACTAACCAGCTGTATCACAGTTTGGTATGGAAATTGCTCAGCATCTGACAGGAAAGCCCTACAACGGATAGTGAAGACAGCACAGCACATCACCAGGAACTGTCTTACTGCCATCGAAGATATCTACAGCACCAGGTGTGTGAAGAGGGCAGCCTCCATCATGTAGGATCCTTCTCACCCTTCCCACACCTTGTTCATGTCTCTCCCACCTAGAAAGGAGACTGAGAAGCATTCAGACTAGAACTTCCAGAGTCAAAAACAGTTTCTTCCCAAAAACAATCACTTCTCAACAGCTAGTCTGATGTGCACCTATATCTCACCCCAGGAACACTCCTCCCCATACACACACACACACCCCAAACACACGCAACACCCTCCCTAAGAATCTGAGAGCACCTTACAAATAAGGTTACATCAACATCTCTGCCTAACTCATAGACTTGTAATTACTTATACAACAACAGATGTGCAATACTTTGTTATTCATAGGCACTAATGTTTATATATATAATTATGTATATAAGAGCATATTTATTTTTCTACTACTCTAACTAATATCAATGCTGCTACACTTCATGTACATATACTCTATATTTCATATACAGTATAATGTTAATAAGAACACACTTATTTACCTGTCACTACAAATTTCCAAATGCTGTTATACTCCATACTGTATATGTATCAATGTCCTGTTTATTGACCTTTAACTACCTTTTTTTGTATTAAGTACGTATTTTAAGGTTTGGTTTTTTTTTTTAGGTTTTTTTTTGTGTATATTTGTGTATATGTGTCACCGTTGCTCTCTGGAGGAGCTATGTTTTGCTTTTAACCATTGCTATGCAATGTGCTAAAAATGACAATAAAGTTGACTTTGACCTGTGCATATTTCTCTCCTGATTCAAATTTGTCACTGCAGAAAGCCAAATTATGGATAGAGGACTCATATTTTAGCCAGAAGCAATGGTTTAAAGTTAGAAAGGTCTTAATGATGGATTTGTTTACAAATACACAGTTTTTTGCTTCTCAAGACATTAACTGATGGACTGGAGTGGTGTGGATTACTTGTGGTAATTGTGATATTTTTATCAGCTGTTTGGACTCTCATTCTAATGGCACCCATTCACTGCAGAGGATCCATTGGAGAGCAAGTGATGGAATGTACATTTCTCCAAATCTGATGAAGAAACAAACTCATCTTGGCCTGTGTACATTTTCATCAAATTTTCATCAAAACTATTCCTTTAAAACCAGAGTTGAATCGGTAAACACAGCAAGGAATAACAGATAGAATAATGATTCCAATGCAAACACATCTTACCGGTGCACTTTTTAAGGCTTCCTGGCCGCTTTCCATGCATCCCCAGCTTGCATCCAAAGTTCTCCTCCCAGAACTCAGCGAACCACACGTTCCTTCTGTTATTGGACAGCGAGCGGCTCCGGAAGTAGCGATCGAATGCTGAGGAGAGAGAGGTGAAGGAAAAAGATGATAAGCATCTGAAAAAAATGGCACACATTTATGTTGGTGAAGTGGTAGAGCATGCACAAATCCTCGGCGGAATTCCTGCCTGGATGTCTGCGTCTAATCCGTGCCCCCACAGACACAATTATACAATGTGTTCTGACAAAAGTGCTGTAATTAGTGGGTCTATTCCTGAGCTGGTGCCTGCAGGCCTGAGAGCCAGCGCTGGAGGGACAGAACTATGATTGCTTGAGTGCAGACAATGACCAGCAGGAGGCTTGGATGCACTTTAGCGCTTTATGGATGCGGTATTAAATGTCAGACCATGATGCTAATTGTTCGCAATTTTATTTTTTTAATGCGTTTCCTTTATAATAGGATGAATGAATTCATGTATACTGAGCGGTTGAGATGACTGTAAAATATTTGCCTAGTTTACCTGGATTAACAAAGGAATGAATTAAAAAATTATAAAATGAAATAGAAAAAAAATCACTTCTTCATGACTTTGCATGCATTTTTATAATTTATCCAGTAGTTTGCTATTACTGTTTTTTTATAACACTCATTTTATAGACATGGCCCTCGCAAATTTCCAACTGATTAAATAAATCATTTACAGTTCACTAAAAACTATTTTTCATAACAAAAAAATACAAAAATTACCATGATATAAGGTTTTATTTAGTACAGCTTGATAATCACAGTTTAAAATTCTCTAAGTTTTAAAGTTTTAATTTAATTTTTTTTTTTTTTACATTCACTCCTGGTTCTAAATATATTTTTTTTTGCTTATTCTTGTTACTAACACATAATGGGCCCTATTTTAACGATCTGAAACGCAAGTGTCAAAGCGAAGCGCAAGTAACTTTGTGGGCGGGTCTCGGCGCTGTTGCTATTTTCCCGGCGGGATAAATGGCTCTTGCGCCCGGTGCAAATCTAAAATGGGTTGGTCTGAAGTAGCTTCATTATTCATAGGTGTGGTTTGGGCGTAACGTGAAATAAACCAATCAGAGCGTCATCCAACATTCCCTTTAAAAGCAGGTGCGCAAGTTCCATTATGGAGTCGATTTTTTTTTCCTGCTTCTTGACGGACAAACCAATTTGTCAGATGTCCTTATATACATGTATGTCTTGCCACTATTGGGTAAACAGGTCTGATCCTTAATTACTACAATTAGCCTGAATAATTTGTAAGCTAGATTTATGCCTATTTTTTCACATCTTCGTGGCACACCACAATGATTTCCGTCATCTCATGTGTTAATCTTTTTTTATTGTAACAATTTATGATTTGCAAAAATAACTTTTGCATCTGTGTAGATTACATGAGCAAAGTGTGTGCGCGTTGTGCACGCTATACATTATGGTCAAGCATGCGCCCTTAAAATAGCATAATGAACAACGCGCAACGCGCCACTGACTTTAGACTAGATTTTTTTCTGGTTAGTGGCGCAATTGTTTAATGGAACAGCAAAATAGCACCAGGGATTGTTTGCGCCGGAACACGCCTCCTTTTTTGCGCTGAACCGCCCAGGGAGCGCAAGTTCATTCACTAGTTTAGCGACGTGCTTCTGTGGAGGGAAAAGCGCGCTTTGCGCGGGTGCAAAATAGGAATGACACATGCGTCGGTGTACAAAGTCAATTGCGCTGGGTGCAAGATAGGGCCCAATATGTTTGATCAATTGTCACATACACCACCATTTGGGGTCAGTATAAACATTATTATAAACTATTATAATTGTTATTATTATTATTATTACAAACTATATTATTTATGAAAGTAGCTAATATCTTTATTCAGAGAGAACAAATTAAATTGGTCAGAAGTGGCAGCAAAGATTTCCATTTCAAATAAATGCTGAAAAATTCAAAACTTTTCAAAATTAATAATATTAAGAAATAAAAATGGTTTCAGAAGGATAATTTGACACTGATTGGAGTAATGATGCTGAAAATTCAGCTTTGACCTCGAAAATAAATTACACTCTAAAACATATTCAGATGGAAAACATTTATTTTAAAGTGCAATAATTTTGTTTTTTCTTTTTTGAGCAAACAAGTACTACTGACCACAGATTTATGAACAGTTGAATCTTAGTGAGTTCAGTGTTTTCACATGTACTTTACGTACCCTCCACCGTGGCACGTTTTGGCAGGATGGTAATGGCCCCTTCTGCCACTCTCTCCTGCTGAATGACCGGTGAGATCTTGGAGCCCCAGCTGTCAGACCCCACCCACAGGAAGTGACCTGTCTGGTTGCTCCTCTTGGCAGCATCCAGCACTCGTCTGCAGACATAAACAAAGACACATCAGCCTCAAACAACAGAACACAGTTCCAGCACATCCATCTCTCATGCCTGATGCTATGCTGTATCTTATCTGCAGTTCAGATAAATGTACGTCAGGAGCTGCCTTCATCTTTTTGCTGTAACTCACCGACTGACTGATATTCAAATAAAGACACGCTCTCGATCATCACTCATGGATGGGAGTCGGATGGACCCTGGAGATCTAAAGCTGGGATTTCAATGGTCAGCCCTGAGAAGTTTTTGTCCATCTGTCTGCTTCTCACTCATATACTCTCAATGTATTTTTTTTTTGAGAGGGATTTGAGAGAGAGGACAGGAGCGCTGTCAAGCTGCTAGCACATTCTGTCACTGTCAAATATAGTGAGAAAAGCGACTGAAGACCAAATCCAAAACATGAAATTGCGGAAACAAAAATGTAATGAAAAGGTCTGATTCAGCATCAAAGTAACATTTGTCATAAATTATAAAAGTCTACATAACTTGAGTGTGAGGTCAAGTTAGCATTTGCCTCCAGGGCATACTTAAATAAATATTGTACTGCTCAGCAGTAAGACTCGCTCAGGAAAGACCAGCGCAATCTGAAGACGTGAAGGAAAATTAGAACATCCCTCCCTCCAGGCTCAGAAAGCCTCTCTTTACCTCCTCACCAGCATTTTTAATTGCTTTCCATCTGTATGAAGGTGCAGTAAAGTTGGACGATGTACAAGTGGCAACAGAGATAAAGGCGGGAGCTGAGCAGAGGCTGCTGGGAGGGATGGTACTTTCTGGGAAATGTGTTAATGAGTCTATCGTAGCTGTTCCTCCCTTTTTCCTCGCTCTGTATCACTGGCTGTGTTCAGAATAGCATTTTTAATTTTCTATAATACTATTTCTGAACTAAACTTCCTGTAATACACAATGCAGTGCATTTGAATCATGGTTAATATACTTAACTAAATTTTTGTTACCTAAATATATATCTATCTATTTATATATATATATATATATATATATATATATATATATATATATATATATATATATATATATATTTATAATACATTATGACAGTATTCTTAAGGCATTAAAATGAATGCATAATTCATTATAAAAAAAGTAAAATATGTTGTATTATCTCATGAATATTCATAAGAACAGTTTTAATATATTATAATATTTACTTATTTGTGGTTATAGCTTTTAAGAGTATGATAATTTATAACACAATGAACACGTGGTATCAATTTTTACAATGGATTATATTTCTCATAGTTATAATGTATTGTAAGTCTCATATCTTGCCATTTTTCTGATGCTACTTTACTTAAAGCGGTCAAAGACCACTTATAAGTAGCAATAATAATAATAATAATAATACATTTTCTCTCAAAGATCAGATAACAGATCAGATGAATTTGTAATATGACACATTTGCTTTGAACTATTTTTTATTGTAATATCAGTTTATGATTTTACCCTTTAGACAGCTGTTGATAAGTAACTCTGCACTACATATCAACTAGTGGTTGATAACACTTATTTTGATGGTCAACCAACAGATAAACTGACTATTGTTACCGTTTACGCTGCTGGAAGGAACACGGAGCCGAAGGATAAACGAAACAAGGCTTTATTATCCAACATAGGCATTCTCCAAACATGGATCTCAGAGGAAGACACAGGTAAGTAGCAAGTGAGTGGTTAGTAAGTAGACCCGACAACACTGAACTCAAAGGGCAAGGATTAAGTAGAAGGGATAATTGGGGAAACACAGGTGGATGGCATGACTAAATTAACAGGGACATGGAACACATGGGGAAATGAAGAGACACACCTGGAAACTAATCAAACCAGACACGGAAGACAGAAACTGGGTCACAGGGGCAAAAACACACAAACTGAGTCCAGATATGTAACATTACTCCCCCCTCCCGGTAGGTGCGTCCTCGCACCGTAGAAACAACAGAGGGAGGCGTGGGTGGGAACTTGGGAGGAGGTTCCGGTGGAGGACGGACTCCCAGGAGGGGGCCAGCAGACAGGGACCACGGAGGAAGGAGCCAGGGAGGAGAAGACGGAGGGAGGAGCCAGGGAGGAGACAGGAGCAGGTGGAGCCAGATGGTCCACCAGAGACCAGCCAGGACGGAGATCCATGGGTGAGTCGACGGCGGGAGGAGCCATGGTGAAGGAGGGGTAGACGACACCAGGGGGCCGACAGGCAGAGACTGCACCGGTGGGAGAGGAGCCCAAGATGGAGCAGCACAGCCACAGAGCCAGGGTGACGTCGAGGATCCGGAGGGCCTAGGTGGAGCAGAAGGCTCAGGCGACCAAGGCGGAGGCGGGGTCCTGGAAGACCGCTGTGGAGCCGGAGCGACCGAGGATGGAGGTGGAACCAGAGGGAAGGAGGAGCTTGACAGAGCCGGAGGGATGGAGTGACGAGGTGGAACCAGAGGAGTGGAGTCCCGAGGCAGCGGATGGTCGACGACTGACCAAGGTGGAGCCGGAGGGACGAGGGAGCCCGGTGGAGCAGGTGGGATGCCAGGCCAAGGTGGACACGAGGGAGCTAAGAGCCAAGGCGGAGCCGCTGGGTCGAAGGACCGAGGAGGAGTCCAGGGCTCGGAGGCTGGAGGCGGAGACAGGGCCTTAACATGCCAAGGCGGAGCTGGAGACTGGCAGTCCAGCGGCGAACCATCGCGCCCAGATGGCGCGGACTGAGGGTGAGCTGCGGGACTAACTGGCACCAGCAGGGATGACGAGGAACTGGCTGGTCTAGGAGGAGGAGAGAGAGGAAGGATGGGAGGAAAGACAGGAGGATCAGGGCTGGACGGAACCAGCGGAAGTGGAGCAGAGGGACTGGCAGGTCCAGGAGGAGGTGGGAGAGGGAGGCTGGGAGGGAACACAGGAGACACAGAAGATTCAGAGCTGGGCGGAACCAGCGGAGAAACAGAAGCTTCAGAGCTGGGCGGAACCAGCGGAGACACAGAAGATTCAGGGCTGGGCGGAACCAGCGGAGAAATAGACAATTCAGGGCTGGGCGGAACCAGCGGAGAAACAGAAAATTCAAGGCTGGGCGGAACCAGCGGAGAAACAGAAAATTCATGGCTGGGCGGAACCAGCGGAGAAACAGAAAACTCATGGCTGGGCGGAACCAGCGGAAATAAAGCATAGGAACTGACTGGAGGAGGTAGGAGTGGGAGACTGAGAGGGTATACAGGGGGATCAGGGCTGGACGGAACCAGTGGAGAAAAAGGAAAATTAGGGATTACCTCCATAGACCAGTCTATAAGATCCAGAAGTTGCTCCATATTTTCTGATCCCGGATACAGCTCACCCTCAGTCGCAGGAGTGTGGGCAGGGCTTTCCTCCACGCCCTCGATCTCCACGAGGACTCCCACGATGCACGTTGTTGCCGGCTCACACACCTGGTCAGTCGCGCTCTCGAGATCCTGCTCCTTATCACTGGATGGCTCGGGCTCTGCGGCTGCGGTGGGCTCTGGCTCCGTGTGGCGGGATGGTGGCTGGCTGGTCTCTGGGTCGGGAGTGGGACTGGCGAGATCCTCCATGGGGCAGACGGTGAGAGGTGACCCATTTCTCGCCAGAGTCCACTCCAGGAATGCGGCGAAGTCCTCCCGAGGACCATCTTCGGGCGACAACGCTCTGCACCTGGAGTTCAGGCTGGCGTGATAGAAGGAGCAGAGCGCGTGGTCCGGGTAGCTGGTGGCATTAGCTAGCAGTAGAAACCGTCTGGTATGGTCCTCGAGAGAACGTCCTTCCTGCTCCAGCAGGAGGAGGAGGAATTCGGGGCTATAGAGGGGATCCATTGACACACTATGGAAAGAAAAAGACTGAAAAACGGAAAACAAAACGGAGGGAAACACGCAGTTTTTAAACTTTTTAGGTCGGGTCTTCTGTTACCGTTTACGCTGCTGGAAGGAACACGGAGCCGAAGGATAAACGAAACAAGGCTTTATTATCCAACATAGGCATTCTCCAAACATGGATCACAGAGGAAGACACAGGTAAGTAGCAAGTGAGTGGTTAGTAAGTAGACCCGACAACACTGAACTCAAAGGACAAGGATTAAGTAGAAGGGATAATTGGGGAAACACAGGTGGATGGCATGACTAAATTAACAGGGACATGGAACACATGGGGAAATGAAGAGACACACCTGGAAACTAATCAAACCAGACACGGAAGACAGAAACTGGGTCACAGGGGCAAAAACACACAAACTGAGTCCAGATATGTAACAACTATAAGTGTCTTTGCAAGAACATCAGCTTATTCTACCAGACTAGAGTCTATCATTCTTGTGCATACTAATACTCTAATGAGAGTTAGTTGGCATAGAAATAAGAGTGTGTGTGTGTGTGTGTGTATATATATATATATATATATAATGCAAGTATTATATTCTGAACACAGCCAGCTTCCTTCCTTTTTACTTTCTTACTTTCCTTTCTTCCTCAAGGCACTGATAAATGGTTTCTCTCAGCTGGAGATCTTTAAGAGAGTGGTTAGTGGTTAGTGGACAGTTAGCCAGGCAATGTCTTTCGGGAACAGAAAGGTGACACCTGATATCGTCCTCATTTGCGAACATGATGATGGCCCGGGCGTTAGGGGTCTCCAGGAGGCGGCGGATGATCTTGTCGAATTCCCCAGGCCTCGGCTCCCGAGGGATCTTCAGAGACTGTGCGATACACACACCACCTAGACAGAGAAAGATACTGAGAATTAGGCAATGTTCATTCTAGACACAAAATCCCATTTGTTTTCTAAATCCAGCCATTTGCAAGCGATGCAGTCCGGTCTGTTCATTCAGACAGTGTAGTCAAAAACATGCATATCTACATTGTTTGCCAGAATAAGACAGATGATTACAAGAGAATTTTATTAATTATAATTCAACACGTACATTACATTTAGGAGAAAGTTACCAATGAAATCTGACAACAAATGTCTCATAAATGTTGTTTATTTTGCTCAAATACAGAGTTCTGGCATGAAACTCTAGATGGCGCAGTCCAATAGGTCTAAATCAATCTGAGCTAATGACATCATTATCACATGGCACAGCTGATTGGGTCTCTCCTGTATAGGTAGTCAATGATATATGACTAAAGCTTGCTATAGCACTGCAGCTTGCTTCAGAAACCCTTTACTTTCCCCAGCTCCACCTGTATAGAGAGGTGTCTCCAGAACGCTGACTCTTTCTATAGCAACTGTGACTTCCAACGACACAATGACTTTTCCCAATTAGCTCTTTTATTCAGAAGGCGTTGCTTCCTTTAATATAGTGGCCATATTTCCCCAGTCAAAACTATACGAGTGACAGGTCTTGGGTATTTTATAGCCTTTGACTCCATCAGTCAAATCTTGTCTCCAGGTGCTTGACATAATTTACTCAAACTTAACACAACATACTTACAAAAATCAGGTCTTGACAGGCCATACTGAGGTGGACAGAGTCATATTTCATACTTAATGTTAGCTGTAATATATAAGCCTCCAACCCATCAAGAGCTAAATTTTACCATTAACGTTCTGAACGTGGGTGAATGATGGACTTCCTTCTGTTACAGTCCTGTTAATGAGTGCCAGAATTTTCCTTAGTGAGCCATGACACTGTGTGCCAAACCAATGTGACTCCTTATACATTCTGTCACAATGACAAATACTAATTAGCCTTAATTAATGCCCCTCACAATGGTAATCACCAATCTGTTGCATTCATGCCCTCCGAGTTTATGGTGTGCAATATTTGCTTGGGGCTACACTACAGAGGAAACAGTAATTTAGGTCATTAGCTGCCATTTTTGTGTTGTTGCTTTTTTTTGGCCACAAAAGGTATTTATTAATATTTGTGCTACATTAAAGCCAGATTGTGACACTATGAATAAAACATAGCTTTGAAGATATAATACATTCAAAAGTTTAATAGTTTTATTCAGCAAAGATAAATTACATTGATCAAAAGTGAGAAGACATTATAATTATGGTTTCTGAAGGACCATCTGATCCTGATGCTGTAAAATGATGCTTAAAACTCTGTGATTGATTTATTGATTGATTGATTGATTGGTTGATTGATTGATTGATTGATTGATTGATTGATTGATTGGTTGATAGGTTGAAATCCCATTTCTGAGTTGCAAGACGTTAACTCACCATTGTAAATGTATAATACACAAGTGTCTGATATAAACTCATAATATTTTAAAGAAAAGACAGAATAGTGAGATACAAAAAAGTCAGAGTTGTGAGATTAAAAATGTTTTTTTTATTATTATTGCTGGGTTTTATACAGAATTTTGAAGGGGAAAATCTTTTTTATTTGAACTGTACATGCAGAATGGTGAAATGTGAAATTGGAACTGCAAGAAAAAAGTCAGAATTCTTAGTTTATTTCTCACAATTCAAGCAATGAATCAAAACAGCAATGAATGCTTTCGTCACACTAAAACGCTGCCTGTTGGAAAAAGTAGCTTGCTACAAGAATAGCTACTGTTCTGAAAACAGCTAAGCTACTGTCACGCTACCCAAACAATGTAGCAACAACACAAGGCACAGAACATGTCTTTCTAACTCACTGATGTCTCTCCAAATCCCTTTCCAAATTCAGAATGAGGCTTTTGGTGGCTTTTCAATACACCAAATTCCTTTTGCATTTTGTGCCTTTCCATTTATTCGGCGTTCAATAGCAGATACAGCGCAGGGACTCATACTCAGATAAATGGCAAGGAAGAGAAACACTGGCTTTACTGAAGCTCATAAATTGTTGCATGAGCAGACACCAGCATTGCAGCATGTTGCAGAGAGTGAGCTGGAAGATTTTGGGCTTGAGCACTGAGATAAGCAGCTCCGCCTACCATTGACTAATGCATGAGCCCTAAGTGTAAAACTCAAGAAATTAGTCACTAGACAATTAATATGCATGAATGACTGCATTCAAATATGCCCAGTTTATTTATAGTTCTAAAAGAACTGGCAGAATAACTGTGAAGCCGTCATGCACACACTTCAAAACCTCCAAAACAATTCATTGTAATAATACTCAAAGTGCACAGTGACTTCTCTAATTGTATAAAGCAGCAGTTTGAAGTCATTTAAGCAGCTTGTCTGGTAATAAAATGATCCCTCCTATATCATAGACACGACAAGCTCCACCATCTCTGCTAATCTTTAATGATTGGATTTTCACTGCTTTATGAATCATGCATTATCTAATTGTATCCAGCCTCGCATGTTGCCCCTCAAACACACACATGGGCCTGCTAATGCTGTCATTTATTTCCATTGCTGGGAATCAGATTTTTTTTCCTAAGTAAAACGATTCACATTGGGTTATTAACTTTCTGTTTGATGGCAGTTTGGTTCTGTGACTGACCGAAGGCAACTGTTTACTGTCTGGGACACATTCATTCTATACAAAATGCATTATACCAGCTTATCTTTTGAAGTGTAGCATTTTATTTATTTTGCCAGATTTTCACTCACCAAAATGATTTATATATAAATCAACATTTCTAAATTGTAAATAAAGATTAACTGAGTAGATCTTACAAGAAAATGCTATCAGTTCTAAAATTTAATTATGAGAAAATCGGAATTATGAGATATCAAATCATAATGAGAAATTAATTCAGAATTGTAAGACAAAAATAAATAAAATTGGAATTATGAGATGTAGTCAGAATTATAAAGAAAAAAATTGAATTATGAGATAAAGTCAATTATGAAAAAAAATTTATTATGATATATAACAAAATACATTTGGAGTTATTAGATGCATAATGCATAACTATGAGAAAAAAGTCATTATGAGATGTCATCACTATGATCAATTATTTTGTTCAGAATTTCACATTTAGTTTAATGTGTTACTTGCCATTTCTTTAAAATTTACTAGCAATTTCTGAGTGAATATTGTTTCAGAGTATTTTTTTATATAAAAGTAAATAAAATAATAATAATAATAACAGGATTATGATATAATGTCAGAATTATGAGAACATAAATCTGTAATTATGAGACAAAGACAATAATGAGAAAGTTGGAATTATGAGATAGTCATAAATATGACTTCTTAAGTGCTGTTTCTTTTAAATTATTTGTGAAACTTACAAGCAATTTCTGAGTTTCAAAGCCATTTTTGAATGTACTTTTTGGACAATCCAGTAAATGAAACACTCATATACCCAAAACAGTGACACTAATATAATAAAATGGACCAAGCTCAAAACCCAGGGCAGGAACAGTCACTAAACACTGTCAATGAAGTGGATTTATTGTCAGTCACTCTGGCGGTGATGCATATTGAGCTTTTTAAGCAAAATGCAAACATCAAAATCACAAACATTCATCTTGGCTTGAGTCATGAGACATATGCTTAATGGAGATTTGATTCATTCCACATTAGTGCCTGAGTGACAAAGCACGTTTCAGGGCGGTAATGGCAAACTCATGGCAGCACAATCATTATTGCTGTAGCTTATTACACCATCCATAAAGCAACAAAAGTGTGCCTTACTTCTTCGTGTTGAGAAATTGAATGCTCTCAGAAATTAAGGACCACTGAGGTGATGAAAGCTCACCTGAATTTGTCCCCAGAGAGGTTTCCAACCCTTCCTGAAAGGGCAGATATTGGGTAATGCCAATAACGTGCAATACAACTCAGAATGGCTGTTTTAAAATACCCAAATCTAATGCTTAATATCGTCTGTGTATTGTTTCCCCATGGAGTTGACCTCCTCCGCTTTCCGCATGAGGTGATTCGGTCGTCAGTTCCTCCAGACATCAAATGTGGGAGCGTTTCTTGCTCATGAAAGCAGCACAGAAGCTTTGGGAATGTGTTTATTCAACATCTCCACCCACACACGCATCACAAAGGTGTTCGAATACAACCCGTATCCACCCACACGCGTGTGCCTGACGCCATGCGTTTCACACCACATATTCACTGCCATACACTGACCATGCAGAGAAATGTAAAATGCATGAAGAACACGACAATCATTTTGATGCAGAACATTTCTGTGCACAAATGCAGGACTAAAACGGGTTGAGTGAAGACCTCAATTGTTTGGACTGAAACCAGAAGCATATTTTATGCCTAAAGGTAGAAAATAAATTGTGAGAGACATCATTAAAAATAAAGCCAGAATGATTATAAAAATAAAAACATTTAGAAGATAGATATATCTATGTCATCTATATCATAAACATATAAAGTCAAAATTATGAGAACAAATATATAATTATTAGAGCCCGACCGATATATCGGCCGGCCGATATTATCGGCCGATATAAGCTAATTGCATTTAAATCGGCATCGGCATTTATAACGGCCGATGAAACATGAGAAACAGAGTCTCATGCTTCACTCATGTTATGAGTGTTGCATAGTGTGCCCACCAGAGGGAGCTCTGCAGCTCCAGAGTTAACAACAGCGCCAGAAGTCCACTACAGAAGAAAGCTATCAGCCAAGCCACGGAGATGTAACTTACTGTGACGGTGAGTCTGTCGTTCGTCATGTGAAATGATTGTAGATTTAGTTCATACCCTGTATATAAAAACTGTGTGGTAGTTCTAGCTAACGGTCCTATCATTATCACTTCTAAATATTCTGTAACATCACTTACAGCCGCTAATGCATTGCTATATTAGATTAGCCACAAAGCTAATACCATGTTTATCAGTGGAAGAGCGCGAACGTTAATATGAGGTCAAACTATAACGTTAGCGTTTAACTTATTCTTATTCTATTGCGGTGTGTTTCCCACATAATGACCGCGTAATTGGGCCTTTCACACAGGACGCGGTATGCACGGCGCTTGCCGCTGGGCTCAGCGTTGCCCTTCAGAAACAACGCGATTTGCACTGCGCTATGGTGTAGGCTGGGTTTTAAAAACGTTTAGCGGGAGCTCTTTCATAGTCTGTTCCTCCTCCTTTCGGTCAGCAACAAACATGTATCTGTCCCGTTGTAAGAAGCGAGCGATAGCGCTAGTCCTGCTGATGAGAATTAAGAGAGAAGCAAGGAAGAAGAGGCTACCCTCAGGTCCAGAGAACAATTTGGTGAATTCAGGCTGGTTACGTTACTCTAACGCTAATAGCTTCCTTTTTAGCAGGCCCCTTAAATGCTTGCTATTAACTTGTTTGAAGGTGGTTCTTCTCAAAATTGACAGCGGTGTGTTCATGACACTAACGTTAACCATTCAACTTCGAATTGATTCCGTAATCTTCCGGTAATAGTAGGCAAGACGATGTTCTGTGAGAGCAAATATAGTGTAGTTACAGTAACTACAGTAGGTGCGTCAGAAATTATTAAACCAGAGGGGACATGTAAATAAATGCGAGCTGAACAAGCGGTTTTTGTTTTTTATTTATTTTTTTTTTTTTTTACATATTGTTTCAAAGCAGCTTTACAGACATAACAGGAAAATGTTGAAATAATATTGTTAAATATAAGTAGGTAATACCTATTGCTTGACAAATAAAAAAATATATATATATTTCTCATTTTTGCCTATGTAGGAGATCCCAGTTTATTATTATTATAATTCTAATGATGACATGAGTAATGATACATGGTGATATTATTAATACACATGCTTATTCTTTCTCCGTCTCTCTTTCTGCCTACAGATGGCTGAAAAAGGTGAATGCTGTAGCAGCAAAGTGTGGGACTACTTCTGCAAATACTTTAACTTTAGTATTATAATTTATTTACAGTACACACACAGACTGTTAAAACCAGCTTCAACTGGAAGAAAGTAAAAGTGTTAAATGTTTAAAACCAGACTGTTTTTTGATCATTAAAAAATATATACTTTTGATGTGCAATTGTTTAGTCATTGAGACTGTAATCTGAGGCTTTTTTTTTTAACATAGTCCATTCTGGAAAATGGTTTATACAGCCCACATACATAGAACAGGCAGATATTTTGCTATTGAATGTTGTGTAAGTGCAGTTTATAGGAAATGGGTCTAATATCCAGATTATTTTTAAAATCAAAATATCGGCTTATAAATCGGCTCTTTTCGAGTTAATATCGGCATCGGCCCCCAAAAATCCATATCGGTCGGGCTCTAATAATTATGAGAACAAATGTGTAATTACATACAGTATACTGTATATATGTGTGTAAATGTCTCCAGATATTTAGTCAATTATGAAAAACCCAAGTCAAAACTCTGATATATGAAACCTTAATTATTAGAACTAAATTCTGAATTATGAGATTCAGAAGTTAATTATGAAAATTCAGTCAGAATTATGTTATACAAAGTCATGAATTATGAAAAATAAAGTTGGAATTGTGAGATATAACTCATGAACTGCCCCGTTTCAAACTGACTTCGCTTCGGTTAGCTGGCGTGCATGATAGTTGTGAAAAATAACAGCTTGTATACCAACAACATGAACCAAACTTTGACATCAAACACGCTTTATCCAGAGCTGTGAAAGCGCCTTAAGTCTTTGCATCAGCATGAGCTCAGAGAGCCATTCCCTTTGTCCTAAAAAAATACTGTTAGTGCTTTCGACACTCCATCGTGGCTTTAAAAAAAGACAAGTTTGTGTTTTGCAACCCAGAGGCGCATTGGAAATGGTGCCGCGGAAGACTTTGAAGTGGGGCATCTGGTAGAAATGAGCCTTAGACAACAAGAGAAGAACAGACAGCTCTTCACTCTTGCTTGGTGGACCATGTCTAATTGGATTCTAAGACAGGATTTTGGTGATTTAGTACAGTAACTCTCCTAACATGCGTTCTTAACAACTCAATTAAACAGTGATACTTACTCTTGTTGGGAAAAGCATTGAGGTCTTTCTGAGTTGGGCCAGTAACTGATACACTCGCCAGAGGCTTCGTCTATACCACGAATCAATTATCCACAGGCTTTTAGGGAGTTACACTGGAATCTGAAGCGAAAAAGTGACCGACAGTGTATTCCCTGTCATTACGGTCTCAAGGTCAGATGTCTACACTAAATCCCTGTAATAAATCCTTCTGACCCATTAGCTTTGTTCTAGACACTGTCCTTTTCTCTCAAGTGTTGTGCTCACTTATCAGTGAATCAGAGGGATTTGTTTTGTCTGAGGAGTTTGACGGAAAGCAAACCAATAAAAGATGTGCCACTCTAAGAGAAAAATCTAATTTCCCTGCGTGAATCCTAATCAAATGTCCAACTATTAAAGCAGGTTTAGACTTGCCTGCGCAAACAAATAAGAACAGAAAACAGACCTAAAGACAATACAAGTGTCCAACTAGACATTTTCAACCACACAAATACTCAACATTTGTCAGTAGTAATTATTTCATTTAATTTAAAGATATAATTCAGCAAAATTTTACATAGCTTCTGGTCATGCAAATACATTTAATGAGGACTGAAGTGTTCACACTTCAAAAAGGCCAAAAAGTGTCTTCGTAACAGTGGTCCAAAACAGTTTTCTGAAGCCATACAGCAGTTTGACTTGAACCATATCTTTTGAATCAGTTCACAAAAACAATATGAATCATACTGAACTGGTTGTCAAGGTCAACTCACTAACTCAATGGAAAGATTAATACTGACTTTAAATTGAGTTTTGTTCCACACACAAAGCTACTGCATGGCTTAGGAATACTTTTAGGATATTTTTATGGTGCCTTTGCATCATTTTTAAAACCTGAAAGTTTCAGTCCCAATGCTTTTGCTAGGAAATAAAATGACCAGTGCTCTTCAAAATGTCCCCTTTTGAATGACAAAGTAAAGTTAACTACTGCTTTTAATTAAAAACATAATTTTTGGTGCTAGCTAAGACAAATCCAGTCAAAACACCAGCCAAACATCATTAACATGCATCCCAATCAGGGAAAGAGCAGAAAACATGCAGTGAAACTACATCTATGATTTCACTTACAAAAATGACTCTCTCTTACGAGACATGAAAAATTCATTTCCATTATGACAGAATAACCGTGCATAACCCCTGCTGGTGCACAACTGAATATAATTGAATATAAAGTGAGAATATTTCCTTTTCAGTGCATATAATAAGACTGCAGCGATTGTGAATGTGCCGTGAACAGAAAGAAAAGAACATTTCAGTCGATTAGCATTGAAACTAAGTTCTACCTCCTCCATCTACAACACTCTCTACCTTATGCTGATTTTTGGGGTGTACATTTTGCTGCTCTGTTAGTCTCACTATGCAATTCAAATATTGACATTTTTAAAGGATGCAATATTCTGTCAGGCTTGCAGTATGAACTCTGATGAGACTGATTAATGAAGAGAATAGGAAAGTGGGAAATGATGTTACATATCATTTAACAGATGCATTTGCTAAGTGACTTGTAATACACAAAACTGCAGAGTGATGGGTCGTGATTCATTACGAGCCCTGCATTACTGTTATTACAGGGTAATAATGTCAATTCGTTAAATATGTATAACTAGCAGACACAGTGCTTGACAAAATTGAACCAAATAAAAAAAACATTTTTTGCTAAAGGCAAATTTTAAAGAATGCAAGAAAAAAATAAGGGTTATTCTTCAAGTATGCACAATTGTTTTAAGTGCTCTCATTAAATAAATGACTCAACAGAATGAAATGTTTCATTATTAGCCATGTTTAATAGGCCAAGAAGAAGAAAAAAAAACCAAGTTGAGGGACAAAAACAGCTTCTGGACCTTATTTAGTTCATAAAGTTTATATATATGTGTGTGTGTGCTTTCACTTGGGGAAAAGTGTCAATTTAAAGAAATTTACAACGATGTAACATTAAATTATACATGAAATTTTTAAGCAGCAAGACTTAATTGGTATTTTCTTGTAAAACATACCCCAATATTTTTTTAATAGGTTGTATACTTCAACAAAAAGAGCATAGGGTTAAAATATAAAATAAATATGTTCGTCATAAAAAGTCCCCATGTTTTGACCAAAAGCTCTTGCAGTTTAATATTTACTTTATTTGTTTAATATATACATACTAAATTGTCTAAAAAATTAATTATTTATATAATTAAATTATATTAATTATAATATTTTTAACTTTTATTGAATTTTTTATGTACAATTTTACATTTTAAATGACTCATACTACTGTAAATAGTCTTTTTTTAATTTTCATTTGACTTTTTATCCAATGCAAACTTTTTCTATATTCGATATATAATTCGGTCATCCTATAGTTGGCTAGGACGTTGCATTTTTTCTAGTGTAGAAACTCATCCCAAATTACTTATCCAGTACTCTTTGTGCTACAATCATGACTCATGAGAGACACCTCAATCATCCATCTTCTCAATCTACTTTTTTCTAGCGATCTGATTTCTGTGCAAAAACACAAGCTAATGCACTACCCTGCCTAATTCGTCTGCAATGCAAAGTCACAATACACTCACAAGAGCAAATCAAAGCAGGGACGTTTGGTTTCTTCACACTTCTGAGACCTTGAGAGTCTGTTATGTTATGAGAGACACATTTACAGACGGCCTTCATGTGCCTTCGGATCCGTAGACCAATTACTCTGAGGGATCTTACAAATGTGGTCTGTATCCACAAAAAAGAAAGTCACATCTGAAGAGACTGAAACACTGGAGTCCATCAGGGTTTGATAGTTGAAAGGATAGAAACAGAGACATAATCGAGCCGTCATGTGCTATATCATTGTGTAGAGCAAAGAAGCCTTCAGAATGTAACACAAATATACTCATTGCTAAATACTACTTTAACATAGTATGCAAATGATATGCATTGTGTAACAACAAATATTTCAAAACCTGTTCACGTAGTTCAATTTTCAGCTAGGGCATTACCCTAAAAATGCACAAGCAATTGAAAATACATGTAAAAAAACTAAATATAGGGAAAATTCCTTAATATTAACACAGTATATGTGCCTTAGTTTTAAAGATGATATGCAGTGAGGGAAACTGAAGAAAAGAGCTCGACTTTATCTGTTGCTAATTGATTATTGATTGCCCCGACAGAATGCTGATATCTTGGGTTTAGAGGTCATGATCCTGGAAATTAAACCACATATGCTGTACATCTTCAGGCTTGCATCTCAATCAGCATCAATCTACCATCTGAGACATCATGAACATTATAGCCTGGCTTTATACTGTTTATACTGATGTGCTGTTTCCTTGGCATCTAAAACACACGTGTGCGCTTAAGTACAATTACAAAGAAAGCTCTGAGGTTGCCCACTGCTTTGTTTTCATGGACTCTTTGCTTCTTTTCTTCTCAACTGCTTTACTGTCCACTCAAATGCAATCTCCTGCAGCTCAAGAACTCTCAAATCTTTGCAGTATTATTTCGTACTATACCCATCTCTTTCATTGATGATGTACAGGCCACACGTTTTAGCCCGTCTTTCCCGTCTACCTCCACGACCCTCATGTAAAAAACATCAATGTGTTTCAAAGCAGCATATATGAAGCTCAGACAGAACAGAAGACATGCATCACTACTTCTATAGGTTAACCTCTGCCTTTTTCACACAAGATGAACCCCGCAATTCTTTTTAAAAGAATGGTTCACTCAAAAATTGAAATTCATCTACTGAACCTTATATCGTCACAAATCCATATATTTTCTTTCTTCTGTTGAGCAATGCAGAATATCCAAGCTTTTGTGTTTGTTACAATAGCAGTGGATATTTTGAAATGGTTTTGAAAAAAAGTCACTTGATTTTACATTTACATTTATTCACTTAGCTGACACTTTTATCCAAAGCGACTTACAATTACCACATATGTCAGAGGTCGCACACCTCTGGAGCATCTAGGGGTTAAGTGTCTTGCTCAATCATGCTACATAATAATAATAATAATAAAATATTCAACTCACTAAAAAGTTCAAAAGAACAGCATTTATTTAAAATAGAAATCTTTTCTAAATTATAAATATCACTTTTGGTCAATTCATGTTGAAATGTTGATGAATATAATTAACTGAATCCAAAATGTTTGAATGGTAGTGTATATAAAGGAAAGGGGAGAAAATATTGTATTAACAATAGATTTATAAATACAGTTTCTCACTTGTGACTTTTAGTGCCAATCTCCCTTCACAAAAGAAAAAAAAACATCATAAAAGCACCATAAAAGTAGTTTGAAGTCACTCAAAGCACTTTTTGAATGACTTTCATGGTGCCTTTTGTCATTTTTGTATAGCTTAGCAGAACAAATCACAGTCCACTTTCACTGCACGGCTCTAACAAGCTTCAAATGATCAGCTTTTGTTTTCAGTAGAGGAAAGAAAATCAGATCAGCATGCAAATTGGGAACAACATGAAGGTGAGAAATTATTTCTGATTAATTTCTCAATTTTCATGTGAACAATCAATTTAATACATTACGCTACCCTTGCCTTACCAAGTGAATGTCTCTTCCACCAAATCTTGGTAACATTATACACTCCTCAAGCTTCTGTTAATCTACTCGTGTCTCGACATCCACCTGAACCAACATCACTACACTGAAAACCAGCAGATGTTAATCTCTACAGGACACACGCCGTGTTTATTTAATCCCGAAGCACTGATCCCTGTTTACCAGGACGCATTTGAACAAATGCCATTCTTAGTTTAGCTATGGTTATTTGTGAAGACAACATAGTGTGACCAAGAACAAGAACAAGTGGCCCGCGATAGCTGTGCTGGCATTTGCTTTGGTTTATTAAGGTCAAACAGTGAGTTTCAGATACCGGCAGACTATCCGATATCTCTTACTTCCTGCCGTCCCCGTTGAGCGCCGGCATGTGAATTACTCCTTTCCTCCCGCTGATTTCCAGAGCGGAATATGACAGCTCTCAGCCATCTGAGGAGCACCCAAGTGTAGATTCTGTAAAATCCATCAAGCAAATTTGAACAAGGGAGATCGATGCACCATTCTGATTGCTTCTGCTCTACTGAGAGAATGAAAAAACCCAGCAGACATGAGGCAGCTGAAATGACAGCTTTGCACAGCAGTGCCGATGGTCTCATGGTTACTGGAAAAGAGCTCTGAGCAGAGACCGTATGCACTAATTCACTTATAGGTCAGACGCTTCAGGCAATCTGTGATCGTGAAGTGACAGTAGTGTAGTCTTAACAGCTCTTCTAAACCCGTTCTTCATAGCTGCTGTGGTATGATAATGAACATATGAGAGTCCTGGCATCTGGAGATTCAGTGAAGTTAGTACGGTGATATAAAAAGAAACAAGTTCATGTTTAGGGATAAAAAAAGTCCCATTTTCAGAATGAAAACTCAAAAGCATTATAATAATAGGCAATTGAATCACTTTTTTTCAGAATTCTGTTCACATCTCACAATTCTGAAATTGTTTTTTTTTTTTTTTTTACAATTCTGCTGCTTGTATCTTGAAAATCTAAGAAAAAAGTTGTAATTACGTTTTTCGTTTTTTTTTATTCTGTTGTGGTAACGGATTTCCATACAATAAGTTTTATTCACAGTCTTACATAAGTGCATGTAAAATTGTACTCATTGTAAGTTAAGGTAAACTAAGAACTTGTTGCAGTCACATGACATTATATCTACTGTATATTACAATATGTATTCATATTTATATCTGCTATATATATATATATATATATATATATATATATATATATATATATATATGATATTTAATTGATTTTTAAGAATTTATATGTTAAATAATTTTGCTACTCAAGTAAATGTCTTTTGATTTAAGACTATTTGTACTGGAAATCAAGACAATATTTAAACTGCCACTTCTTTTGAAGGACATAACTATATATATATATATACAGTGTATATATATATATATATATATATATATATATATATATATATACAGAGGTGGAAAGAGTACAAAAATATTCTACTCAAGTAAAAGTACCATTACATTAATGAAATTTTACTTAAGTACAAGTAAAAGTACCAGTCTAAAAATCTACTCAAGTAAAAGTAAAAAGTAGCTCATTTAAACTTTACTTAAGAGTAAAAATTACTTAGTTACATTTTAACAGTGGGAGGGAGTCAAAATGGGACAGGCCAAGAGTGTCAAACTCAGTTCCTGGAGGGCCACAGTCCTGCACAGTTTAGATATAACCCTAATTAAACACACCTGATCAAGCTAATCTAATCATTTAGGTTTATTTGAAAACTACATGATATGTGTGCTGGAGCAGGGTTAGAACTAAACTCTGCAGGGCTACGGCCCTCCAGGAACTGAGTTTGACACCCCTGGGATAGGTCTATTAATCTCAAACTAGTTGTTTTTAATTAAAGGAATCAGTTATTTAGAATAATAAAACAATTGGGCTGTTACCAGGCAAATCAGTATCAACAAACTCATCTTTTAATGCAGAGGAAATGCAGAAGATTCATTGGAAGTGGCATTTAGATGTATTACACTGTTTAGTACAGGACAAGAATGCATTTAACCTGCAGTTACAAATGCATGAATAATGTTTTGATATACAAGACATAAAATGTTGAATACTCATTTGAAATGATAAGAAATTAATTATTTTAAAAAAAAAATCAAAAGATACTTTAAATGTGAAATTAAAATGGCCAGTATGTGTCAGCAAGTCTCTGTTAATAAGTGAGTCATTGCGATTGAACCGAATCATTTAAACGGTTGATTCATTCAGGAACGAAACACTGTCACGTTGCTCAGAGACGCAAAACTGTGCTTTGGTGGCTGTGTTTGGAATTATTTTCTGGTGTAGAAATAGAGCTAAAAAGGCAATATGGTGTCTAAAACGCAAGTCTCTTAATTAACTTGTTTACTGAACTGTTATATGTATGTATGTATATATTCATGATGATTTTTGGAGGAAACGATGGCATTCTTTGTGTGATTTTGATTTAATATATGAAATTATATAAATATGTGAATTTTCTGCCCCTATATCTTCAATTTTGTGATCATTCTAAATGCATTTTAGGAGACTGAATCACACAGTGAAAGAACGCACTATAAATGCGCACGCACATCATTAAAACAAAAATAGCACACTCCTCACCACGGTCTTTTTAGATAATTTGTGCAAAACCTCTTGCTAAAATGTCAAAGCTTCATTTTAACCACCAATGCAACGACGCAATTATTTAGCTTACCTCTACATTCTTGCGAAGGGTTGATGTCTTGTCGAGATTTTATAAGCTGCTAGTTTGGTCTTCCTAGGCATGTACAGCTTACACTGCATAATAGAGCATACATATGGCCAGGGGTTCACTTCATTTCCTTCGAGTTCAACTGCAGAATATGACGGGGTTTCGTTTTCAGCGGTGTCTGCACCACTAACGCCTGTTTTGTCCGTCTGCATCTTTCTTGTGATTTTAGCGCCAGTTTGCCCTCCTGCCCATTATGCCGTAGTTTCCAGGGAGCGATTTATTTTTTATTTTATTTTTTTTTTACTCAGTAATTAATGAGTTTTAAAATGTAGCGAAGTACAATACTTCAAACAAAATATACTTAAGTAAAAGTAAAATTACAGATTAAAAAAATTACTTTAAAAAGTATTAGTACACAAAAAAGCTACTCAATTACAGTAACGCGAGTAAATGTAATTCGTTACTTTCCACCTCTGTATATATATATATATATATAGAGAGAGAGAGAGAGAGAGAGAGAGACTGGATTATTTTCCCCACTTTATTTATTTCCACCTGCTCTTTCCTTTGACACCTAGGTTAGAACCTGGGTTGTAATAGAGGATAAATGTCAAGAACCATGAACGCAGAGTGACACAACATAATTTCTGTGTTGTCAACATGCCAAGAGTTTGTTCTGCCTAAGTGCGTGTTTGCTGTTCTCTAAAACGAACACGCTCTTCTGCAGCTGCCGGCCTAACTGCCTATACTGAGCGTGAAGCATTGCTGCTGGCAACACGCTCGTGAAATACAGAAACATGTCCACATTATGCAAATGAGATGTTCTGAAGACTAATCAATAATTCAAATGATTCTCTAAACTATGGGAACAGTCGGCAGTTTCGTACGCATGACTCTCCATTAAAAGAGCATTCAAAGTTTGTCATTTGAAGGATGGAACGTCCGCCTTTATACGAATCACCCTTCCTTTAATTGCATTATTACAAGGGCAATATGACCAGCAACAGCGATTTGCGAGAGACAATTTGCGATGGAGCTGAAGTCACACATAAGGTTAAATTCAATTGTGTTGTAGTCAAATTTTTAAAGGAATAGTTCAACCAAAAATTTTAATTAGCTGAAAATATATGCATTCTCAGGCCATCCAAGATGTACTGTAGTTTGTTGCTTCATCAAACTTGCAGAAATTTAGTATTACAAAAAAATTCAGTCTCACCAATAGATCCTCTCTGCAGTGAATGGGTGCCGTCAGAAGGGGAGTCCAAACAGCTGATAAAAACATCATAATGATCCACAAGTAATCCACACCACTCCAGTCCATCAGTTAACATCTTGTGAAGTGAAAGTCTGTGTGTGAAAATCTTGGATGGCCTGAGGGTGAATACATTTTCAGCCAATTTACATTTTTGGTGAAACTACCAGACAGAAGGAAATTTCACCAGGAAGAGTTCGCTCTAGCCTGACAGTTTGCAGATGAAGCAGGCTGTTTTGTCCACCACCCGCCGCAGCGGCGAGCTTCTAAACAAAGCGCTGATGGATCAAATCAGGAAGCTCACCATGATCTCACACTTGGACATGATGCAGACGATTAGGCTTTGCAGATCATCTTCTATTAAATCTTCTCAGGAAGATGCACATAGACACTTTCTGACACTTTTCTTTTTTAAACGTCTTAAAAATCCTGCTGAAGAGATTATTGGGCTGTTTTATGCTACCAATATTTGGAACAGAAAAAAGCAGTTGAAACATTATTTTATGGAAAAGGTATGAAAACATGGGATTTAATCAAATGCACAATACACTATGGTTCTGACCCCAGGGCAACTAGAAAAAAAATACAAACACACACACACACACACACAAAATGCAAAATAATGTCCCAGAGCTTTTGTAACTTATCAAAAATATGGTAAATAAATCTGAGTTTTAGAGTTACCTTCGAGGTATTAAAGGTACTTAACATAAACAGCTTTGCCTCACACCCACAGGGTGTCATGACTAACAGAGTTTAATTACTTTATGCGCTGCCATATATGCTAAAAGAAAGAAAAAACATTTTCTTTAGTAGCAATAGCTGTGCACCGCTTGCCCTGCTATTATTACTGCTCAATCTGCAGCATCACAGCAAAGACAATTATATTTTACAGGATTTTCATTCACATTAAAGTTTGTGCAAATAATATAAGATCAGAACACTCTTGTGTTTTTGTTAATGTAAAACTGGTATTTTACATGAGTTGTCTGAATTTCATGTGATGAGATAAAATATACAATAAATAGCCTAAACATCTTTGTTTTGTCTTTGCTGGATGCAAACAAAACTGAACAGCATAGCCTGATTCACAAAAGAGTTACTGTTATGAAATGATTCTCTTAATGAGTAATGAACAAAAAGTTACTATTTCGAACTAGTCTAAGCTAATTAGAGTAAATTTGCCAGATTTATGCATACATTTGTAAATAAATGCATGAATAAAGAAATGAATACATGCGTATACACAGAAATTCACAAATGCAATAATAAATAAGTGTGTACATTTATATACATTTATAAATATGAATGAATACAATTCATATATGCACAACCTCATAAATTAAATGCATGCATAAAAAGCATGCCTATTTAATTCAAGACATACTCTTAATGTCTTGAACTAAATCTAAACTAAATTAAGACATTATAAAATACACCTCATTATATGTCTTAATATATTATGCAATTTTGTTTTTCAGTAAATTTATAAATTTACCAAAAACCAAGACAAAAATACTGATTATAAAAAATGATATTTTGTTGTGCATGCATTTATAAAATTGCCTACAATCATAAAGACGTGCTTGTTTTCAGATAAGCTTGACTAATTCTGAACTGTTGCATTATTTTTTTAGTGAACCATATTTTAGTGTTGTTGTACCTGTCATTCAGGTTTGATGATGGCATCATAGTTACATTTCATCTACCTCATCTACTCCATCTTTATAGCTTCAAATCATCAAATTTGTTATGGGGGTGTCCACAATGCTCAGAGACACATTTGGCCCTAGAAAAGAGATATGAAGATATTGTTTTTGACAGAGAGGCTCCAGCAACAAGCAATCAATGCACAATTTATATCTCTTCCACAGACTGGTGTGGAGCAAAGCCCTCGCAGAGGGGAGAAAAACACGTGCAAATCAAGACACTCAAATTCACAAAGAAAACCAGCAGAGAAATAAACACGCACGCAATTCATCTTCTCATGCTTCCCTATAAAACAACATGATTATTCCCTGGACATGATAAAATAGTCTGATTCATTAAGCATTCCCAAGCTGAACGAAAGCAGTTGTGATGTTTTGTGAAGGCCAGACAGCTGTGACTTTTATGAGTGGACCTTGCTGTTTATACAATATATGATATCTGAATACATGCACTAAAGTCCAGTCTTCAATGGGTGAAAGTGCTAAAAAATCATCTAAAGTCCCCTTGTAAAGCCGAGTCATCCGAGTAATCTGTGTTCCCCTGGCTTGTAAAGTCTCAGGGCTGCAAGTAACACAGAGTGACCCTTAACATGATGATCAGGAGCCCTGTAAGTCACCTCCATAAATAAACAGCAAATGATGCTGCGGTCCTGAACCGTATCATTCCTACAGAAAAATGTGAGGTCTTCATTACTGCTTACATTTGAAAAGAGTTTATCTGAATGAGACAAAGCAATAGATGTGATGCCCAACCAGACCCAATCCATCAATCATTCACACATAAAAAAATAACTTTCCTCTGTAGCCATTCTGCTTCAGGCAAACAGATGCAACATTGAAAAATAAATGTCCTGAGACCATTAGGATAACATTTACTTCGTAGAACGATCCCTTAAAAGTCTTACTTTAGCGATAATATTGCATAAACACCATATGCACAAGTCAGGCTTTGAAGAAGCAGGTTAGTTATCTCACAACGGCCACTGTAGAAGCACAGTCTTCATTAACATCAGTGCCAGTGTTCAGCGGCATGCTGGGATGCCCGGACTGATGATTACACTAATTCAATTTCCTGGAAGGCAGCTATTCATTCAGATGTGCCGCTACATTTGGGAAAGCTGAGATGAACAGAAAATGTGCAGAATAATAAGAGATCCTTTCATAAATTTCTCAAAGTCTGCGATGAAAATGAAGTCTGAGGTCCTGGGAGAGAGATGCCACAGAATGTCTGAATCTGAGAACAGAAAGGTTCTTCAAACGGTGTCCTTTAGGTAGGACTTTCTGGGCGAGAACACAACTAACCTCTCGCATCAGGAGCCAAACGAAACACACCAAGGTCAAACACTCATCACAAACTGTAAAGCAGCAGTCAGTGTCAGTGAATATTTTAAATGACTGGCATAAATATGCCTTGCTTTGAAGACACAAGTTCAACAGAAATATAATAAAATAATATAATTTAGTGAGTATAAAATACTGATCGCATAAAATGAAAATAATTACTAAGATGAATGTTATCAGCTATCTTGGTAAAAAAAATAGTATGCAAACCATATTAAAGTAATATTAACAAAAATAAATTTTAGATTTTACACAAGCTAAACTAAAATTAATATATAAACTTATATAAAGTAACTTTCACAATTCCTGATATTCAAACTAAAAGATGTGCAACAACCAACTTACTATTACTATTATTACACTTTCGTGGTGCTTTTATGTTTTTTTCTCAGCTTGACAGTCTGTCTCCACTCACTGTACAGAGAAGAACAGCTGCTTTTTATCTCCTTTGTGTGTTCCCCTTATGAAATGAGGATAATAATGACAGAAATTTCATTTTTGGGTGAAGACGAATACCAACATAATTACACTGTCATTAGATCTTGTTTCCAAGTCAGAGCAACCACCTATATATCCGACCGATTCTAGAATTTACAGCACTGAACTCTTATCAGGATGTGATTCACAGCACTCAAAAACACTTCAAAACATCCCAAAAATACAACTTACCTTTGGAAACCAATAACCAATTTTCATAAAGGGTTTAATCTCTCATTCGACAAAACCTGGTTTAAAAGCAACATCCTGTTCCTGCACTTTCCCATTAGCTGCTTTATGTTTCTCCACAAGAAGCAGAAGGAAAGGGATTTCTCACATCTCTCACATTGGCAGAATGCAAATGGCGCTCTTCTTATGAATATGTATGCTGGCTCCAGCAAGACCTCGTTTGAATAAATTCTTTCTTTTAACCTGACGGACGAACACGCCATCACAGTACGACGGGTCTTCTCATGCCGTTCGCCCTCTTGATCACGCGTCGGGAGTCCATCAGTGATGAACTTCAGCTCCAAGCGAGGATTCAAGACATGCTTCCTTTCAAGTGAGCGGTTAAATCACTCCCTGGCCCATGGCCTCTCTTTCTCAGTTTCTGAATCTATGTCAGCTTTTCTACACTCATTACAAGAAACGCATTAAACCTGTTAACTGTCACCTGGCCCCTCAGTGGGACGCCCTACATTTACTTCATTATATTACAATTAAATCCTAATCTAATCATGACAAACTATATATCGTTGGAAAGGTCTAAGACTCCTAAATAGATACCTTTTTTATTAATTATTTATAATGTAGGAAAAGCATTAGATTAATTTATGGCAAGAGTGCAACTCAAAAACCTATATCATAACAGGAGTTCTGACCTTCGTCAAAAAAATGTCTTCTTTGTTGCCTTTTTCTCTATCATACTTTAGAAATCATCAGAAATTATATATCACTTGAAAACTTAAAATCTCAAAATTCATCCTTTGAAACCCATTTTAAAATTAAACATTGCATTATCATGAAAATGGTACATCAAAGTCATGTTACAAAATGTTTTCAGTCATGAATTATAAAAATTTAGGTTTGGATCATGCACTTTCAAGTCTATGTTCAAAAATGTGAGTGACAGTTAACAGGTTAAGAAATAAGACAATAAAGGAAATAAGAATTGCATAGCAATACCCTAGCAACCACCATGAACATCCTAGCCATACTCTAGCAACTGCATGACAACCATTACATTATTAATTTAAATCATATAACTTGAATATGCAATAAATATGTAAAATAAATGTATTAATTAGATGACAACACAAGTGACCATTTTCATAAAAAATGTTTACATTCATATATTATCATTAATTTTTTTCCTAACTAATGTATATGAGTTATGCATTTATATCTAATCTAAATTGTCCTGATCATTTCTGTAACAAAACTAAAGCCTACTATAATGCACAAAAATATGTATTTTTGCATATGAAAAATATGAATACAGTATGATGGCACTGTCTATAAAATGTTTCTTTTCTGTGATGGGATGACTATATATGCCATATGCATGTCATATCTTTGAAGGGTTAGTTCAGTCAAAAATGAAAATTATGTGAGTACGACTGCTGTGACAGCTGACGTGTTATCTTTGTTATTGGGCGCACCAGAAAACACATCAGCAGCATCGTGAAAGCACTCACAACAGACCCGGAAGAGAAGACAATGCTGAATAAAGTCGTAGTTTTTGTTATTTTTGGTCCAAAATGTATTTTCAATGCTTCAACAAATTCTAACTGACCCTCTGACGTCACATGGACTACTTTGATGATGTTTTTCTTACCTTTCTGGACATGGACAGTATACCGTACACACAGCTTCAATGGAGGGACTGAGAGCTCTCGGACTAAATCTAAAATATCTTAAACTGTGTTCCGAAGATAAACGGATGTCTTACGGGTTTGGAACGGCATGAGTCATTAGTGACATCATTTTCATTTGTGGCTGAACTAACCCTTCAAGGCTTCCTTATTTTTGTGTGAAGAAAAATAGATTTTTTTTTTTTAAATTCTTTATGACATTCACCCAAAGCTCATTGTAACCTCTTCCTCTTTAGCAAGCTGAGTGCGAGCACATATGATCCAGTGGTTTTGGCATCAGAAATGTGTACTCGCCCTGAAAACACAGAGCGAACCCAAGCCTGCCAAAACTACACAATCACTTAACCGGCTCTCTGCAGACTACAGATGCATGCTGAGCTGAACCCTGTCCGCTGCACACATCCCTGCCAGCTTTTTAGCAAGATCGGAAATTAAATTTTAATGAGTGACATTTGGAATTGATGACATCATGACACACACTCTATAAATCTGTAATGTCAACAGGTCAAAATGTGACTTTATGTGCTTGTTCATTTGGGACTGTCCAAAACACACACCATGTTGGACAGGACACTCTGTCATAGATAGAACCACAGATGAGTGACAGAGTTAAGGATGTCCACCGGGAAAACTTATATCAGCAGAGAAAAAGTTCATATCTAGAGCTTTAATGCAAAAATAAATAAATAAATAAATGTAAACCAGTAAAAAAAATATTCTTAAATGTTCTTGTGAAGTAAAATATTAAGACTCTTCAATCTTTTCAGGAATATATAAGGAGTTAAGTTTATCTAACTTACCCCAATTTGACAAAGACACCATATTTGTCTAATCTGCAATGAAACAACCTAGCAACAGCATAACAACCTAGCAACCACCAAAAACACCCTATTAACTTCATAGAAACCTTTTAACCCAGGACACTATGAGACACGATTTAACAGTTATAGGTTTTAGATCAAGATATTTGTATTAATTTATTTGTGTCCATTTTTTCTGTCTCTTTATTGTTTGCACGTATAATCAACCCTATTTAATTCACTTCCTATTCAAGCTACTTATTATATTCTGTTATAAAGTAGCAGACTATTCCCACCTTATTCCCAACAGACGTCCTCTCAGTTCACCAGCTCTGTTTGACACTAATGTGCTAAATGAATATCATTTAATGTAGCTGTAATGACCTCCATCAGTTTGATTGCAGGCTCTAATAATGGCTCCGGTCAGTGACTTATACGTGCTCTTTTATTTACTCCTCTCTCATATCTCTGCAGTATATGACCGTATCTGACAAGCCACTCTGTAATGGGATACAGAATGATGCTGTTAGACGCCCCGGTGACCTACGTGCCAGATTTTCTTCCAAATGTTTAACAGGTCATTCCTGTTATGCAGAACCTCTTGAACTCTGAATGAATATATTTGCGCTGTGATGTAAGGAGTTTTTCTTTTCTTCTGTGTTGTTTTTTTTTTTTTTTTTTGTAGAAAGGCTTTACTGGACTTCCATAAAACAGCTACTCGAGCTCAAACACTACTTAGGGGATAATGTCTTTAGGGAACTGACACCACAATACAATTCAATACAATTGAATTAAATTAAATTACATTTGCATGACAGGGAACTAATAATATTTTCATCTTTGTAGGGGTAGTGTTGGTGCAGTGGATAAGACGCATGCCTTTGGTGTGAGAGACCTGGGTTCGAATCCACTGTGAGACACCAATGTGTCCCTGAGCAAGACACTTAACCACTAGTTGCTCCAGAGGCGTGCGACCTCTGACATATATAGCAATTGTAAGTCGCTTTGGATAAAAGCGTCAGCTAAATGAATAAATGTAAAAACTGTGAGTCCAGTATAAGGGCTATCAGTCTTTTTACATGAAACAATCAATTACAATAAATAGAACAATATTGCACAAAAAGTTTTAAGTGCATAGGATATCAGTAATGTTATAAAACCAAGTAGAAAAAATATATAATTACATATGTAAAAATTTATAAAAAAAAATAGATAAAATAAAAACATGCATGACAGCGACAAACTGATCTGCACCGAAGGAAGGATCCAAGTGGTTTGTTATTAACTGGTTTATTTTCTTGTTAACCTTGGAGGCTAATTTTTGTAGTCCCAATCATGCATATTTCCAAGAGGACAGAAAAATTCATTTAAAGATCACTGTGAGTTTTTAGCATTCCTGGGAGAGACACAAGACCTTGTTGATTTGCAAAGTGGCAAAGGTTACAGAGATGTTTTCTTTAATTGACAACACCATCATTAATGAGGCCAGTGCAGTATGTAGTGGCGAAATAGAAGATGATGCCCCCACCCCAATTATGACTGCAAGGTTCTTCTACAAAGCCTTCATGCAGGATGATTAATTCTAATCGCCAATCCTTTCCTGCACCTTCCACGATGAGCTCTTTACGACACCAATATTACTGCAAAACTCCAACATCCAGAGTAAAGGAGCCAATCAGAGCAATGGACCTAATACTTAACCAGACAATTAATGGACTTCTTGAAATGACAAGAAGATGGAACTCAAACTGTTTAACCAAAGGGATTGTTAAAAGTGACTTTAATTTGACTATGAACCAACATGGGATTGAATGACATTTCTAATTGATGACAGACTGTGTACAATTTTGACCACTGAAACTCTTTTAATGACACTCAGGTCCAACAGAAGCCAGCCTCACAATGGATCACACTCACTGATCTGAAGTCAGATAGAGTTTAAGCATGGTAATATGTCAATAATAAGTCAACGTTCCAAAACCTAGTGCACTGACTACCCGTCTACACAGATAGCTGCTATCCATCGATCCATCAATCCATCTATCAATCTGTCTCTCTCTGTCCTTCCATCCATCCATCCACCTATCTGTATATCTATACATATGAACATTTTTCTGACTTCATCTGCCATCTTGGATGGAGTTTTTTTAACTGAACTTTGGTGGAATTTTGGCCAAAATTAGGTATCTGAAGAGGCTCCTACCTTTTGGAATAGCCTTCGAGATCACAGTATGCTTATGACACCTTAAAATGATATCTGTTGTGTTTTGGAACACAAAGACTAAAGCCTGGTTCACACGGCAGGATGATTAGGCCGATTTTAGCCCCGATTGACACCTTCCGACAATCTTAAGGATGCTCCGATTATCGTAAAATAATCTGATCAGATATTCCTGCCGTGTGTGGTGTGTTAAGACTGCTCTCCTCTGCTCGGAAGGACGTCGGGACCGCTCCGATCTCAAATCGGGGATATCCAACATGTTGGATTTATTTGGCCCGATTTCTTCTCGTGTGTGGTGTCCCCCGAGGACAAACGATCACGCAGCCTTTGGACTGTGGCGTGTAGCCAATCAGAAAGCGAGGTGACGAGGCGGCGAGGAAGTACCGGGAAACAAAATCAAAACAGCCGGCGGCATGGCGCACCAGAAAGTCCAGTGGACGTCGGAGATGGAAGACTTTGTCTCCACTTCTTTGACCATCGCCTTTTCTTGTCTTTCTTATGTTTTTTTTTTCGGTTACAAACAAAGCACAAACTATGGCCACTGCATCCTCTTCGTCCGCCATGATTGTTTACTCTGAAGTCACGTTTGATCTCGAGGGATTTTGCGAGATTTCCCATCTGACCTGGGAATGCTCGGGAGTCAAATCGGTTCGTGTGTGAAGTGTTGATTTTGCCGTGTGGCTGCACACCACACACTGTATGACCAACACCGTTAGACCCGTGATTTTTTATCTCAGGTTTGGAAAATCGGCCGACAATTTTAAAATCGTCCCGAGTGAACCAGGCTTAACACACAAATTTGTTTGACTGTGCAGAGGCTTTTTGCAGAGACAGCTTTTGGCTGTTTAGCTCATTAAGACATCAAAAAGACCCACTTAAAAGGTCAGAGAGCCCCCAAAAAAATCTAGATTTAACTTTCCCAAGCCTTAAAATGAAGCCAAGCAACATTGCAACATCGAGCTCATCATAACATTCTGACATGTATGAGGGAGTCATTTGCCGATTTCCTGACCAGCACACTCATATATCACACTTATCCTCCAGGTGCCATCAATCTGAATAACACATCCCCTCAATCGCTGCTTCAATGATGGCTGACACATAAGTAAATCAACAGAGAAGAGAACAGTAAACAATGGTTTGATGGACGTGTGTATCTTGAACCCATAAAGAGGGGAGTGTTGTAGTCTTTTCAAAAAAAAATCGCTGCTACCTGCAGCGAGAGAGGAAACTTTCTAAAAGGTGCAAGAGTAGAGCAGACAGAGATAATGGTCTGACTCACACATCACATCACGGCATGAAATGAGGAGAAAATCGGGCAATAAGGTCTTGTCATTTCTCTATTCATGACATAGAGATGAAACACCTGAAACCAGTGACAAAGTCCTATGCTTTTTGGTCTCGCCCCAAACAAGAGGGTCTTAAGACCTGATTATTGAGCTTGCATTTTCATTTGAGCCCAATAGGGAAGACTTAACCTCACAGACTTTAAAGAAATATTAAGACATTTAGCATAATGTCCCAGATGCAATTTCCATAAATAATAATAAATGAGGACAAACACTTTTAGGCTCCAAAAGGCACAACAACAAGGAACAACATGACCCTCAGATGTGTGGAGGAAATACATTACAAGCAACTCAACGAAGGGGGAAAGCGCTTCCTCACAGCTGGGTGTTAGGAAAAACATGCTAAGCTTTGCAAGTCACTTAAATGTTTCTATTAAACTTGAAGGAGGAGTGGAGGAATGCAGGCATGGACACAGCTGTAATGTGGTTACAACACCACCAAACCCTGTCCTCTAATCGAGATGGAGGGAAAGTAGACCGTTTTTGTGGCTAAAGATACAAATATTGCTATAAGGAGGATGCAATGCCAAAAACTGAAATTCAGTTCTTATTAAAGACAAAAAGCTTACAATATTCACTTTTTTTTTCTCTGTCTCTAAATCCATTCCAAATATAGCCTCAGAACAACTGGAAAGAGAGAAAAGTAAAAGTGATGAATCGGTTTTAAACTCTCCCCTAGACAACAATGAGCTAAAATGGATAGCAAATGGAGATGCTAAAGTCTGCAAAAAGTCTTATTCTGCAAAAAGTCTGCAAAAAGTCTTATGTGAATCAGTCTCTGTATTCCCACCCACGCTGGAATTCACTCCTCATGGAGCGTTTCAGCGGTTCTCCGTGTCCAGCAGAATAAATAAATTCTCTGGGCGTCTGTCGTGTCCTGCATCCTCTCGCGCTCATATCACAGGATGACTGAGTCAGAGCAGACACGAGATGGCAGCGCCTCGGGAATCCACATACTTTGTGAATCAGATCTAAAAATATTCTTAGTTAATAAGCTCAGTCTGATATCCGACTGATGCCAGTGTTCACGCATGAGCTGTGTTTGTAAGTTTCATTCTCCCTCCACTGCTTCTGGTAAACCAAACTAGGTTACACAAGATGCTACTGTTTTTGCAAACAAATACTGACTAATACATAAAGCACTGATGCAAACAAATCATTTTCTAAACAAGTATTTTGGGCTTTTTTTATTATTATTTCTATTTTAACTGAACATTCTTTAATCAAGATAGATACCCAAGAAGTAAAATTTCATCAGATTTAAACTGTTGTCTTTTTTAAATAAATTAATTAATAAAAATATAAAATTAAGTGATGGTTTCAATGACTCAAAATGGGGTAAGAATTTTTATTATTATTATTATTATTATTTTAGTTTGTTTATTATTAAGTAAGTTTGTTTGTTTATTTATTTCACCGTGGCTCACCAAAACTGAAACTTTTATCATCTAATCCATCAAACATGATATGATAGTTTGTGTCAAACCAAAAAAAAAAATTTTGTGTGAGAAATGAATCAAAATTTTTATTGATTGGTCACCCAAAAAGTTACATTTTAATATTTTTTAATTCATTGTGTTTTCATTCCAAACTTATATCACTTTCTTATTTTAAAAGGAACAAAAATGTGATGTATATAAATAGAGAGATTTAGGAAGGGGTAAATTGCACAGTTTGACTTAGCATTTAGAAAACTAAGCATATTTTAGCACCATTAAAACATTGTTTTCATTATAACTAAACATTTACATCCACTTTCATCAATTCTCAACTGCCTTATGCACAAAATAATAAATAATTAATGTATTATTATTATTATTAATATGAATGGAATTTAAATGATAATTTTAAATTAATTAATCAAATATTTTATGATTTCAATATTAATAATAATAATAATTTTTAATATTGTGTGCTCCATGTAAAACAAGTGAGTAGTTTTGCTAAATATCCAACGAGCTATTATCCATATACAACCCGAATTCCGGAAAAGTTGGGACGTTTTTTAAATTTTAATAAAATTAAAACTAAAAGACTTTCAAATCACATGAGCCAATATTTTATTCACAATAGAACATAGATAACATAGCAAATGTTTAAACTGAGAAAGTTTACAATTTTATGCACAAAATGAGCTCATTTCAATTTTGATTTCTGCTACAGGTCTCAAAATAGTTGGGACGGGGCATGTTTACCATGGTGTAGCATCTCCTTTTCTTTTCAAAACAGTTTGAAGACGTCTGGGCATTGAGGCTATGAGTTGCTGGAGTTTTGCTGTTGGAATTTGGTCCCATTCTTGCCTTATATAGATTTCCAGCTGCTGAAGAGTTCGTGGTCGTCTTTGACGTATTTTTCGTTTAATGATGCGCCAAATGTTCTCTATAGGTGAAAGATCTGGACTGCAGGCTGGCCAGGTTAGCACCCGGACTCTTCTACGACGAAGCCATGCTGTTGTTATAGCTGCAGTATGTGGTTTTGCATTGTCCTGCTGAAATAAACAAGGCCTTCCCTGAAATAGACGTTGTTTGGAGGGAAGCATATGTTGCTCTAAAACCTTTATATACCTTTCAGCATTCACAGAGCCTTCCAAAACATGCAAGCTGCCCATACCGTATGCACTTATGCACCCCCATACCATCAGAGATGCTGGCTTTTGGACTGAACGCTGATAACATGCTGGAAGGTCTCCCTCCTCTTTAGCCCGGAGGACACGGCGTCCGTGATTTCCAACAAGAATGTCAAATTTGGACTCGTCTGACCATAAAACACTATTCCACTTTGAAATAGTCCATTTTAAATGAGCCTTGGCCCACAGGACACGACGGCGCTTCTGGACCATGTTCACATATGGCTTCCTTTTTGCATGATAGAGCTTTAGTTGGCATCTGCTGATGGCACGGCGGATTGTGTTTACCGACAGTGGTTTCTGAAAGTATTCCTGGGCCCATTTAGTAATGTCATTGACACAATCATGCCGATGAGTGATGCAGTGTCGTCTGAGAGCCCGAAGACCACGGGCATCCAATAAAGGTCTCCGGCCTTGTCCCTTACGCACAGAGATTTCTCCAGTTTCTCTGAATCTTTTGATGATGTTATGCACTGTAGATGATGAGATTTGCAAAGCCTTTGCAATTTGACGTTGAGGAACATTGTTTTTAAAGTTTTCCACAATTTTTTTACGCAGTCTTTCACAGATTGGAGAGCCTCTGCCCATCTTTACTTCTGAGAGACTCTGCTTCTCTAAGACAAAGCTTTTATAGCTAATCATGTTACAGACCTGATATCAATTAACTTAATCACTAGATGTTCTCCCAGCTGAATCTTTTCAAAACTGCTTGCTTTTTTAGCCATTTGTTGCCCCCGTGCCAACTTTTTTGAGACCTGTAGCAGGCATTAAATTTTAAATGAGCTAATTAAGTGGATAAAAGTGTAAAATTTCTCAGTTTAAACATTTGCTACGTTATCTATGTTCTATTGTGAATAAAATATTGGCTCATGTGATTTGAAATTCCTTTAGTTTTCATTTTATTAAAATTTAAAAAACGTCCCAACTTTTCCGGAATTCGGGTTGTAATAGAAGTAAAAGTACTAGCAGTTCAAAAAGAAGAAAAACACCATAAAATTGGTCTAGCCCTCATGTTGTGTTCTGGTCATTTTAACCCAGAGAGGTTTTCCTTTTCCTGAAAATGCTATTTAATGTTATTGCACTGGACTGAAACATACTGACTTTTCTCACACAGGGTACAACAAGTTTCTTCCCCCAAAATTGATAATTGATGTACTTTTTGGGGATTTCTGCTCAACTTTGTCACACTTGTGAAGTTCCCGGTCAGAAATTACCAGCCTGCAAAAGTCTCATATAAACCCTCAACTGAATTTATTTACATTTAAAAGTGTCGCTACATCAGTGACGTTATACGTCAGTAAGTTAAACATTCCGCGATGTACTCTCTGCTGAGTGTTAGTCTTAAAGATATAGTAACAAAATTACCTGTTTAATTATTAAGGGGCAAAGAGAGGATGGTAACAGTCATGCAAAATGAAATGTTTTTGGTGCAAGACACCGTGACTAACATTATAAGAGGACTACATAGCCAAAGTGCCAGACTGTTGCACATGTCATCTGTTTGAATACATGAGCCTGGATGTGCATATAAAAAAATATTCTCACTTGTTCATTAGCATTGACTCACCTATCGAGTCCGTTCAGTTTCTGGAATGAAGTAGCTCTTGTAGATGTGGAGTAATTACAAACCAGCGCTGGCAGGCCATCAGTCAAGTGTGCTCTCAGGAAACACAGGCTGAATGGGAAAGGGAAGCCTGCCGGGAGGGGCGGCACTCGTATAGATAAAGATGTCGGTTTTGAAAAACAGCTGATGCCCTTTCTGTCATTTTTCTGCCGTGACTCCAACATGACTGTATTAGCACAAATGAGATTCTCCAGGCATGCTGTCTTCTCTGTGCTGTGAAAATTAGCTGAAAGCGATTGTGAGAACAAGAGGAGCTTTGCGATCTGGTGCCTGTCAGAGAAGTGATGGCACTTCATTACCATAAATAGGAAATAAATATTGATTTAACGTAAAAGAAAGCAATAAATTGGCCATTTAATTTCAATTTATTTAAAAGGGCAAGGATAGTCATAGATTAAAAGGGAAATTTGTGACAAAAATGAAAGTCTACTCACTGTTGTTTTATTTTTCTGTGAAACACAAAAGTAGTTACCCGGCAGAATGTTCACGCTGCTCTTTTCTACACAACAAATGGGAATAACTACAGATGTTCAAGCTGAAATAAGCACTGTAAAAGTCATCCAAAAGACTTATTCAGAGCCTTCTGGATTTCAGGTAAAACTACATTACCCATAATGCTTTATCGAATATTCCACCAATCAGAGTGTTACGGTGAGCAAAGTGTTCCAAAAGTGATCTTTGGCTCCGCCCACTCCCATGATGCAAACAAATAATTTAGTCAAGTTGGTCTTCCTATGCTCTCAAAATACCTATACATATTTCTCCATATTTTTTTATACGATTATGCCTTTTGTAATGTTTTATGGGATTGTAGTTCTTTCCCTTGTCTTTTTGAAACATTTTCTAAAACTTTTTTTTTTTAATAAAAAAAAGAAAGAAAATCGCAACAACAACAAAAAAGCTGAATTACAAAATATTAGTCTTATTTTCTGAAAATAATCATCAACTCAGAAAAAAATCTGTCAGTGCTCAGTTGTTTTCCCTTTGAATTAATTTTGGTTCTCATTGACCGTAAAAATAAAAATAATTACTAGAGAAGTGTGAGGACCATCAACTTCTTGGTTTCCAGCATTCTTCAAAATATATTTTTCTGTGTTCAACAGAAGAAAGAAACTCATACAGGTTTTACAAACTTAAGGGTGAGTAATCACCCTTTAATTTTGATGGTCCCTTTAATGTATAATCTGCAAACCTTTTTCTTTATGCACTATCAATGCAGCATGGCACAGCTGGTTCTGATCATGCAAACAGGCTGACTCATCATCCACTGCTCATCAGCACCAGGGCTTTAACCAGACTTGACAATCCGAGCGATTGCAGGTCACCCAAACACAAGGTCTCCAGACTGATTGTGTCCCTGCAGCGGGCAGACTCGCGTTTAGCTCCGTCTGACTAACAAGAATCAATGAAAGCGAGGCCTCTTGGGAAAGCCGGTGCGGAGGCGAAACTCTTCACTCGATTGTAATTCAGCTGGTGGAATGCCAATATTATGGTAGAAGATATCACAGCACGCCAGAATGCAACACAATGAGCAATATTATAGCACGCATGCATCTGACCAGGTGTTTGACTGCCAATCACGGACAAATGAGGCTTTGGCTGGCGTTCAGCATTCTGCTGGGAGAACAAAATGTCACAGCATTTTTGTTGTTAACAACAGCGACCAGCTGAGAGGTCTGACACTACATCGGCCACTTATTCGTTTCTACTGTGTGCTTTGAGAGGGCTCGATTCGTGTGTCAATTTGATATCGCCTCTGCTGAAATCCGAAGCCCATCGTTTAGAGGGTCTCTGGGTGACTCTTCGATATGAGAGACAACAAGTGAGATATGGAGCTAAAATACAGACAACGGGGGAGGTCTCTTCAGTGGCAACAAACACACAATCATCCAAAAGCTGTGAGACGAGACAGCATTTGGGAAAATTGGTGATAGCTCTGTTTGCTTAACATTTGTGCTTCAGCCTAGCTCTAAATTGTTTAGAAAAGACTTGCTGTTTTATGTTTTTTGACTGGCTGATAAAAAAATGAGCCAAAAATCCCTTAGACTTGCATTGACTGGGCTACATACACTTGTCTGCATGTCACTTTCACTTAAAATGTACTTAGATTAATACAATAATAATCTCTCTCTCTATATACTATATATATTTATTGTATAAACCTGTTGAATTTTCACCTCACATATAGACTGCATATCATAATGTAGTTCAAATTTAATAGATTTGTTTGCATATACAAATATACATTCCGCAGAAGAAAAAGGTTGTTAATAAAATATAAATATATGTAAATACAAAGAACACTTACAGTGTTAAAGTTGCCTACTGCGAATAATATACTGCATGTAGGATAAGAGATTTACACAGCGATTTTTAAATCCATTCTGCAGTATTCTCACATATGCTGAGACGCTGCTGCTCACTTGGTGAGATGAGATGGATTTGCTTTGCTGTGCACACAGAGGAAGAGTTAGAGCGAGCTGTGGCAGATGTCTGGGTGAAACCATGGTAAACCGACTCAATCAGTCGCACTCTTGTGGGAACATGTGGAAATGGGAGGGCCTAATTAGCCAATTTCCATCATGAAATTACGCATCTGCGAGGGGTGATTGGACCACCATGTCAATTTGAGACCTTGATCCAGGGCTAATTGCATATCCCTGAAAACCCCACCCAGAGCCTCAATTGAAGTTAATCTGACAAGATTCACCCTTCTGACTGCTAGATGGTCGGTAATAGTGTGCAATACCCTCAGAGCCATACACGACCGGTGCGCCGAGCTTTATATTGCAGCCTCTGAGGCATGCGGCATGCATAAGACTATATGAGAAACATTATTAAAAACATCATAAAACCTGACAATTTTTCCTTTAGGGAGTACATAAAACTATAAATGTTTTTGGGAGTGGAATACAACATACTGCACATATATAAGTATACAAAAGTAGTAGCATGCAGTTTGTATTGAGAAACGTTTTAATTCAATGAATTCAATTAAATCAAATGAAGTTGCATTAAATATATATTTGCATATGTATGTATGTGTGTGTGTGTGTGTGTGTGTGTGTATGTGTGTATTATTTATGTCATGTACATTACTGTATAATAATTCAATAATACTATTTTAATATTATTTAATTATAGATGTATTTATATAAATTTCCCAACTGATAATCTATACCCGCATCTAAAAATCTATACAATTTCAGGAATTTATAGATTCCATCGTATAATATAGTCAAAGTTTTATAAAGATATTTTAATATTATTTAATTTTAAATGTATTTATATTGATGACTCGATTTGTAAAATATGTATAAAGAATCAAATATACAAATATAATTGCATACAATTGAAGAATTACATTTAAATCATTTATATACCAAATAAATAAATAAATCACTTTTTTATAATTGTTGGTGTAAATAATGTATTGCAATGTATAAATTACTTCTGTTTTAAATTCAGCAAATTTGTTCATACTGTTTGTCATAACTAAATGTTATTATATACAGTATGTCAGAAATATAGACGCTATTAATCCTTGTTGATATTGATACCGGGTATTAAAAGAGAGAGAGAGAGAGGGAGAGAGAGGGAGAGAGAGAGAGAGAGAGAGGGGGGGGGGGGGGGAGAGAGAGAGAGTAAAAAGGCATGCCTAAACCCCACATAAATTCATATCCTGAGGCCAAATAATAAAAAATTTCTGTGTGAGAAATAAGATGATGGGGGTGATGAAACTTTTTAAATCAATGGTTTTATGCTGTTTTGTGGTGGGTGAATTAATTGCTTGTCAAGCACGGATGGGGCCAAAATGGCTTCATTTGAAGAACTGAGAAAGAAAGGGAAAAAAAGTGCACACATTTTAAATTCTTAATGAGAGTCCCAGTCTTCCCTTAAGTCAACATGAAATCAAAATTGACCTTATTTGTTTTATTCCTACAGAAATTGCATTAAATATCTTGTTCCAACTGAAAAAACATCTGGGTTTTTAATGAATTATTCAGTAATCTTCAATGCATTGTATCTGGATAATAAAACATTCATATGTATATCAAATGTCATTTATAAAATTACTTTTTATATTACTGATTCATCAAGATTATAAACTGGCTTGACCCCTACGAGGGCTGTTTTTGTTTGAAATCGCTGAACTTTTGTCAGATGTCAGGACAGCTCTTGTCATGTCAGGACGTCTCTGGAGTCTTAAAGAGTGAGAGGGTCGGTCTAAGGTTTCCATCAAAGTATAAAAATAAAAACCTCATGACGGGAAGCACGGGACAGCATCTTCCCCTGTGGACCGATGGCTCTTAACCCCGAGCAGACAGGAACTGTGCACTCCTGCAGGGATGGATCCATTTGAATGTCTTAAAAAAAAATCTAAAAATTATCGTAAGTTTGTGATATTTTAGTTCATGGATCTTGCACTCCAAAATTAAGAATTTAAAAATTAAGAACTTTACAGCAATTTTCACAATACATTAATAAATAATAATTTCAAAGCAGCTTGACAGAAAATCATGATGTTAATGTTTATAATATCTTAATAATTTTATGCCTTATAGTCATATTTAGCGAATTGTAGCTGGGTGGTAATATAGTTTAGATTTTACAAAAATACAAGCAATCAAGCAGATTGAGATATGCTATATATTTTTTTTTTTTCTTATGATAAACTATTAGAGTTTTTACTAATATTAATTAACTTAAAATGAGAAACTTTGCCTTGGAGAATACCTGAAATAAGTTTTTATTTTTTTAATATGTTATATTAATCTTTATTTTAATTTTAAAAGAAAAAAAGAAAAATATTTTTTCTTAATTGTTTTCATATTAGTCTTGATTAGTATAATAACCTTGCTATATATATATATATATATATATATATATATATATATATATATATATCTAACTTTATATGAAGAGCAATAATATAGTTTTGAAAAAAAGAAAAAAAATCTGGCTATTCAGATTTGTTATATATTACTTCATACACATTTAATTGTGACAATTCTATACTGTTTTCTTTTCTATAATTTCTATACTGTGACAATTTTTCACAGGCTTCCGTCCAAATGACTCGTTCCGCCTCTGAAACACATTTTCTTTTCTGCTGACATCATCAAGCCCTCATATTTTCAACGCCTCCCTTCATTTCTCATCATCCAATCATTTGCCAATTGTCAATTTAAGCCCTACCTCTTTTTCTAATTGAAGATTCTGTTTTTACTTATAAAAATGTCACACTGTGTAAGTAAAACGGGTTGAAAACGCACTTCACGTTGACTTCAAGTTATAAGTAAACATCTATATTAGCAAAAATGAAAATGTTAAAGGACAAAGCGAAAGAAGAAGGCGAGAGAAAACACAAATGACAAGCAGCCTAAATCCGTTCTGTAACACACACACACACAGCTGTATTTCTCTAGTGTTCAGACTCAGCTAATCAGCGCTGGCCGACAGTTACATCTATCACGCAGCTGGCCGGGCCTTGATTCATTACCAGCCACCAGCTGCCATTTCCGAGCAGGTCTGGGTTTGGCTCATCCGGCCTGGCAGGTGGGAAGCTTCTGTGGCATTTGTCTTTCCTAAACAGTAAAGTTGTCCAAGCTTATTAAGGAGAACAGAGTCTTCTTGCAGCGGGATCAATGGCTGTAGTCAATCTGCAGACATCAATGAAGGCAAGAAAGTATGGATGTTCTGCTGCTTCAGCCTAATCGTATATCCACTAACCAATGCGCACTGACAGATTTCAGTCGGACAGGGTGACTTTGAGGAAAAAGTAACATGGCTGAAATGACAATTCCCAGCTAACGAGTGTCCAAAACACCCTGGAAACCAACTTAAACTTCATAACAGAGCACCTAACCACCTTTATCTTCTTCACACCAAAAGCATGCCGAGCTCTCAAAGCTGTTTCTCTCTTCAAAGAAAAAGTGTTGTCACACCAGTCGTCATTCTAGTGCTTCTCTTGAAGTCTTCATCTTTATATGAGTTCTCGAGGCTTTTCCATTTAGAAGCACTTCTACGCTCCTGTGTTTCTGCACATAATAACGGCAGTATTGGTTTTGCAATTTATTTCAACCGTGACACTCCTGACCTCCCTCTAAAGATGTTTTCCGCCAGGCTTAAAGTAGAAATAAAAGCAAGTGAAGCGGAAATTTGCAGATTATAAAGGAGCACTTTAAGGAATTCTTTTTAGGAAGATGCACCCACACATATTCTGCTCTGTTGTCAGTAAGTGGACTGTGGAATTAAAACTTATTACTTATACTTATAATTTATCTTCATGTTCGTGAAGGCAGAAAAGTTTAATGTACTGTATAAGTTTAAACATGATACAGAGCCGAGTGATACAGATAAAAAAAACTGATTTTTCATATAACTTAATGCTTTAAATGTTTTTTGATGCCATAATTTTTCAAATGCATCAGTAAGATACAGTAAAAATAGTTAAAATTAAGTTTCTCACATTGCCTTCCAGCAAATGAGCACAATGAAGAGTGATATTTAATCACTTTTTTTTTATGCATATCATAATTATACTATCAGTGTAAGAAAAAAAATGATAAAACTTTACTTGAAGCCTTTAAATGTAATGGATTATAAAAGTATTTTAATGCATTAATTATGCACCTTAATGCACTGTATGGTCTCATGAATAATTGTAGCCACAATACATAACACTTTTAGAACATAAATCACATTAAAACATGAAAAACAACTAATTTCAGATTTTAACAAGGAATATGCAAACACAATAATGCATTTAACTTTGGTTACAATTATTTCTGAAAATATATAATGCATTACAATGTACATTTTATAATACATTACATAAAAGCTTTAAGTACAGTGTTAGCAAAAATTCTGGTTTATGTGAATCGATTCTTTTAGACTGGTTACTTGAATCAGAATGATACCACATTTCAAATCACAAATCACCTAATAAGTTTAAGAAGTGCATTAAAACCTCTTGATACAAAACTGCATCCTGAATCTTTCGTAACTTTTGTAAATTGTCCATATTATGATGTTTGTCACCTCATCTGCTCGAACCTTTGTATGTAGAGATGCCTATAGAAATAAAATGAGCAAATGAAACTAATTAGCAAATTAGTTTGATGTCCTGTTGTTGAGTCTCTCACTTTTGAGAGCTGATAATGATGATGAGCTAACACATCTTGATAGCTAAAGTCACCCAAGGGACAGTTACGATACTCCAGCACAGAGGTGGAAAGAGTACAAAAATATTCTACTCAAGTAAAAGTACCATTACATTAATGAAATTTTACTTAAGTACAGGTAAAAGTACCAGTCTAAAAATCTACTCAAGTAAAAGTAAAAAGTAGCTCATTTAAACTTTACTCAGAGTAAAAATTACTTAGTTACATTTTAACAGTGGGAGGGAGTCAAAATGGGACAGGCCAAGGGTGTCAAACTCAGTTCCTGGAGGGCCACAGTCCTGCACAGTTTAGATATAACCCTAATTAAACACACCTGATCCAGCTAATCTAATCATTTAGGTTTATTTGAAAACTACATGATATGTGTGCTGGAGCAGGGTTAGAACTAAACTCTGCAGGGCTATGGCCCTCCAGGAACTGAGTTTGACACCCCTGGGATAGGTCTATTAATCTCAAACTAGTTGTTTTTAATTAAAGGAATCAGTTATTTAGAATAATAAAACATTTGGGCTGTTACCAGGCAAATCAGTATCAACAAACTCATCTTTTAATGCAGAGGAAATGCAGAAGATTCATTGGAAGTGGCATTTAGATGTATTACACTGTTTAGTGCAGGACAAGAATGCATTTAACCTGCAGTTACCAATGCATGAATAATGTTTTGATATACAAGACATAAAATGTTGAATACTCATTTGAAATGATAAGAAATTATTTAAAAAAATCAAAAGATACTTTAAATGTGAAATTAAAATGGCCAGTATGTGTCAGCAAGTCACTGTTAATAAGTGAGTCATTGCGATTGAACCGAATCATTTAAACGGTTGATTCATTCAGGAACGAAACACTGTCACGTTGCTCAGAGACGCAAAACTGTGCTTTGGTGGCTGTGTTTGGAATTATTTTCTGTTGTAGAAATAGAGCTAAAAAGGCAATATGGTGTCTAAAACGCAAGTCTCTTAATTAAATTGTTTACTGAACTGTTATATATATGTATGTATATATTCATAATGCTTTTTGGAGGAAATGATGGCATTCTTTGTGTGATTTTGATTTAATATATGAAATTATGTAATTATGTGAATTTTCTGCCCCTATATCTTCAATTTTGTGATCATTCTAAATGCATTTTAGGAGACTGAATCACACAGTGAAAGAACGCACTATAAATGCGCGCGCACATCATTAAAACAAAAATAGCACACTCCTCACCACGGTCTTTTTAGCTAATTTGTGCAAAACCTCTTGCTAAAATGTCAAAGCTTCATTTTAACCACCAATGCAACGATGCAATTATTTAGCTTACCTCTAAATTCTTGCGCAGGGTTGATGTTTTGTCGAGATTTTATAAGCTGCTAGTTTGGTCTTCCTAGGCAAGTACAGCTTACACTGCATAATAGAGCATACATATGACCAGGGGTTCACTTCATTTCCTTCGAGTTCAACTGCAGAATATGACGGGGTTTCGTTTTCAGCGGTGTCTGCACCACTAACGCCTGTTTTGTCCGTCTGCATCTTTCTTGTGATTTTAGCGCCAGTTTGCCCTCCTGCCCATTATTTACTGACGTAGTTTCCAGGGAGCGTTTTTTTTTTCTTTTTTCTTTTTTTTTTTTTTACTCAGTAATTAATGTGTTTCAAAATGTAGCGAAGTACAATACTTCAAACAAAATATACTTAAGTAAAAGTAAAATTACAGATTTAAAAAATTACTTTAAAAAGTATTAGTACACAAAAAAGCTACTCAATTACAGTAACGCGAGTAAATGTAATTCGTTACTTTCCACCTCTGCTCCAGCAATACATTACAAAACTGTGCTTAAGTAAGTAGTTGTTTAGTAGGAAAAATACCTCATATACTGTACACTGAAAAAAATTCAGTATTTTTGTATTGTTTTCAGTGCAAAACCTGTATACAACGTTGTTAAATAAAGATGCATTTACACCTGTGAAGCAAGAGTCCACAAGAAAATTTAAAAATGCATCAAAATTAAGTATCTTTACACTTTACACATCTTTACTTGAGTAAGAATAAACTTGTTTTTTTATCAGATGAATTAAGCTTTTTTTTTTTTTTTATGTAAAATTAAGGTTCTTATTTAAACAGTTACTTACTTTTTTTGAAGAAAATGGGACTTATTATCTTAATATTGCTTCTCAAGCAAATGTATCTTAATGTAATCAAATGTATCTTAATTGAATTTTTAGACATTTATACAAAGAAACTAGTCAAAAATACAGGGTAAGACACTTTTCTGCAGTGTATAAACCAAATTGTGTCACGTATGTCTTGTGATTTGTTCTAATGCTCTGATTGGTTGATTGCAAGTTTAAATTTTGTCTTTGTTTGCATTTGCTTATTAGATAAATATGTATCATAGGCATAATAAGCACATTTATTGTGAAAAGTTTTCTGTGAGGACGTCAATATTTTTTTTAGTTGAATTGAATTGAAATTGATATGAATTAAACAAGTTGTCTTCATTTGCAATTTTGATAGACCTATGTGCTTAAACACATTGCAAAGTAAAGAATAGATTCCTTCCAGCCTCATATTTTGACATTTTTCCACTCAACATATAAACCAAATTACTAACATCTAACATATTAACATCCAATGTGTTTGAAAATACATTTACATATTAATATTGCATATTACTGCAGTGGTTTAAAAAAGCATAACTTCTTTAGTTTTACACTTTAGGAAATGTTTCTACTTCTACAGATCTAATCGAATCGAAATGTCCCCATCTATAACATTAGAAACACTATATGGGTTGTGCTTTGCAGTTTGCACCATCTGTTAGATGTGAGTGGATATACTAACCTAACCCTAACACATTTGACAAAGAGAAAAGAGCAGAAAGATGGAAAATATCTCGGTCAATCTCAATGTCTCTAGCTCATCTTTTAGTCCAGTCACAATATTTTGTGAAAATTGTATGATAACATTGCTTATTCTGCGCATATGAAGTGTATAGTGAACAAAAGCCCAGCTGCTAAAATGGCCATTTCACATACCTTTTCCAGAACTATTAGGAAATGATAGACTTAAAAGCAATTATCTATGGCCCATTGGCATGGTAGTTAAGGCTAATGTATATTAGCATCTATTGCTACTTGCTCCTCAGAGAACTGTGCTCACTAACCCCATCCTGGCAGCTGTCTTAAAGCTTACTAATGTGAATTTACACAGGTAAAAAACTTTTCTTAAATGTAGAAGGCTGGAATGATAAACTGTCACCTACCTGGACCAAGAAACCCAATATGCAAACATTAGCATGCCGACAAAATTAGGAAATGAGTTTATGGATAAGCAGTCAGGGAAGCAAATGTACACTGAAAGTTAAGTTATAAAAAATTATCATTGAAGTATTTTAGCACACAAATTCATTCTTTCTAAATTTCATGTTTAATTCAGTTCATTACTTGCAATTTCTTTGCAATTGTTTCTGAAATCTACAAGCAATCTCAAATTACTCAACCCAGCCACATTGGAAAAACTTTCCTGTGATTACATTTCTGCAAAATAATATTAAGTTGCTTCTTGCACTTTTACAGCAAGTGAAATTTCCAAGAATTGGCATTTTCCAGAAACAGATGAACTTAGATGAAATGTGGCAACATTTTATTCCATTGCTTGTTGTATGTATCGCAGCAGTTCAGTAATGACATGCCCGTGTGTGTGGTGCTAAAATTCTCTTGTATTTGAAAATAATGTACCACCTTCAACAAAACCAGTGCTTAATTTGTAAATTGCGAGGTACTGGAACAAAGCGGGGCAACGGATCCGGCACGCAATTACATAAGGGAAAGGTAACGGAGTACTCGCGCAATCACATTGGTGGAGTTGAAGTGATTAAGAGCGTGCATCAGTTGCTTTTATAGGGTCTGTAAGGTCATGAATAACATGGAAATGCCATGCTATTTTAAAACAACAATTTCCAGGCCTAAAAACTTTTCTGCATGGTTTTAATAAATCTTGCAGCTTTCAAGTTTAGAATGAGGGAAATTCCTGCATTTATTCAACATAGCTTGTAGGGTTTGAATAATAAAATAAATCCACACAAAGTCTAAGATTAAATCAGTCATTTGAATCCATGAACTCTCTTAGAGCGCGCTTCTCATCAGCGCAGCAGTGACCTGCACACGGCGATACAAGACTCACTCGCATTTCAGGAGAGCTGACAGAACTGACTCTTGACTAATCGGGTCATTGTTGCATTGTAACAAAAATGTATGATAATTTGCACACCTTTTTAAGAATTTTAAGCCATTTGGTACTCACGCGCTCCAAAGGCTGCATTATGTGCCCTCACAGTCACATCCAAAGCTTGTGCGTATAAAGCTGACTCGCGAGTATCATATTAGAGTTATTTTCCATAGTTTGTTGAGTTTAAGCAACCAAATACAAACAATATGATGTCTGATGGGTGTTAACAAATAAAACGGTTTCATGGCACACTCTACTAGAATACAGGGGGGGAAGAAAGAATAGGGGGAACAAATCACTGCGTCCTCAGTGTTGGTGTTGAATAAGACACTTGCAATTAACATCAGGCTATATGAAAAACAAGCTCAAATGGAGTTAACAAGGTCTTTGGCTGGCGAATGAGGAGATCTGTGTTTTGTCTGCATCTGAGGAAAGTGCAGCGCATTATATGCTATCATCACCTTTTACAGATTAGGATATAACGGTTATTTTATGTTTTTTTTTGTTTGTTTTTTTTTGCTGTTTAATACACTTGCCCAAAATCTCATGATATAAATGATTAAGCACTTATGCACAGGATATTTTAAACGTACAAAAGTATATTGGCTAGATGGCAAAAAAACTACTTCTCCAGTCTTCAAACACACAAAAACAATAGCCTTTACAGACATAGTGTTTGAGTAAGGAAATGCTGTTCTATTCAAAGTTATTTGTTTACCCTTGTTTTGCGGATAAGCGGAGATCTGTCTCCAGGGTGTGCGCGCTCGTCAATCTGAGTAGAGGCGGGGGAAGTGACGAGGTTTCGCGAGAGCTTGAGGATCCAATGGCGTTACAAAGTTTTACAAGCTCCTTTAAATACTTATCTTTGGTTAAATATTTCTAAAACTCTGGGATTTAAAATAATAATAACGAATTATAATAGAGATATGAATTTTGGATAGTTTTTCACGGCACATATCTCTGTCTGCCATACTGAAACGCCGCCCCTGGAGGAGGGGGATCCGCCAAAATGAGGTGCTGGATCGGATTTCAGAGGTGCCGGATCCGGCTTGTTCCGGCACAAATTAAGCCCTGAACAAAACCCTACCTTAAACTTAACCGATAGTATTAACAAAAGCAAACATAACATAAAAACATAGCACTGTGCATGGAAACACACAAAAATAAGTCTTTACCCCTCTGGGGAAATAAGACTGTTGTTCTTTTTCTGCACTCTAAAAATGTATTTTTTTTTTAACCTAAATGCTGGGTTGAACCCAATTTTTGTCCAATTTTTTCAGTGCTTCTTTGTGTAGTTTTCTTGTTACTCAGATCCTGAGTCAGACGTAACCCTTTTCAGGAGTTCGAAGCGCCATTGAATTTATGCATTTCAGTAAAAAGCAGGTCTGTGTACATTTTATTGGATCTATAAAATAACTACTGTGCTGTATATCGTTAAATTTTATGCAAAGCATCACACAGGAGTGCGGTGTGAAAACTATTTTACAACCACAACTGCCATAATCCATCTAGTTTGGTGATTCATCATGGTCTATGCATGCACCAGAAGGGTTTGAAAGTGACTTCTGTGCAATCTTTGCTATTTACATCGCTTCTACTTACAATATATACAATGGACTTTTTTGTCTGAAATTGTTTTTTTTTTTCTAGAAATTATAAAACTGTTTATTTCAGCTAAATTAGCTTGTGTGCCAGATTAGCCAAGAAGGTTCAAAACCCCAATGAAACCATTTAACTTGAAGAGTCTGAGCAGCTTTCATCAGCTCAGCTCAATGCATGAAAGCATGCATTATAACCACTAGGTCATGACATCTATTCACTTTCAGAAAGTGAATAGAGTCATGCACAAGAGTAAAAAATGGTCTTTAATTAAACTCAAAGTTTCACAGAATAAACTGGGGTTAATGTTTATAACCCCAAAAGGGCAACTGCTGCTGATACACAGTGATTTTCTGAAGTAGTGACAAGCCACGAGGAAGATCTCAATCATCTTGGCCATTAGCGGAAACTACAATGAGGGCATCACTGTTGCAAAGCTATTGACTTTTCATTCACTTGTTGTATGACATTCGTTTAGCAGCTAATTGCATGCCTGTTCTATTCTTTTCTCTTGGTGTAATCCACCTCTCACTTTACAGCTGGAAGACTTGAACCAGTTTTACAGCAAAAAATCTAAACTCTGTAGTAAAATCATGGGTACTTTTGCATTTACTATGGTTTTACATCAAAAACTATTAATTAATGGTTACTGTTGTAAAATCATACTGTAGTAAGACTATGGTTAAATTTTGCTTTTACTATGGTTTTCCTACAAAAAATAAAGTAATCGGTACTACAAACTCGTGCATATTCAAAAGCATAGCTTCTGGCTAGACTGTGGTTAACTACTTTAAATGAGGAGCAGCGAGTCTCTTAAGTAGTTACAGTAGCTACGTGTGATGGTAAACACTGGAGTCCGGAGGATGCTAAAGTGGATGTTATTACACAAATGTGTTCCATCACTCATGAATTTGTAATGCACAATTAAACAGTGCGATTAGTACAGCTGTGTGATATTTGCATTTGCGGAGCAGCAGGGTCTCAGTAATAGCTATAATTTTATCACGTAGGGTGAAGGGGGGGGGGGTTGTTGCGTAGAGGGGCTTTAGAGGAGAAGGGACTGTGTGTTAAAGCCTATCATTATCATTTCTGTCCATCCATGTCCTCCTCTCACCCATATTCCATACTTTACTTCAGCATCAGGTCATATTTGCTAGCGGTTAGCACCATAATTCCTGTAGAAGATGTGGTTAGCGGACTAGACAGAGTCAGTTTTACACCCTCCCATTCAGTCTGAACGGCTGCTTAGGCAGCTTGCTGACCCATGTTTGTCTTTCTGGGGTAAACTTGCAATAAAAGTTAAGTAGTAAATGCCAACTATAAGCAGACTACTACTATCTGAAATACCATAGTGCACTACTATGGTCCTAAACACCTGAACAGAGCTTTAAAATGCAGAACATTCACTTGACCACAAAGAGTCTGGAAATATGCCCAGTTGTAACACTCTTCTCCATTATTTAAAGCTTCTGACATAATCCAAGGGTAATGTTTTTTTATTAAATGCTTTTGTGGAAAAAAAAATGAAAAAAAAAATGCAAGCTGTCACAAATGGAGTGGCATTTCCTGAGATCTTGAAGGGACTGCATGTAACACCTGTTCAGGCGGTTAGTGAATAAGATGCAGATTTATGCTGAAATACCACATGCTAAAATCAAGATTTCACTTCATCTCGTGTACTTTTTCTAAGACTAAGTCTCTCATTGCTGCGTGGACAACAAACACTTGGCTCCCAGCGGTCGGTCTACATCGCCTTTGCCCTCTATGAGCAATGTCAACATCCACTGAACAGACAGAAGACAGCTGGACACTCAACCGAGAGCACTTCGACTCCCAAACGCCTACAAAATCAAGACCATCCATGACATTTCGGTCAATACGTGAAAGAGCAGACAGTCCCCAGGGTACCCGGTATGTTCAGAAACACTACAGTAGGTTACCAACATAATCCCAATTTATCCTTAGTTTAACAAGTGAGATTTAATTAAATGGATTCAATTTATGTACACGCCTAGCAGATAAAAATGTGCAAGATAAGAATAACAATATGCTTCCCTGCTTAGGTGAGTGGATGCATGAAAATGCTGCTGCATGCTGTCGCACAAATGCATTTGTATTAGGCCTAAAAAAAAAAAAAGTTTGGTTCCGGTTGGTTGTCAGTTGAGGTCATTGGTCGGTAGGGATTTATTTTTTTTTTATTAATTTTTTTTTTTTCTCCAGTGGCAGTTTTACACACACACACACACGCGCGCTGATTTTAAATGTGTGTACCGGTACTTTTACGACAGTGATTCTGTATTCCCGTTTAAAGTCTGTTGTTGCCATAGACACGCAAAACGCACACACACACACAAAAAGCCTTCGCGGGAGTTTGACAGGCGATCTCATAGTAGATTAACATGGAGGATTTGAACTTGAAAAACGGAGTGTACAGACATCTTTTTGTAGTCAAACAACATTCTTTGTTATGTTCATTTATGTGGTTTATTTGATTTTGATGCTATAAATTAACTAGAAGCAAGAGATGATCAGTTAGTTTTAACTGATGATGTAACTCACAGCGATCTGTTCGACACATTCAAGAGCCACAAAACGGTATTTATTGTTTACATTTCTTTAAAAAATGACCACATTTGAAAGGTGAAATAACCAAATGAGACTTTGTTTCATATTAAAAGTAAGCTGGTAATGTTAATGTCCTGTCTGTCAGCATGTTGTCAGTGCCCTCTCTGTTCCGCGATATATTGTTGCCCCCCCCCCCCCGTGTTTCTCTTAATGTTACGATTTCCAAACCTTAAGTTATAGCTCACTTTAGGAATTGACAGTTAAAGGGTTTTGATGCAATACTTAATGGTTTTTAACGGATTACTTAAGTGTAAAACAGCATTTAAAGGAAACTGTAATTTAATTAACGATGTGTGAAAGACCGTTCTTCCCCAGTCTCATAAAATAAATTTGGGTCGCACATAAATTGACAGGGTCGGTCGGAAACCGGAACCAAACAATTTTTTTTTTTAGGCCTTAAGAGAACAGGCCATCGGAGATGTGCAAATGGAGGAACATATCAGACCTGAGGTTATGGACGACAGGCTGGAAGATAAGAATGAAAAAATGGGATGTTTGTGACAGATCTGTGGGATTAAAAAACAGGATGTGATCACGAGATCCTTGAGCATTTAAGACCTATTAATCCTCAGAGAATTGCCAACCCGAGCCTGCCTTAATGAATAAAAGATAAACAAATACAGATTTTAAAACACTAGGCTTTACACACTTGTCCACTTTGGTTAAAGAGAAAAACTGTGTATCATATAGAAAGTAATTGAGGATCATTTACACACTACCAGACTTCTAGTAATTATCGCCAACTCCTCCAGACTGCAAACTGATGCAAGAACTGCCTTAGAGGAATAGTTCATCCAAACATGAAAATTTGCTGAAATTTTTACTTACTCTCAAGTAATCCAAGATGTGATCTTTATCAGATTTGGAGAAATGTAGCATTACATCATTTGCTCAGCAATGGATCCTCTGCAGTGAATGGGTGCCGTCAGAATGAGAGTCCAAACAGCTGATAAACACAATCACAATAATCCACAAGTAATCCACACTACTCCACTCTATAAATTAACATATTGTGAACCGAAAAGCTTCATGTTTTTGACAATTAATTCATCACTAAAAGAGTTTTAACTTCAAACCATGAGTCTGTACTGCATAATAACGCTTCATCCTTGTCCAAACAGGTTGCCTTATTATGGACTAGTGTTTTAACCAGAAGCAACAGTTTGAATTTAAAAACATCTTAACATCTTAACATCTTAATGATGAATTTGTAAGATGATTGTTTCTTACAAAAACACAACTTTTCACTTCACCAGTGGTGTGGATTACTTGTGAATTATTGTGACTTTATCAGCTGTTTGGACTCTAATGGCACTCATTCACTGCAGAGGATCCATTGCTGAGCAAGTGATGGAATACTATTTCTCCAAATTTGATAAAGAAAAAAACACATCAACATCTTGGATGGCCTGAAGGGAAGTAAATAAAACATTTTTGGTGAACTATTCTGTACTACAAGACCTGTTCACAATAAAACACTCAGTGACTTGTCTTCTGTCAAACCGGTGCATGCACCACACAATTAATCTCACACTGCTGATTAGTATTTGGGACTAAAAACAAGGAACAAGTTTGTTGCTTGAAGCGGGAATTTGGTTCAAATTCATCAATGCATCAAGCCAATCTTGGAAAAGCCATCTTACCCATCTCTCTGGAGATCTGCACGAATGCTTCCACGCCGCTTTCCCCGTAGTTTCCTTCTGAAGCCAGTGTGGAGACGTAGTTCCAGCCCATCGCCGTAACAATATCAAGCATGGCCTGGGCTTGGTAGGAATCCGGGGGAACGACACGGGAAAAAAAGTCGTAGCGAGTGTTATCGCTCAGCTCCGGAGCGGTGGATGCATAGCTGATCTGAGGAATCTGCAGAGAACAGAAGAAAGATCAGAGTTCAAAGTTCAGAGACGGGGATCTCTTGCTTCACAGCGAAGAAAGAGGCATGCGTTTCCAGATCCAGTGACCTGCTTGTCTCAAAGGCAATCTTATGCTGCCTTCTATTATACCCAATTTTGGCCAAATTCCATGCAGCATCGCATTTCTCCTTTATTTAAACAAAATATATATATATGTCCCACAGACTCCACATGACGCAGGAATATATATATTCCCACATGTCGTGGAGTCTGTGGGAAGTTGACTGAAAGATTAATTGTCTAGAGAAAGAGGACAGTAGGAGGTCAAAGAAGCTCACGGCTGAATTATTCTGAAGGATTCAGTTACAAAACAGTTTTGAGATGCAGCTCACGTCAAGCTACACAAACGGTGTTAAATCCAAACATCCCCGATGGCGTGACGGTACACAATCACCTAGACTGTGCTTTCACCGCTTGAAGCTGTAAATAAGAAAATATTTAGCCACAAAGTGCTTGAGGAACATCACTGTATGAGTGCAGATAGCTGCATCGAGTAGATTCATGAGTGATGATGCTGAACAAAACTGTGACATTGAGAAATACATCAAATCTCCAACATTGAGGAGTGAAAATTGAAATCAGACACTGTAAGACTGATAGATTTTGATAAACGTGACAACTTTGAAAGCATGCAAAAAAAAAAATGCTCTCAGCGTCAACACAAAAAAAAGATGTTGCTAAAAAGATGCCAAGCAAACTTTTGCAAGGTTCACTCATCTGAAAAGGTTAACCATAATGCAATGCAAATGTTCATATACCAGTAGTGGCTCATTAATATTTCCTGAAAAAAGACAACACAAACAAGACAACACCCAAGAGGCCAAGAAACCTAAATACAGGAAACACAACTCCTCTTTTATTGCATTATACTTAAAAATACAAAAATTCTTCAAGTTCTTGGTTTATTGCACAAATAACACAATAGATCCTTTGCACTTTATTTGAAGAATTAATTTTAATTCAAATACCAACATTGGTGATGTTACATAAAAAAAATAAAATTCAACCAAATGTGCCTCAGCTATAGCTTTAAATTAAATTAAATTAAATGTTAAAATTTCCAATAAGACTCATAACATTAAACCAGCAATTTATCTTATAGGACTACCACCAAAGGTCAAGTTAAATTACAAAATAAAATTAATAAAAATTTTCCTCAGCTACTAAATAAATCAAATCAAAACAAAAATTTAAAATACAATATTTTTTAAAAGTCTGTTTTACCTGCAAGAGTCACTAGACTACTAATTATTAAATAGGAAGTGTTTGCTTTTTAGAGTCAGTAAACCCAAACCTGTTATCTCCTTTTTCAACATTTCCTCAAGCTATCGCTGTATAATTTAACAAACACTTAACATATAAAAGAAAAAAGTTTACCTGTAAACTGTAATAGTCTCCAATGCATTTCGTTAACACACCTGTTTTAAAGCTCGCTGGACTTAAATATTGAGCAGATATTGAGAAGTTGGAGTTTATGATACCGGCGGATAAAAACATTACTATAAAGAGCTCAGCATGATGTTCTGTACAAGCACTTTAAAAGAACCTCGACACAACAAGGATCTCTGAATGATGCATGAAAATGCTGCTGCATGCTGTCGCACAAATGCATTTGTATTAAGAGAACAGGCCATCGGAGATGTGCAAATGGAGGAACATAACAGACCCGAGGCCATAGACGACAGGCTGGAAGATAAGAATGAAAAAATGGGATGTTTGTGACAGATCTGTGGGATTAAAAAACAGGATGTGATCACGAGATCCTTGAGCATTTAAGACCTATTAATCCTCAGAGAATTGCCAACCCGAGTCTGCCTTAATGAATAAAAGATAAAAGCTGTTGACAGCATTTGTAACAATGTCAGTTACCACAGATTACTACTGCATGTCAACTCATACCTGTTAAAATTTTGAGAAGCAAAAACTGTGGTATAATGCTAATAGTCTCATATTGATATATATTTTTTATAATCTTGCAGCTAGATGTCACCTTGTCTACTTCCATTTTAAGTGCCTTTCTGTAAAAGCAATATTTTTTAATGATAATTGACATCAGTGCTATATAATGCATGACTTGTATTGAACCCACAACATTCCATTAAAAGACAAAAAAAAAACTAGCGTATATAAATATAAATATATGAAATTAATCAATGCATTCACAAACAACTCTCCCAAAATGCTCTGCACTTTTGAAATAATTTGCATATTCTTTGCATTTTCGTATATAGAGGTCAAATGAAGGATTGCAGGATTGGATGTCACGGGTATAATATCGGTTCATACACATCCCACAAACACAAATATATGTGCGTGTGCATTCACTTGAACAGTGTGTGTGTGTGTGTGTGTGTTTAAGTCTCATGATAATAGAGCTGCCTGGCTGAGTGGCTGATAGATGGTTCTCCAGAACTGCTAATTAACCCTTGCTCAGACCTTTATTGTCCAACATCCAGATGGTGAAAGGCAGACATGGACTTAACAAAGGGTGCAAATGCAAGCGTGGCCTCATACACGCCCACAAACACAACGAGCAGCCTCACGTAATTACAGCTGCATTGATTAATGTGTCTTGTGTGTTTACACTGATCTGAGGACACACACTGATACCCAATAGAGTTTGTGTTGTATGAGTAGATGAGACGTGCTATTTTATGAATGTGTGTGTCCATCTATGCATGCAATAAAAGAAAAACAACAGACCAAAACCTCGTTGCTACCAAATCTCAAGCCTTAAAATGCATATTTTAAATGCTATTTTTTATTATTATTCTTACATACAGTAACCCTTCAAGAACAATCCCCAAGCACTGATACCTGAAGATTTTCAATGCATAAAAAAGCTAATTCTATAAAAATTCAATTCAGTAAATTTCAATTCAATAAAAGATTAAGATGAGATTAAACAAAGTGTCATTACATGCCTTGACACAAAATGTAAGATTTCCTGTGGCCACAAAAACACACACAATGCAATGCAGTGCAATGCAATGAAATCCATTGAAAAACATATTGAGATTATTAAGTGCTGCCACATAAAATAAAATAAAAAGATTTTCTATGCAAACACTACCTTGCAATGCAAGAAATGTGCAAAATTGTATATATATATATATATATATATATATATATATATATATATATATACATTTACAAAATTTCACATTTCCTTTTTTATGTAATACTACTTTAAACTAATCTTACTTAGTAAGATAAAATATTCACAATATATTATCTGAAGGCAAGTCTTAATAGCCTAATATAATGATTCTGTGTCGGCGTTTTATAGATTGATCGCAGATTGGATCATAGATTGATCCTCAGCCTAAAGACACTGCCGTACGACCCAAAATGTCCTGTTTTACAAGAATGACAAACCTCAACCAAAAGCACAATGAAATATTCATAAATAAATCTTAAAATATATATATATATGTTTAATTTACAAATATAAACATAAAATTATATAATTATATTAACAAACTATTTATATAATTATATTTATATGTAAGATTATATATTATTGTATTATTATTATTTTTATTTTTTTTAAGATTAAGAAAACACTGAAGAATGATTGAGAACAATACTCAAGCACTGGTGCAAAAATTGGAAGGTTCTCAAAGTAAAAATAAAATCAAATAATTTAATTTACATTTTAAAAAATAATTATCCTCAACCAACAACATCCCAAAATTATCCCAAATGAAACTTTAAAGCGGTTTAACCCCCTGAAAGACAAGACTAATTTGCACAGCGGTTCCAACCAAAAATGTTTTGTGTTCATTTTAGGCCAAAAAGATGTGGAGAAGCATGTCATTAATCCCTCTCAGTCCAAACAAAGGCATCATCTGCGGGCATAACATCACATTCAAGTGGACATCCTGGATCTCTGACAAATATCAGCTGGACCGAAAAAAACATTGCAATTGAGCTGTAAGCATTTGTCATTGTGCTAAAACAATAGATTGGATTAATTGCTCATCACTGCAACATTATACACAAATTCTCTCACATTTAGTGACAAAAGAAAGATGACGACACAAAGGATGGGACGCTCACCGAGAGCATCAACTAATACGACGAGTCCAAAAAATGCCATCGATGCCACACAGTGACCACAATAAAGCAAAAAGGACCCAAATAACTCAAACCCTGAATGTCACCCAGCAACTGGCCATTTCAGCCGCAATGAGCTGGATCGCTTACATTGTGCGCTAGTGATAATGGCAGCAGCAGGGTGTAATTGCAGGGCACAGTGCCCTCTCTCATCGACATGGGCTTCAATGGGACGCGCTGCCTTGGCAGGTGGCTGCGCACTGGCTTCCAGCATCACAGCGAAGGACAGTTTCATCCGTCATCTGGACGGCCAGTCAGTTTGGAAGGCTGGACGACAGAGCTGCGGATAGTGCAGGAGACAGATTAGCTGACGGGGTTTAACTGCCTGTTGAGATTGCTCAAGACTGCTGGCTCCATCATCTTACATTACCGCTTCATGTACAGTATGAATAGATGTATGCTTTAAGCTCAAGATGGATGCAGTACCGCTATTGTACAGGAACAGATAACCTTTGACCTGAACGACTCATTATACTCAGGAGGGTTCTACTGAATTTTGTAATTCAGACAATTAGATGTTTTTATGGCTCTGATTATCTGCACAAAAAAATGAAGGGGATTCAAATAAAGAGCTAAAGTCTTTGCTCAGTGAGAGAAATACTGACTGCATACTGAATTGAACCGGATCAGTAGAACTGAAAGTTGTTGAGTGAGACAAACCAACAAAACAAAACATCTAAGATATATTAAGACAGTTTTGGGGGAAGCACAAGGCAAACCTCAACTGATAGAACTCTAAAACAATGCATAAAGAATTTTACAAAATACTAATTTGATTAAGTAAAAAAATCCAAATTAAACCCCAAATAGAATATTACAATTAACCACTTAAAAATGATGCTATTTAATAAACATACTTTTGTATTTAAATTTGTAATCAATTGCCAGATTGCAAATTATAGGGAAATGATATAGAAAGTAAAATCACTTCCATCTATCAAAATTATAGAATTGAATTATAGGTTATATTATAGGTTTAAAATTGTATCCAATATATTACACGGTACACAAAGGGGGCATGAAAAAGTAAGAAAATGCTTATATAATTATTAATTTATGCATACTGCTAATGAATTATCTATACACACACATAGATATCACTCTAAAAAATACTGGGTTGTTTCAACCCAACTTTGGGTCAAAGTTGGACTCGAATGTAAAAATTTTACCCAACTGTTGGGTTAGTCCATATTTGACCCAAAGTTGGGTTAAATTTGTATTTTACATTTTTAGTACAAATTTGACCCAAAGTTGGGTTGAAATATCCCAGCATTTTTTTTGAGTGTAGGTGCATTTATAATGAAGATTATCTAATAGAATTATGGTGCTCATTTAGAGCAACAGTATAGAAAATTGTGACTTACTCTATAAAGAAGTAGTACAAAGTCATATGTACATGCTTCATATAATATAAGATTTAATAAGATGTAAAGCTCAACATATTCATGCAGTAATAAAAGTGTGTTCGCCCACTTTCTTGCTTTAAACACATTCTAACCAGCCCTCCATTTATCTCTGTCAAACGCAAGCGTATCATTAGTGGCCTCATGAGAAACATATCTTTTTTTATTTTTAGAAGCTTTCCCTTTAAAGCCACCATCATGGGAAATTCAGACCCCCTTGTTGTCCTTTTCATGTAAACCCCTAGACGCCATCATTTATAACTATTACTAGTGGTACACGCATCATAATCCCCAGCCGTGATGTCAGCAAACTCTCCCACAGCTCTTCCATTTAAAACCTTCTGTCTAATTCCTCTTTGATCACCCCTGCACTTCAATTACTTTCCAGAGTGCTCCCTCGGCATTAGCCTCCATGCTAATTTCTTCCTGGTTACCGCAATATGGGCAAATCTGACAAACATGCGGGGGGATTTGGTGACTGAGTCAGAGCCGCTGAGGAGTTGGATGACTCTCTCTGAATATCAATGCACCTGGCAGGCCTCCATCACATTGTTGAATGAAAATGAAAGGGAGAGCGTGAGCGCTAATGCACTAGCTGAATTGCTATGCAGCTCGATGCTCTGGTGTTGAAGGGTTGATTAGCGCTAAAGGCAGAGAGCTCAGGGTCTCTGGTTTGAAGAGTATCATTTACTTTCAGCCTTGACTCAAATTCAGAAATAAGTGATGGCGGCACACGTATACACCACTGCTAATTCAAATAATATTAATAAAGTCCTTAAATCCGCTCTTGAATATTAATCCAGACCTTCTTAAAAAGGCTTTGTTGAAACCTTGTTAAATTTTTCTTTCTGTCAAGGTGGTCAAACCTGGAAAGGTCAGATCTCAAACCTGCATAGGCATTAATATGGAACTGGCTCCCCATTGCAGCTATAACATCTTCCACTCTTCTGGGAAGCTTTTTGCCCATTTATCAAGTTAACCCTTAATGAGATCAGCACTGATGTTGGACGAGAAGGTCTGGCGCAACTTCCGTTCCAATTCATCCCTAACGTGTTTGATGGGGTTGATGTCAGGGCTTGGTTCAGGGCTGGTCAAGTTCTTACACACCAAACTCATTCAATCTTGTCCTTATGGACCTTGATTGTGCACAGTAATAATGCTGTAATAAAAAAGGGGCTCCCCTAAACTGTTCCCACAAATTTGGAAGCATAGCATTGTGCAAAATGTCTTGGTATGCTGAAGCAAATCTTATGAAGCAAAACAATCGGTTTTTGCAAGAAACTGAACATACCACGTCAGCTACATTTCATAAGAATTTGACTAGGCTTAAGATGAGGTGTTTTAAAATTTTTGGAAAAATATTTAGATGTTTATTTTCTAAGTGATGGTTAGAGGGTGGGAGAAGAACTTATAAACCACCATATTTAAATGTATGCAAAGTTAATAGATTCATTCTTTATACTGCCTCTTATAGTAATGAACTTGATTTTTGTAAATATGTCAGTTGTCCATAAATGTCTTGTTAAACGTATGGGGGACAGCATTTTGCACCACTTCTGTAATGTGGCTCATATAGTGACCACAGTCGAATATAACATGTCGTACGCACCACAAACGTGCCATACAGCTAAGAGCAATCATTACGATGTTATGATTTTATTATATTCAATGACACTAAGACATTCTTCATTGTAGGCTCTCATTCACAGTAAAAACATGAGACTGAATTTAACCTCTCATCTCCTGTAGTGAAAAAAAAGCCTTAAGAGATTCATAGCAGCGGCTGTAATTGAAAAGATTAAGTAACATACTGGAGTTCAGCGGCGGTGCCACGCACAGAGCGCAAGCCTGATTGAATTTTTAAGTTATCAGGGGGCATTTGATTTGCATTGAGTGTCCGCACTGGTGCCACTTTCAGTAGAATATGGAAAATTACACTTAACATGCTACATTAGGGGTGGAATGGATTTAACATCAAAGTACTGCAATTAATTCAAATGCAAGTGACATTTATGAAGAACGAGGATGATGGGATATTTACAGGATGTATAGAATGTTCATTATTTGTGAAATTTACTAGCAATTTCTAAGAAATGTGCAAGTAACACATTTTGAAGTTCTTACAATGTACTGTATGTGAATGGGTTCAATTTCCAAAGTGCAGTTAAGCAGAAATGTGAAGTGATAAATCATAAAAGCACTTACATTAACTTTCCCACCAAAGAACAAAAAAAGAAGAAAAAAAAGATTTTAATAATATAAAATAAAACATAGTAATAACAATAATAAAGATATAATTCTGTCACTTTTCTTGCAAATGGAAAACAGAAAACAATTTTTAGGCATTAAATTTTTCAAAATTTTCTTAACACTACACCAAAATATAATATATACTTGGGCTATTTTGATAAATAAAATAACTGAAACAAACAAACGGGGAAAAAAAGAGTTCCCTTTCATAGGTCACTTCGATGCTGCGGTGACGTCACCACGTATGGGAACACCTTCGGTGTGACGAATGTCTGAAGCCCTATACCATCCCGCCAATCTTATTGGCCAAATAGCGCGTGGCACCGCCCAGCATGCGTAAGCATATATATACCTGGTGCCGCGCGCCATTTACCTCAGATTTCATTCCTTCAGTACGAAGCGAATCTTCTGTGCCCTATTATCTCGCGTTCTCAGCGATCATCTACGAGCAGTATACTCCTCTCCGCGGACGCGATGAGTCAACGAAAGGTAGGAGCCGTATGATGGGTTATCACGAGGAGGCACTTATGAGAGGTTCGTTGCAGCCTCTCTACAGGTTCTCTCCTTGATAGCCTATGGCTACAGTAAAATATGCATACACTTCCCCTGTGCACTAACGCCATTAGAAAGTATCCGCGCTCTGGAGTGTATTTCTTAAGTCGCCTCGCGTCTAACCCCCACCGTTTCGCTTCTGCGGTCGCCGAGGCCCCGCACGAGGTGTTGGTTAGGGGCGATATGTGCGGCTTGAATATGAATACAGTGATGCACTGGAGTTCCATGTGCTCGCTCTCCCCCACTCGAGCGCGTTAATCAACAGTTTTGCTCTTCAAATGGTGGATTACGGCTCACACAGCCGCCGCGTTTTCGCTAGCGGCTTGGCCCGATGTTATCTTGTTGGATTGAATCCTGCCGTGGATACGCTTCAGGATTATATACAACGAAACGCAGCGAGTTTGACGCACACGCTTTTCTTCATGTTAATATGCCAGGGACTATGCCCTTCACTGAGAGCGCTGTTAGACTGCTAATGCACATCTACCCTCTCACTGCAGTCCCCATACTCTAACTTTGACTGTCTCGCAGCAAGGGCACCTCGAGCGTCATTGAACTGAGCTATCATTCGCGCGCCCCCTCAGACACTCTGCACAATCCAGTCTTCAGAGTTTGAGGGACGGCGCGGAGGCTGGCAAAGATGGCCAGCGTATGACGGTTCACACAGCCACCGCGTTCTCGCTAGCGGCGTGGCCCGATGTTTATCTTGTTGGATTAAATCCTGCCGTGGATACGCTTCAGGATTATACACAACGAAACGCAGCGAATGTGACGCATGCGTTTTTCCTTCATGTTTGCTTAGGACTGTGCCCGCCTCCAGAGAGCGCTGTTGGACTGCTAATGCACATCTAAGCCTCTCACTGCAGTTTCCACACTCTAACATTTGACTGTCTCGCAGCAAAGGCTCCTCGAGCGTCATTTAACTGAGCTATCATTCGCGCGCCCCCTCAGACACTCTGCACAATCCAGTCTTCAGAGTTTGAGGGACGGCGCGGAGGCTGGCAAAGATGGCCAGTGTATACGGTTCACACAGCCGCCTGATCTGATCAATCTGATCAATCTGTTAGCGGGCTCTCCATGGGAGATTCCCCTCAGACAGGATTTATTATCACAAGCACAGGGACTGATTTGGCACCCGAGGCCAGATCTATGGAATCTGCGGGCGTGGCCTCTGAGCAGAGTGAGTTCATATGTCCCGGTCTTTCTGCTGAAACTACAGAGACTATACTGAATTCTAGAGCAGCTTCTACGAGACGCTTATATGCTTTCAAGTGGAGACTGTTTACGGCCTGGTGTGAAACTCATAATATGGATCCAGTTTACTGCCCAGTGGCGTCAGTACTGGAGTTCCTTCAGGAACGTTTTTTGGATGGAGTGACACCAGCTACCCTAAGGTTTACGTGGCAGCCATTCAGCTTACCACGAATATATAAATGGTGCCTCAGTGGGCCGTCATCCACTATTTCTCCTTCATACAGGGTGCGCGACGGCTGAGGCCTTTCCGCCCCGTGCGGGTCCCTTCATGGGTTTTTCCATTGTGTTGCATGGTTTATCAGGGCATCTGTTTGAGCCCTTGGAATTGTTCCGGATAAATCCTGACTTTTACAGCACAGACTCTGTGGAAGTGTTGTTGCGACCAAGGCCTAATTATGTCCCTAGGTCGCATCTATCCCTTTCGCTTTCAGCAGGTGGTCCTGGAGGCTTTTCTCCTGCTGCGGCGGAGTCTGGGGATCTAAGTCTTTGCCCTGTGAGAGCGTTAAAGACTTATGTGGATCGTACTGCCCCATGGCGTGAGTCTGACCAGCTGTTTGTCTGTTTTGGACATAAGAATAAGGCCATGCAGTTACGAAACAGTGCATGTCCCATTGGCTGGTGCAGGCTATTTCCTTGGCCTATGAGGCGCGCGGGCTCGCTTCGCCCTTAGGAGTAAAAGGTCATTCCACGAGAGCAGTGGCTTCTTCTCAAGCCTTTCTCAGTGGATCTTCTATGGATGATATCTGTGCTGCGGCAGGCTGGTCCTCACCGAGCACTTTTATCAGGTCTTACAGTCTGGATGTGAGGATGGCTTCTGGCTCCCGGGTTCTCTCCGCTTGACCAGATGCTTCCTTGGATCCAAGCTATCAGGTACGTCAGGCGTGATGGTATAGCGTTCCCATACGTGGTGACGTCACCGCAGCATCGAAGTGACCTATGAAAGGGAACATCTCGGTTACGTATGTAACCTTGGTTCCCTGAATAGGGAACGAGATGCTGCGGTTCTGGCCGTGCCGTACCTTGATAGCTTTCTTCTTCGTCATGAAATCTGAGGTAAATGGCGCGCGGCACCAGGTATATATATGCTTACGCATGCTGGGCGGTGCCACGCGCTATTTGGCCAATAAGATTGGCGGGATGGTATAGGGCTTCAGACATTCGTCACACCGAAGGTGTTCCCATACGTGGTGACGTCACCGCAGCATCTCGTTCCCTATTCAGGGAACCAAGGTTACATACGTAACCGAGATGATTTCTGATCTTATTTTAAACTTTATCTCACAACTAATTTTAATGTTTTACTCTGAGGCAGAAATGGAAAGTAGGAAAATGTTATTTGTCCAATTTAAAGAAAACTTTTAGATTTTTCTAGTATGAAACCTCCTAGCAGCCACCCATAACGGCTAACATTTTTCTTCCAAAGTCTAGTTTTCTACTAAAGTTTGCAGACAGCCAACTTATTGCCAAGATGATGGGAAGCCACAAACAGGAACAGGACTCGGATCAGAAGTACATTATTAAGGTTTTGAAAGAGGTTTTGAAAGTTTCTTCTCATCAATCCTCAATGCCGAGACTAAGAGCAGGAGGAGGAGAGGTTCATGGACGCAAGTCCGGTCACAATAATAAAAGCACTCCAACTAGAAAACACCCCAAAAAGAAAAAAGCATTTCAGTTTCTCTAGTACTTAAGTAGAGGAGGGATATCAGGGATCCTGTATGTCTGCAACATTGGCTTTCTGCTGTCAAGTGTGGACCGGTTCCTGCTGTGAATCCCACCTGTGGTGGAGTGGGTCAATACTCGAGTGCTGCAGGGTTTTTAACACCACCAAACACGCAATAATTTAAGCAAACCATGGGGAAAAGATCAAGCCTGCACCATTATGTAAGTTTCTCATAAATACTGCGACAATATCAAGTTGATTTCATTTCCGGCTCCGCTTGCATATGGACATTTTGGCGCATCAGCCTGACGCACTCATGCATTTTTTATTAAAATCACAATTGGCAGCACGCCAAGATGCCATCTAATTGCTCTCATATCATCTCTGATTGTAACCTGATCTTTTTGTTGCAGCGCACTGCTGCGGACACATTCATATTTGAAAGTCGAACACACAAGGCTGTGATATGAAAGCGTAGCCACAGGCATGCCGCTTCACATGTGAGCATGAATGGTTTGGAAAAGCTGACAATGGCAACTCAACATATTATAACCACCAGGTGACTCCATCAGACGGGCTGCGCCGCTGACAAGGAGCTGATGGAAGGAGGTGCGTCAGTGGCCTGTGAAAGCGCTCCACTGGGCACTGAGCTGAATAAAATAAGGCAATCAAAAAGCCATCCCTGCCAGAACAAAGACTTCATTTTTCACGCATTTAACAAGTAGACCTGGGCTTTGATAATGCATGAGCGACAGGAACGAGTGAAGACTACGGGGCATTTACACAATGTGTTCAACAATGTACCTTAAACCTAAACTGTTTTTTTGTTTGTTTGTTTTTTTTTCAAGTTTTGCTTAAACTAAACTATCCCCTGTTTACACAGATCAGCAAAAATGACTAAAACGCTGTATTATTAATGCCAGTAGTTGGCGATGTTACTTTGTAAAGAAACACTATGCGTCTATAGAGTGAACACGTAATGCACATTTGCACGACTTCACCGATTTCACAAATTAGTGTTTATGTAGTTTATACAGATAAAAATAATGGTATCATTTTCAAAAATATGAACTTTGAAACCCATTTTCAAAAGTTAACATTTTCAGGCCCTCAAAATCCCATTGGCTTTCAAACGAACAGCCAAATTAATATATAAACTCCCCCTAGGGATACATTTCCTCTTCAACAATGTACTAAAAACGAAAAAAAAAACATTTATGAAAAAGTTTTGCAAACAACGTCGATGTTGTCAAAGCAATTGCATTCTAATGGATCCACAAAAATTACTAAACCACTGAACATGCGCACATACCTATTCTGTCCTACAAAGCAAAAAGGCAGTAACTACGCAGAGTGCAGAACTGAGAAAAATTACTTCAAAGTTATCCTGTCATCCAGCCTAAGTAGTTACTGTACAAACAACTACCATTTTTCTCCAAAACGACACACATTTCAGATAAGATGTTTTGTCACATAACAAAGGATGCCTTGAATGTCATGAAAATGACAATAACTAATTTTTGACCAAAAATGCAGTTACTGCCTTTTTGCTTTGTAGGGCTTCACCATTTTCACAAATTTGTGTTTTTGTAGTTTACACAGAGACAATAACGTTATTGTTTTAAAACATACAAATACAAACAAAAATGTTGTCAAAATACCGTTCACATGGATCCACGATAATGACTAAAAACGCTGTATAATGAATTCCCGGTCAGTGGATGGAGAAGAAACACAACCTTGCCTGCACACATACCAACACATGAAAAACTAATACACATGAACGTGACGACACCGTTTTCACACATTTATATTTTTGTAGTTTACACAGAGACCATAATGGTATCGTCTTCAAAAAGGTTTCGTTATCAGGCCCCCAAAATGCATTGTAGGGCTGCACAATATTTATTGCGCATCTTGTCAGTAAAGCCGGTTCTTTAATCAGCAGTAAATCTCCATCACCTGCACACTTTCACATGGAGCAGCATTAACTACACAGAGCTGTTGTTCACTGACAAGCTTTTTGAAAACAATACCGTTATCATCTCCATGTAAACTATTAAAAACGTGACTTTGTGAAAACAGTGACATAATGTGCGTGTGTGTTACATGTTCAGTCTATAGGTTTGTGTGTGTACGCAGACACATTGCGTTTCTTTACATTACCAACTACTAGTCTGGCATCCATAATACATCCTTTGTAGTCATTTTAACGGGTCTGTGTGAAGGGTGATCGTTTTGACAACATTGTCATCGGAAAGCAAAACTTTTCTATTTTTAGTACATCATTGTTGTGTAAATGTACCCTAAATGCAATTTAAAGGAACTTGAAGCACTTGTGGCATAATGTTGGTTTATGTTCAGCACTAACAATGGAAGTGAATGGGGCCATTTATTTTTTTTATTTTATAAAAGCACATTTACATTATTTCTTCCACCTCAAAGTAAAATAATAATATAAAATAAGCTAATTGTATAATTTACAATCGCGACTTTAAATGTCAATGACGTTTACTCACATTTTAAATTTTCTCACATTAACCTAAAATATTTTACTCAGAAGTGGAAAACTTTTCAGATTCTTCTAAACAAGGAACAAAGCAGAAATGCCAAGCCTTTATAAAAGCACCTACATTGTTTTTCTTTTAAAGGAACACTTCACCCATTTGCTTTGTATTGTTAGAAACCCAGTCATATATTATAATGATCATGGATTTTTCCTTTATTTTTCCCTGAGATGGGAGAAATAAGGATTTAAGTGTTTTACTTCCTGCTTATTATGACGTAAAAATCGTCATTTTGTGTCATAATAAGCAGGAAGTCAAAATTCATTGAAAAGTGTATAGACTACAGACACTAGCTTATTATTATTCCAGGGGGTGGGACCCACTCACCCTACAGGCCTATTACAGATCAGTGGGTGGGACTAAACTTACAGAAACGAAAATGAAAATCCGCCATCTTGTTTGGAAGCTATGTAGCTAAGCTAACAAGCGCTTATGGAGTCAGATTTACGAGAATGGCTGGAGGAACAACTCATGATATGGAAGAAGAGGATTTTCAAAGTCTGTTGCTCGAAACAGATGTTCGTGGCTATCTATACGAGCCACAATATAGCGCAGAGCAGCTGAGGCTGATGGAGGAACAGGAGGCGGCGGCTGCAGCCAAGGCCGGAGACCTGTCTGTCGCGTCCGAGGAGCCCGGGCGTGCTCGAGCTGGCGCGGACTGGTGGTGCCTGTGCTCTCGTTGTGCGCCTACGGACACAGAGCTAGAGTCCGTCTGCTGCCAAGAATTTCAAAGATGCCAATTTCTCCTCGAAGAAATGTCCGAGGCAGACAAAGACACGGATGTTTGCGTTGTGAACCATCCTAGTTTCGCCCCGCATATGGACAGAGGCGTCCTGGAGACATATTTCAGAATTCCGAAGGTAAACTGGAAACGCCAGCCGAAGCCTGCAGGGACAAATGGACGTCTAACTGTAAAGTAAGTGTTTTTTTTATCGCTAACTGTGTCCTCAATGTCTTGGGAGTGGGAGTGGCTTGTGGAGCTGTGCAAATGTGTTGCATTGTGGGAGTTGTGGTTTTCCATACAAATGAGCCCTAAAGTTACTTTCTGTAATAACTCGGTCAAAAAGGCACCAAATTCGAAAATTTTAATAGATTTCGACTACATATATGACCCACTTTCAATGAAGATCAATGTTCCCACGGGTGAAATGCTCCTTTAAATTATTTTCATTATTTAAGAGTACAGCTCTCAAATATACAGTATATATATTTTAGGATTTTAGAGATTAATATAAATTTAGTTAGTAACCTTTTTTTATTTCCAGCATATTAAAATTAAGTTCATGTCTTGTGGTTGTACTATTGAAACTCTTGAGTCTTTTAACATTCAAGGATTGGTCCAATTCACATCCATTGTACTCTAACTGTAACCCAATTTTAGTTTGAATAGGAGAGAAGAGTGGAATAATGTTTGGTCGTCATCAAAATTATGAAAAAGGCCCTAGAGTTTCAGAAGAGATCTCAACAATGTTGTCAGAGCAGAGGTTATAGTCACTATTTACAGTGCTTAGTGAGTCTTCTTGACTTTACATGACTTGATGTTTCATGACTTGTATGCTGAGTTAAGCCAAGCAGCTGACATGAATCATGAATATAAGTGTAGCTGACATAACATACAGACTTTTTTCAGCAGCAAGATGACAGATTAAAATGTATAGGAAGTGTTTATGCACCGTTTTAATAATCTTTTCACTTCAATAGCCTCGCTGTGTGACAACATGATATTCCTTCATTAATATGAGATGGAATGCATAATTAAAACTAAAATTATGGCGGGGGGCGCATGACATATGGCATCTAATGCTGCTGTAACTGCTTAACATGTCATGTCAAACACTCAAGCACTCAGTGTGAGTCTCTCTAAAACTGAATTCTTACACCTCCACAAGTGCCAACACGCTGCTCAGGGAAACACAGGGTGACCTTTTGCAGCTGCTTTGAAGCTTAAATGAATAATAAATGTTATAGACAATAATGCATTCAAAGAGCTTGCGGTCAATTTTCATTGGGATAATGCTTCTCCTGTGCTGGACTGTAAAACAGTGTTCAGTCAGCATGTCTTTTGACAATCAGTGCTATTTTAGTATTTATACTATTACAGTTTTTAATCATATTTTAATATTTCATATTTTTATATGTAGATTTACATTTAAGTTATATATATATACACACACATTTCAGTATTTTTTAAATGGTTGTTTTATTTTATTTTAGTAATGTACTTCACACGTCATTTTTATTAGTTTTATTTCAGTATTTCTATTTAGTTTAAACTTTTATGTACTTAATACATTTAACAGTTTTAGTTAACAACAACAACGCTGCTTTTCAACTCGTTTGATCACACTGACAAGTTTTATTTTTATATTTTCATTTATAATTTTAATCGTGGTTCATTTTAATAATATATATATATATATATATATATATATATATATATATATATATATATATATATATATATTAGTAAGAATTGTAATGTAGAAGAATTGTGTAATGTATGTAGAAATGTAAAATGTTAATATTTCTACTTGGCTTTAATTTGAAATTTTTTTTATAAATAAAAACATGAAAAAAATGTGTTGCTTTTCTACTCATTTGATCACACAGACAATAATTTTCTCACACAGTCTTTTTATTTATTTTTTTAAATTTTGATTTAACATGCAAATAAATCTCATTTTGTTTTAATGCGCAAAATAACCTGTTATATTACTTAAAAAAACACTCAAGTAGGCAGTGTGCAAGTGCGGTACTATATCATTCCGAACATTACTTGTGACCTTAGACTCTCATTAAAAAGAAAACACACATCTTAGCTCATCTAAGCCACAGACTCCAGTCTTTGTGCAGAAATTCTTCCACTTAATTCGATATGTGAGATCCTTTCTCTCAGAACAGTACAAACTGTAACTCAGCAAAATGTTCAGAGACTAAAATGCCTGTCTGGCTTCGCTGGATTCTGGAGTTCAAGACCTCCAAATGTCACCATCCATATTAAATGTCCTTCCTCGCTCAGGAAAGATCGGCTACTTCGACTCTTTTTGCAATGCTAATGGGTATCTAGATAGTTTTAAGATGCAGTATTTTATGAAAGTAAACTCTATACTACTTTTTAGTCACAACTTAAGGACCAAAAACATTCTCATCAAAATTACTTAAAGTTGATTTTTAAAGGGACAAAAAAAAAATTATGGAGTGAATGGGTGCCGTCAATGGATTCTTGATCTGTGCAGATTTCTCTCCTGATTCAGACAAGATGACTTCCACTGGAGAAAGCAATATTATGGATTATGGATTTTCATGATATTTTAGCCAGAAATAATAGGTTAAAGTTAAAAACGTCTTAATCGTGGATTTGTTTCTTACAAACACACAGTTTCTCACTTCACAAGATGTTAAAGGCAGGGTAGGTAAAAAAATGTATAAAAAACGTATTTTCCAAATTTGTTTAAACTTTATTTATATATCAATACATAATTAAAATGTAAGTACTCTGAAAAAGTATAAAAATCGAGTGACTGTAGACCTCTCACGACTGTTTTAAAGACAGCTCATTATTTCCATTCACTTCACCCCCTCCCTTCTGGGCTCCTTCCAAAGCCTCTACTACGGCTCGCTAAGTAATGTTATGTTAGCTATATTACGCAGCTACGTGTGCTAATGACACATGCTTCATGAAAAAAATATGTATGATCAAAATACAAAAAGAAAGATTTACCTGTCCAGCAGAAATAAAGCCATCAAGGAGTCACTTTTCAGCCCCTTGAGTTCCCTCAGTTCTCGCCATCGCTGGAAAGCCACGCCGATATAAACTCGCGTTTTATTTCTTTGTTTATCCAAAGACTTTTTGTTCATTGCCTTTTCTTGTACTGTTACTGTCTTCCTTTTTTTGCCTGGTTTGCCTTCACTAACTGCATAGGCTGGTACTGTGAATTTTGCTTGCTGTTTCTCTGTCATTGTTTTGGTATTCAGTTCCTTTTGAATTCCTCAAATCAAACGTGCACGCGCAAGTGGGCAGGTCATGTGTGGCAAAAGGGTGGTTGCCATGGTTGCGAGAGAGTGACAGTCGCCTAAGCCAATCCTATGTTTCGTCCCGAAATGGAAATAATGAGCTGTGTTTAATACAGATTAAACGGTCTAAAGTCACTCGATTTTTATACTCTTTTTATCGGAGTACTTACATTTTAATTATGCATTGATATATATAGAAAGTTTAAACAAATTTGGAAGAAAGTTGTTTATACATGTATGTTATGAATAAACCTTTGTATTCATCCGGAAGAAGGAGGCGGGAACCGGCGGACAATCAAAACAACATTTTAATAAAGCAAAATAAACACAAAACAGCGAACCAGCCCCTCATGGACGACTGGTGCGCGCAAATAAAAACCAAAACACAACTAAAAGCCCAGGCCTGGTCCTCTCTCGTCCTTCACTGTCGTCGCTCCAGTTTTATATCCTTCCATCTCCTCCGTGGGCCTCGAGACCGGCGGGTCGAACAGGTGTAGCTCATCTCCAATCACTCCACCGGCCTCGCTCCCATGTCCCTCGGCCCCGCCCCACTCGTCACAATGTATTACCTACCCTGCCTTTAACTGATGGAGTGGAGTGGTGTAGATTATTGTGATGTTTTTATCAGCTGTTTGGACTCTCATTCTGACGGCACCCATTCACTGCAGAGGATCCATTCCTGAGCAAGAGATGAAAAGCAATATCTGATGAAGAAACCAACTCGTCAACATCTTGGATGGCCTGAGATCGAATACATTTTCAGCAAATGTTCATTTTTAGGTGAGATATTCTTTTTAAGAAATGTGGTAGGTCTTCCAGGTATCTCAAGCATTCAAATAATGCAAACTGCAAACAGCAAAATGTATGCTATTCCTCCAACCTAATGTCATCAGCAAATGTAACTACTTTTTATGAGGTGTCGATGTTATTCATAAAAAAAAAAATGGTTTTAAGGAAAAAGAGTAAGCATGAAGATTGCTCACAAATGCAGACAAACTAGCCACGAATTCACCAAAACGTTATATAGTAACGAACTGCCATGAGACTGTTAGCTATTCACAGTCACTGTTGAGCAAAGTTCAAACGCACGTGCTGACACTAACTTTAGCACTTTTAGCCCCTTTTCGCTCAACTGCAACTGTTTTTTATCATCACAAGTTCATCATCCGGTTCACCTAGTGCACTATGCTAACGCGTGAATACTTTAGCAAGCACTATTTATACTACAAAATAGGGGACAAAGCTGGGAAGAGAGAAAATAAAAACGACTCTGTGTTTCTACCCTAAATAAGACAGACATTTCTACATGGATCACAGTGGCATTTGTGTGACATTTAGCAGCGCAGCCTGAGGGGATCGAGAGCATGTCCTGCTAATTTAGCAATTAACCGGGTTCATTCCTACATTTCGAACAGAAGCGATAAGCATGCAAATACCTGATGGCTGAAACCAAGAGACTGTTAAAATTTCCACTCTCCTCCTTTTGGATCTTTTAATTTTGATGCATGCTTTTAATAATTAATAGTGCTGATGAATTAATTGATACGTTTCGTGTGAACTCTAGATATTTTAGATAATGATTCGTCACAGCGCTCTCACTTTTGTTTGAGAGTTTGATGAAGTGATGACGGGGTGTTAACACAATAAACCCCCTTTACCCCCAAGACCATTAGCAAGAAACCGAGCGAAACAGAGCGAGAGAACAACATTAAAGGGTGTTTTAACAGTGAAAAACTACACTGCATAAAACTCCCAAAGCCATCCAGTCTCACAATGGAAATGTCATTCCAGTGAAGTTTGTATTCTGTGTACAAAACCTCTCAGTGGCTGTTTTTGAAGGACTGGGAATACAGAAGTAGAACGAACAACTGTTGTTTTAAATGATAGTACTGTATGAAATATATTTGTTTTTGTTCATTTGATTGTGGTTTACTAACACACTCAAAATATAGTATACACACATAATGCTGCATATACATGATAAAATGCAATGAAAGTCAGAGAAATTGATACTAGCATCATTCTAAGACAAACACATTATGAAATGATATGTGAAATAGGAATTTGAGAAACCAACCAACCAACTAACTAAGTAATTAACTAATTCATTTATTTCACAAAACACTGACACAAGCAAGATAATATATTGTTTTGTTACCATATGAATAGCAATATAATTCAGAGAATCATTAACACAAAATAAACGCCTTCAAGGTGATATAACACACTGTAGACTATAATATAATATAATATAATATAATATAATATAATATAATATAATATAATATAATATAATATAATATAATATAATATAATATAATATAATATAATATAATATATTTTAAATTAATATAAAATTCATAAAGAAAATAAAACCAAAGATCATAATTATAAGATAATAAAGATTTGCTAAATATACAATATTATAATATACTTTAATATTAAATGAATAAAATGTATTAGTTTCATTTAGATACATTTTCAAATAATATTAATAATAATAAAGTAATAATATGTTAAATATGTCTTAAATATTATAAAATATAATATTCAATATAAAATTAAACAAATTATTGTACTCATAAAAATTATAAAAATTGTACACTACATAATTTAAATTTATAAATTTCTTAATTTTTAAATTAAGATAATACTTATATTAAAGGTAATAAATATTTTTAAATATATAATATTTATAACATTAAATAAATGTATTAAGTTATTGAAATTTTATTTTAAATGATTAGATAAATGAATATGTATATATATATATATATATATATACAGATTTATCAAAATAATAGAGTATAATGTCATATCATGTAATATAAATGTGTAAATAAGCAAATAAAAATTTATTCATTTAATTTAGCTAAATTATTTTTAGATATATTACACAAACATTTATTAAAATAACAATAATAATAGTAATACAAATTTGTAATTATTCATTCGTTCTACTGTTAATACATCTATATAAATAAAAAGATGGAGTTCTTAAAAGAAACTGTCAAAGGCATTGAGTCTTCTGACATTAAAATGTCTATTGAGAGAATGAGTAAATACTGTTAGTGTGACCTTTACCTGTGAGACTGAACATGCAGTGAAACCACCGTGAGCTTTCAGACTCCTGTTAATCCATTAGACTCTGATGATGGAGATAGTCCACAGCAAAACATCTTCCCACGAGCCTGCCAGCCCTGAACTGTGGTAAGTGAGTGGTAAAGGCAGTAGACAGCATCCGTCGTAGAGCCGCAGACACCTGGCAGTGAAACTCCTCTGACCCGCAGACGACAGGAACACACGCCTCTGAGTTCGCTGAGACACAATGAGCCCACGCTGATGCAGTGGTGTTCACTGCCTGTTTGTGGTTGTAGTTGTCTCTCAAAACTGGCTAATATGTGAGTTTGCTGGACTGGGAAAGCTTTTACAACACAGAATTACACATGAAATCAACCCCACCAGTGCTCAAACAGCGCTTTAGTGATATAAACAAACTCTAAAAATGAAATCACACTGTCTAATTTTAAAAAACTGTTTTTCAAAGAGATCAGACTCATACTTTTCACGTGATGGATGGTGAAATGAGTGCAAAAATCCCACAGATTACTAGAGGAGGAAACAAAGCCATATTTAAACCAGGGAATTGAATCTATCTATCTATCTATCTATCTATCTATCTATCTATCCATCCATCCATCCATCCATTCATAAACCCATCTACAGAGAATCCATCGATCTGTCTATCCAGCTATTTATTAGGTGTTATTATGTTTATACAGGTGTTCCTGTAGCTCAAGTGGTAGATTTAAATTTAAAATTTAAAATTTAATTTAATTTAATTTAAATTTAATGTCCATCCAACCACAACCATGCATCCTTGCTAAATAAAGATAATAATTTCTTCTTCTTGCGAAGAAAAGAAAACTCACTGACCCCAAAAGTTTGAACATTAGTGCATATAACAAAATTACACACTGTCCCTTTAAAAATGAGTGGCTAACAGATGCATGTGTAATCATTCCCAGGGGTGTTATTGAGAAGTGAACTATAAAGAGCGCACCTCCAGGAAACTACTGACTTCAATACGAACCCAAGATTTTTCAGGCCAATTCACAGTCAGCACGTCACAAGCGATAAGATTTAATCGGCTGGATTACAACGCCGCCCATCCTGAAGGAATGGAAAACCCTGGAAGAAGAGCTACAACAAAGTTACTGTACGCCCAACACATAATGTGAATCAAACATGGGTGCAAACTAGATGAATGGAGTGCGTGTGGACTGAGGAGGAAGGAGTCTCCGACGGAAAACTTTGAGCTCAAGAAAGGCAGTAGCCAGAAGGTACTAAAAACCTGTATTTAGTTCTGAAGCACAAAGCTGTCAGAGTCGATTAATTTAGCTCGTGTGGAGAATCCACAACACTGCCTCTCTAACACAAGAACACAGACGCACGCGGCTCTCTGGGGAGCAACTAAAACACCTTTTAGATACAAAACAACCCAAGCGGATCCATAACACACCACACTGTTCCTGCACTTGATTTCCTGTGATACATTACAGATGTGCAGCTAAATGGAGACGTTGCTTTCCAAGCGAATCCTCAGACTTGCTAATGGTTGTTAAAGCCCTGGGGTTTGGTTTCAGATGTATATACTCCGCCACACTTCTATCGTTATGTGAAGTCTGGGATTATGAATGGGTGATGAAATCGTGAGAGAAACAATCTGAAGTCAAGTGATAAGTGAGAGGGATTTCTGACACGCCTGCAAAGTCTGGCTTTGATTCAGAAGTTGATATTTATCGTTTTATATTACTCATGTTTCACACACAATGTAAAAGTTTTTGTTATATAACAAAAGGGCAACACAAAAAGCCTGAAATTCACATTTGCCTGCCAGCACATTTTTAATATGTTTAAACACATTATTATTATTATTATGAAAAAGATGTAAAAACTGTCCCATTTAATGAATCTATTAAACTTGATATCTGAAAAAAAATTTGTACTTAAAACTGATCGCAAAAAATAGATTTGCAAAAACGATGGCAATCTTTATAAGGTTTTTTTTTTTGTATTTATTTTTTGTATGTATATATTTTTAAATTCAAATTGGGTTCAGAATAATAATAATAATTGTATTATTATTATTATTATTACTACTATTATTATTATTATTATTCAGAGATGTAGTAGTTTATGCATTTTTATAATTAAATGCCAATTTTCCCTACATGTGGTGCAAAAAAATAGTGTAAAAAGAGTAAAGTGTCTCATCAGATTTAGTACAAAGTAAAAAAAAAAAGATTTCACCTAGGGACATAAATGCAAATTGCACAGATTTTGGACTAAAATGATCAAATGAATGAGAAAGAGTGCATAGACTTCACATGGGGAGATTTACAAGATAATATGCATTAACAAATGTCCTTTCCACAATTTCACAAAATGATCTAAACAAAAAAGCTAAATTATCTGACATTATAAGGGTATAATATGCTGTACTTTAAGTACAAAAACATTTACTGGCTTATTGTGTTAAAAAATATATATTTTAAAGAAAGAAAAGAATGCATCATGCTAACATGTATAAATCCAAAAAAATTTAAACCTTTGATGGCAGCACTAGCTAACGCGGTTTGATTTGTGTTGAGTGTGTGTTTTATGCATTTCAGGTCTCATTTTATTGGTTTGTTTTGCTCAGCCTAGCATGACATTTCTTCTCAAATGGAGCTGGTAGTGGGTTTAAAGCACAATGAAGGCAGTAGGAGTCATCTGCATCTGAATGGCGCTTTAAGTGAGTATGTTTCTTTCTGGCTGAGTCACAGAAGAACGTTTACTGCTGCGAGTGAATCGAGGCAGAAACGCAGGATGCTTTCGTGCTGTGTGTGTACAGGCGGAGCAGGAAGACGTCCAGCTGGTGTCTGTTCTGCTTTGGACTCAGTGTTCACCTGTGGAGTGCTCGCTCCCTGGGACACGGCCGTCTACACACTGAACACTGAAGCAAGGCTCTGGACACTGAGCCTTGCTAATAACGGCTTTCTATGGGACCCAACAGAGTATCAACAGGGTACTGAAGCTTCAGAAAGCAGCATTCAACTCTCAAGATGCTTGTTGTCTTACTGAAGTCATTTGAAAGTACTGTATGATAAGATTTACTTTTAATTTTGCAGATTGGCTAGAGAGAAACATTAAAATCAAACTGAAATCAAAATGGACATCTTTTGCTGTCTTAATACAGGTTTTTGGTGTAATTGTGATCGATTCATCAGCGCACATTATTCTACAATGAAAAGGTGTCATTGTAATACTTTACTGAAACATAATAACATGTGCTCATGTTATATAGAGAACACTTTTCTGGTGACAAAATTAAAAAATTAAGAGTCTGGTGGACAAAATTAAGTAATTTTTTTTCTTTTTTAATATCCTGTTTTAATGATGTATGTCACATTGCACACGGATTGTTTCATTGGTCCAAAATAATAATAAAGCAATAAACCAATCATTTTATATAATTAAAATAAATAAAATAATACATAAAAGACTGGTTAACTAGTTTAAAATTATAATTAATATTATCATCATCATCATCATTTTTATTATTATTACCAATTATAATATACTTATTAGGAATAATTGGATGTATACAATGGCAAAATTTTAGTAGTAGTAGTAGTAGTAGTATTAATTATAATATGAACCATTATTACAATTATAATTATTAACTTAATTAAATGCGTATCATTGGAAATAATTATGCTACTAATTACAATATAATTATTATACTTATCAAATTTATTATTATTATTATTATTATTATTAGAGCCCTTGTACCCATCCAACTTACTATTAATAATTATTATACTATAATTAAATATATTCTAATTAATAATTATTTAGATTAATAAATGATTAATAATTACAAATATTTATTATTATTATTATTTTATTAATGTTAATATTTTTATCTAATTTGCACTTATATTACACAATATGTTCCTTTTAATAAATAAACGTATTAAAGTCAAAATGACTTATTTAGCTTGTTGAAGGGCACAGGTAACAAGTGTCTCCTGAATGCTGGAGGAGAAGCAGAGTCCCTGCTGTTATCAGAGCGATGTAAAAGATAACAGACGGCTCGACAGAACAAGACGAGAAAGGTCATGGCGGACGGCTTCAGCATTAATGCGCTTTCTCAGTACGGTTTTTATATGTGATGATAGTAAACCGAGCTCTCAACCCTGCGTTCAGTGTCAAGAGAGCACGCATAGGTCAACTGACTGCATTTACTTTACTTCTTGGTCTTATGAATGATTCATCAGTATCCGTTCAAATGAATATCTGTAATCGTTCATCAAAATATAATAACATGCTCCAGTTCTTTAACAAGCACCTGCCAACACAGAGACAACCTTTCACCATCCTATCAATTCAAGTGCTGTCCTACAGCTTTGTCTCACCAATTATCCCGTTTCACTCAAAATGTGTTACATTACAAAAGTCAAATTGGCTGTAAACCTCCTTTCATGCTTTGAGGACAAAATCTTCCTCTTTGGCACTTTTTTCTCTTTTCTGTGGCATTTAGCATTAATTACAGTCCGATCAAATAAGATTTCTGTTTTAAAAGGACTCTGAATGAAAAGGTAAAACTGACTCTGTTCCAAAACACCAGTGTTTGAACACAATGATCAAAAGCTGGAGTCGCTCTGCCGGGACTAAGGTTTACTTGTGCTGTGGCAGTGATTCATTTTCATTAAACTGGAGAATTCCCCGCTACGGACAAGCTAAGGTAATTAGCCCACTGTATCCGGCTTGTAGTTTGTCAAAGTGGCACAAGTGGAGTCTTTTGAAGAGCACAATAGAGATGGCAGTCGGTTTCATTCCTCTACAGCATCCTGAAGTCAACACATCGACTGGGAGGCTGTTAGAGATGCAGATGGAGCTTTAAATCTATAACACATCTGAAGTCAAGCCCTCATGACTGTCAACACAATGGAAAACACTATTGCTCAAAAGATGGCTGTTAACACCCAGGTGAATCTCATGAAATTTCAATGTCTCATTTTTCACCACGAAACCAACTGAAACTAGAGCTTGCTTAGAAAAGGAGAAGAAAAAAATAGATTAATAATTTTTGTATGGTTATTAAATGCATTTTCTCACCATCTTTATAATTGCAATGCAAAAACATTATTATTTAAAGTATTATACAAAAATAACATTCAAACCAATCCATCAGCATGTTATTTTGTATTTGATTTGCATTATTTTCATGGCAGTTAAGTATCATTTCACACCATTTGTACAAATATAATGCAAAAACAATGATATATTATTATACACAAAGAAAAAAATAACAAAAAAAAAACAAACAACATATATACATAATTTCCATCAACATGGAATTCTTTCCCCTTAATATCAATATTTTTTTACAGCTCTTTTCCAGCATTTTTATTGCTGTAATGCAAAAAAAAAAAAAAAAAAAATATATATATATATATACTGATATATATTTCAAATAATATTTATTTAAAAAACACATTTATACAACATGTCCATGGTCATGCTGCTTTAAATTATTTAAAATGATTGTATTACAGTATTTATATATATATATATTTATAAATTTATTTAAAAAGTACAATTCTTATATTTCTAAGGTTCCATTTTTTCAACAGTACAAAAAATGTATATATTACGAGAATAATGGTCTGGTGATGATGATCCTAAAAATTCAGCTTTGCATCACAGAAATAAATGATAATTTAAAGTATAATAAATTTAAAAACAATTATTTTAAATTGTAATAATTTATCACAATATTACATTTTTTCTGTATTTTTGATCAAATAAATGCAGGCTTGATGAGCAGAAGAAACTTCTTTCAAAAACATTAAAAATAGTAATGTTTCCAAACTTTTGGTCTGTACTGTAGTCACAAAATGGTAATGAGAATCTAAATGCGTGAAAATTGTCACAAAATAGCTTAAAAAAATTTAAAAAATTAATATAGAAAAAATATTTATATTTTTTCTATATAAAACATAATTCATATATTCTAATAGTCATATATTCAAATATTCTATATAAAAATTATTCATATTTTTTCTGTTGATTTTGAGGTGAAATATGAGCTGATGTACTTTAGTTGGATTCACCGGGATGAGGTTCCTGACAAACGAAAATAACATCAGGTCGCACTGACAGAGCTATTACAGGTGCATCATTTCCTGTGAAATGAAACGCTTTGAGACAGACTTTGACATTAGCATGTCAATTCCGCTGGTCTCTCTCCATCTGTCCATGGGGAAACTACAGCATAACTTAATGTGAGTGCTGCGGGGATCAAAGACATCCTTTGGTCTCAAGTTCAGTCTCTAAATGAGAGGAAGTCTCAGAAAAGATGAATTATAACTACAGCCCTTCCATCTTTCATCTCTGCTCTTCATCATTCTCTTTTCATCACTTTCTCATGTGTCACACACTGATTCAGCAGCGAGACTTCCTGTTTTGTGTGACTTATTAAAAATGCAAGACAGCAAAGGCCCACAGCTACAGCCGAGAGACAAAATGTCCCAACACAAACACTAGATAAAATAACAACAGACAGACAGAATGAGAGAGGAGAACTGAATAGAATAGAATAGAATAGAATAGAATAGAATAGAATAGAATAGAATAGAATAGAATGAACAGACAGACAGATAATCATATAGATAGATAGATAGATAGATAGATAGATAGATAGATAGATAGATAGATAGATAGATAGATAGATAGATAGATAGATAGATAGATAGATAGACAGACAGACAGACAGATAGATAGATCATTAAAAAAATTATATTGATAGAAAGAATGATAGAAAGAAAGACAGAGATAGAAAGAACGATATAAAAACAATAGAAGATAGGAAGAACGACAGAAAAAACATTAGCTAGAATGACAGATAGAATGACAGAAAAAAATATAAAAAGATAAATAGAATGATAGAACAACCGAATGATAGAACAATATACCAATAGAAGAAAAAAACAATAAAAATAGATAAAATTATAGATAGATTTAATAATAGAATGATAAAACAATAGAAAGAACGGATGGGTGGGTGGATGGATGGATGGATGGGTGGGTGGACGGGTGGGTGGATGGGCGGGTGGATGGGCGGGTGGATGGGTGGATGGATGGATGGATGGATGGATGGATGGATGGGCGGGTGGATGGATGGATGGATGGATGGGCGGGTGGGCGGGTGGATGGATGGATGGATGGATGGATGGATGGGTGGGTGGATGGGTGGATAAATGGATGGGTGGGTGGGTGGATGATGGATGGATGGATGGATGGGCGGGTGGATGGATGGATGGATGGATGGATGGATGGATGGATGGATGGGTGGGTGGATGGGTGGATGGATGGGTGGGTGGGTGGATGGATGGATGGATGGATGGACGGGTGGGTGGGTGGATGGGCGGGTGGATGGGTGGATGGATGGATGGATGGATGGATGGATGGGCGGGTGGATGGATGGATGGATGGATGGATGGATGGATGGATGGATGGATGGGTGGGTGGATGGGTGGATGGATGGATGGGTGGGTGGGTGGATGGGACAACAGAATGATAGAATGAACAGTAGAACGATGGACAGAACAACAGAAAAATTATAGAAAGATGGATTACAATGATATAAAGAATCATAGAAAGATACAAAGAACATAAAATGATAGAACATTAGAAAGATAGATGGAATGTTAAAAATCAATAGATAAAAATAAAATGATAGAATGATAGATCAATAGATACATGTCGTAGTTTTAATAAATTATGAGAATAAATGATGCCTATTTTATATTTGTTTTTATATTTGTTTAACATAAAAAACTGCTAAAAACTATCTTTCTTTCTTAGAACAAATCTTCTGAGTTAAACAGTGACCGTGAGACGCCTCCATCTGTTGCGGTGAGAGCAGAGAGGATTCTGGGGCGGCTCTGGTCCTGCTGGTGGAGGCGTGAAGGAATACACACCCTGGACAGACCCTCTCCAACCTTCTGCCCCGCCGGAGGGAAGCCCAGTCACATCCTGGCCAGAAATCAGCTCGTGTGGAGCCGAGAGGAGCAGAGCCAGCGGGGTTTGTGTGGGCCGCGGCCAAGGGGAAGCGCCTAAAGTGTCAGCGGCCTGTCCACTGCGGGACGAGCCAACAGACCACACCATTATACATCCACATTTAGAAACACATTTGTTCACATTTTGTCATTTCCTGAACGGGGAATTCATGTAGACGTGAAAAGTCTAATATAATAATAATAATACTCATCTATATTTACATATAGTCATTTCTTGTGAAAAAATTGTGGGCACCTCAGTGGTGGCATTGCCGGCCCGCGACTCAAACCCACAACCCTAGGGTTAGGAAACAAACTATCTAACCACTAGGCCATGACTTCCCTCTAAGTGTATTTTAATAACTGTACTTGCAGATAACAACGTATGAAACACAAGCCACTTACAGTAAGTGTACTTAGAGACACTTTCATGACTTAAACACTTTTAAAAATTGCACTTTGTAATATGTCAAATTGAAAGGTTAAAATACATTTGCACATTTAAAGTACATTTTAAATCAGTGTTTAAATCTTTTGTCATGCTTTAAAGACATACACTTATTTTGATGTGTTGACTAACATGTAAAATACTTGATTACAATATTAACTGTACTGTTCTATTTGAGATCACAGTTAAAATACTGTTGATAAATGTACTAAACTATACTCTAAATCAAAATTTATATTATACACTTGCAGTTAATATAATATTAATGAAATAAAAGACCACTTAAGTGTACTTAGACACACTCTTTCATGACTGTTTCTTAACACACTTAAATATACACTTCAAATTAAAGGTTTTACTTCAAAGTACATTATAAATCGTTATTGTTTTAATAATCTTTTGTCCTTAAGCACATGTGAAGTACTTGATTATAATTTTGCTGTACTGTTATTTGAAATCACAATTAAAGTTAATAGATTTTTATATACTAAATTGCCGATTCATTACAAATGTAATAACAATATATTTAAATAAATGACATTCAAATTTCACTACAAATGACAGAGTGTATTTTAGTTTTTAGTCAGTACATTCGGCAGCACATTTAAAGAATTTCAAAGACAACAGAAAAAGTTCTGAAATGACATAAAAAAGACCTACTTAAGTGGGTCAAAAAGCACTCAAGTTCAAATAAATGCATTTAAAGTAAATTTAAACTATACTAAATGACAATTTAATTGAAAATAACATGTGGTTAAGTGTCCAGACCAATGTTGGGTGTAATACATTACTAGGGATTTCTCTTAATTTTTTTATGATTTAAATACAGTTACTTCTGACGTAATTACATATAATACTGTAATTCTATGTAAAGAATCATTGGATTTATTTAAAATTGTAAAGTTTTTTAACGTAACCTCCCTTTAAACTTCAGTCTTTCAGTTTTATATTTATATATTTGATAGAACTGAATGATCAGTTTCATGTCTTTCCTTGTATTGTTAAACTGGTCGATGTTGATATGTGATTTAGAAAGTAATTATTAATTAATAATGTAATACTTCTTAAATAGAGTAGTTGGAATAGTAATCTAATTACACATTTGAAGATGTTAGTAACTAGTAATTAATTACATTTCTAGATAACAGCACTGCTGAAAACATCTATATTTCATCTATGAGAAAGTGTACTACTACTTCTCAAGAGATTACTCCCTTTTTTTCCTGAAAATTTGAGAAAATATAATTGATCAAAATGTGTTTGCACAAATAAACAACTCTCAAACTTCAGAAACAATCTAAAAGGAATCTTCCGATACTGCAGTATTTTTGGCAAAACATCACAGATGAACGAAGGCAGTATTTCTTTAAGTCATAAATATCTGCTCTCCACCAATAACAAAGGCTGGAAAGGGGATGAAAGATGACCAAAAGATACATTATATGACAGAAGGGTTTCTGGGTGTCAGGGAGATTATTTGTGGTTCTCCAAACTCATAAATCAGGAGGCCGCGGGCTGACGGGGAACCGCTGTGAGTCACAGAGTTCTGGACAGTGAGTCCCAATCATCACACACTCTCACCTTCATCAGACTAGCAGTCCTTTAACCCATGCACAGCCTCTTCAGTACTGTACTACAGTACTTGGTCTGAACAAATCCACCGTTAGCGCAGGCTGTGGAATCTATTTCTGAATAGAAGCTACACACAATGCACTACTTACACCAAACATCAACATCGTTGCAATTTGTGTCTATGTTGCAGTCTTTTTTTTTCTTTTTCTTTTGGTTGAAGCACATGCATGCATTCACTCTACAGAGAGTTTGAAGTTTAATAGTGATGTGACATTTGCTTGCTTGATGTACAAATAGGCTGTATAGTGACATTTAATTGAATTAATCACACTTATGGATAGGAATGTTAAAGTAAAACTAGTTGTGTAGTAAAACTGAAGTTATGCTTTGACAAAAAATATTTTTTTCAAATGCATTAAACTGCAGAAGGAATGCAAAAAAAGCTAAATTTCCATGTATAATGACTTAAAGTTACTGACGTACTTAAGAACAATTATTTTATTATTATAATACAGTTTTTTATTATAATTTTTATTATTATTTAATTTAGAAAATAATTTTGAATTTAGAGTAATGTGATAAATTTTCCAAAACAAAATGAATAAAGCAATTACAAAAAATAAGTCATTTGTAACAGATTGTAGACAATCAAACAATGTTTTTTTAATTAATCTTTTTTTATTTTGTCTAAAAAATGTCATACTACCTTTTGGATAATGGTACCTGACCAAAACTACTACTACTACTAATAATAATAATAATTCATGTATTCACTTTCTTTACCCAAAACCAAATCTATTTAGAACCTCACATTGTACCTCACTAATAATAACAATAATTATTATTATCATTATTATTATTATTACATATTATATATATGTATTATATAACTAATCTATTCTGAATATAACAGAGATGAAATGATCTGGTGAAAGTACAAGAAAGCTAATGTTCACTTTGGTAACCAGATAAGAAGCACTTAGAGAAAGGGAATGAAAAAAATAACCAGGATTCCAATATGAAGGAAAGACCGTTAAAAATCTAAGCAATATTCCATGGTAATGTCATCGGATCTGATTTAATTAGAGATCAGACCAGTTCTGCGCCTGCAGGCCTTCTTGACTTCATTTTTATTACATCTCCTGAAACATCCCTACTATTTTCCCGAGTAAGTTGAGAAGCATCAACTCCATACAGATATCCTCACATTCCATGCATCCAACACAAAAAAATAATAATGCACACAGACAAATTAGCACAAACACAAAAATATGCGGGAAATACTTCAAAGTGCGTGTTTGAAGTGTAAAAGGATGCATTTCATCTTCAGCCAGCGCTGTCGCATGTGATATGAGCGCTTGATATTTTGAGCTTTTTTCACATTGGGTTCAACAGTCCCTGTACATAAACACACAAACCTGATGCTGATGTATACAGCACATCAGACATCTCCTGTCCAGTTCAACAGCACACTTACAAACACAGGAGTTCACAATACTGATATTCCTCAACATTAATGCAGCTTGAGATGCTTTCATACCAACTGCATTTATTCCAGAACTCTGGCTTACATTGGTTGGACATTCATCTAACATTTTAAAATGTTATTTATATACAGAGAATTTTCTAAAGCAACGTTGTCTTTAGTTTGCATGTTTAAACGTAACATTTAGAAATAATGTTTTCACAACTTAATGGGAGGATTAACAAAATGTTCTTAGACCATGTTTTTGTTAGCTGGAAAACTTTATTTAAATTTGGTTTGAGGTGTGCGGTCTACTTTTAATTGCAGATTTTTCACATCGCTGAAAATCCTTTACCTACAGTAATTCACTGTTCCTGGTCAAAAAATGACCAGCCTTGTAAAAACTGCTACTCAACAACCTGAGCATGAGCTCAGATCAATGTGGCCTATAATTAAACAGTTCCAAAAGCTGAAACTAGGTGTGTGTGTGTGTGTGTGTGTGTGTGTGTGTGTGTGTGTGTGTGTGTGTGTGTGTGTGTGTGTGTGTGTGTGTGTGTGTGTGTGTGTGTGTGTGTGTGTGTGTGTGTGTGTGTGTGTGTGTGTGTGTGTGTGTGTGAGAGAGAGTCAAAAAAATGTTGGTAGGATGTTATACCCTGTGTGAGCAAAGCATTTTCTGTAAGAAAACAAGAGAAACGAAAATCCACTCTAGATCAAAATAAGATAATAAAAAACAGTAAAACTGTAAAACAGTTTAAAACTGTAAAACTCCCATATGTTTTGCCTTCATATTGTATGCATATGTTCTTTTTGCATCTAATTTGCATAATATTTCAAGCACATTTCTAGTGTCTTTACTGCAGATACGATGTTTCATTATGTGCTGATGTGTTGACAGCAAGATGTATTATGACCATGCATTTCATTATCTAGTCATTTTAAACAGCAAAATCAATTAAGCAACAAATTAGTTATATTACCACTAATACTGTGTGTCTAGATTAAATGACCTTTTTATATGCACGTATAAATGAGTTTAAATGTGTGCCAGCCTGAGGGTGAGGAAATATTCTTTGTAAAGCTGCTCTGCAGTGATATATATGGTAAAAAAAAAAACATTATTCAAACACTGAATTGAATCATTTAAGCAGAACCAAAGCTTAAGTGTTACTAAAAAACAATTCCTTCCCCTGCACTGACAGAAAATGCACTTGAAGTTACTATAGGGATTTTTTTTATGCACACAAATTGTATGGATTCCTAATACATATTCCTGAATGCCAACAGGCGTCTATTCCCATCAGCCCCTGTATTTAATGGGAGCAACCAATTAACACTGTCAGCCGATGGAGAAGGATTGTGCTCCTGCCCCCTCCGGGGTTAATCATTCCACAAGAACCCTTGATAGTATTGCTCTTTAAACTCTCTTCTCCTTCTCTTCCTCTCATTCTTCCTCTTCCATGGTCGATCTTTGCCCTTGGCACTTTGAGATCCCGGTATCTCCGTTACCTTTGAAGGTCAGAGAGTGTGAACGCAGAACGAACCGCTAGATACACAGGGAAGCTCCCTAATAAGGGAGTGGTATGGTTTTGTGTCGTTTTAGACCAGTAAAGCTCTCCAGAACTAGTCTGCTAGAGGAACTCAATGGCCTACATGCAGGTTTGAGTGTTTCCTGTCCTTCCTCGGTTTTGGATAATTGGGGTAGAATGTGTGGTTTAAAAAAATAATAATTATCAGTCATAAAATGAGCATGTAGTTTAGTGAAAGTCAGAAAAAAATAATATGAAATTATTTTAGAATATTATATAATATAGCAATTATTTTTGTATAATCAGACTTCCTAAAAAAATATGTAAAAAAAAATAAGTTGCTAGGCGTTGTTTTGTCAGAAGCTATATACTCAAACCATAAAACAATTTTTGTTATTTGAAATAAACTAAACTAACTGGAATAAAATGAAACTGAAAAGAAAATGAACCTTTTTTAATTCCAGCTAGTTGCCAAGGCAACATTTCTTAATTTCATTTAATTTATTTTGATGTAGTAAAATAACTAAAAAAAAAAAATACAAGATATAAATTAAAAGAAAAAGATACAACAAAAAATTACACAAACTTTACTATAATTGAAATTAACAAAAAAAGTATGTGTATATAAAATGTATATAAAATATAAAATGTAATATATGCGTATATACATATATACATACACACACACACACACACTATATTATATATATATAGTAATATTTCATATATTTTTATCATATTATGAATGTTTTCATATTTTAATGTGTATAGAGAGAGAGAAAGAGAGCTTTATAAAACCTTTTAAAACAAGTTTTTTTGTTTTTTATTATTATTATTTATTAAATGTTTTTGCACTTCAAGCACCCTAAAAACTGCATTTTCTTCTACTAACACACAGAAAGAAGCTATAAAAACAGCTGTGAATATATTAAGTAATTCAGAGAGAATGTGAGATGCATTGGGAGTCACTCAGACCTTCCTCTGCACATTTAATTACAGGTAAAATGCACATTTAAATTAATTCAGTCTGATGGGAATGTTTGCCCTCACAATCAATATATGACAAACTGCTAATATTTATTTGGTATTAAAGATAATTTCATATCAATATACATAATTCCATATTGACAGTTAAATTGATCAAAGTGAAGCAGCATTCCCGCAGATAAAATATAATGAATCAACTGTGATAATGCAACACATAATACCTGGTGAAACAGTCGGAGTGCAGTGCAAAGTGATTTACTAGACCGCATTTATTATTTACTTAATTATGCATTTATCACCCACTGAGTCAGAAACTCTCAGCTGCTGTTTATTAGAATCACGTCCACATTTATTCACAAAAAAACAAGATTTTTAGCGAGAGAAGTCTACCATCCCATCCACTTTATGCATATAGCATACAATGATTTTTCAAAACAGCTAAATAGTCAATCCCAGCCAACTACAATTAGGACATTTAAGACCCTAAAGCATACAGAAACACAATGACCTGTGATTGGTCGCTTTACATGTCAGTCAGGTACAAGTGGGTGGTTCTTATCCAGAAAAAGCTGTGATGGTGACCGTGATTGACATCGATGTGCACTCAGAAAACTCGATTAATAATGAGCACTACTCTTTGACCTTGATATTCCTATTGAACGAAAGCACAGTATCCACTTTTCTTATGACAGGCGTAATGTAATTACCCTTAATTAAGCAACTGTTCACAGTTATTTAGCAGTGCCATTCACCTTTATACACCCATGCTAACAAAGAGGACCAGCACGTACAGTCGCCACGCATTTATAGACACACAACAGACAGTGAAACAAAGCTCTTCTGCCACCTTCCCACACAAACACATGCTACGCTTCCTCACGCTGTTCGCATGCGTCACTACAAGATCACAGGCATATGAGAAACATCTTATTAATATCTATGCTAACCATGTAAAGGACAGTTTCTTTGTTGTAACAGTCTGTAGGTTGTTTCTTGAAAGAACTTGATGTAACCAGCCATTACATATCAAGTTTACATTGACAAGTATACCTCGGATGAAATATTGGAATTATTTTACAATGTTTTTTAGAAGGAATATCTTTACTATCTTTATATATTGCTGGAACTAAATCCAGTACGGCCCCACAATGTGATTTATATATATATATATATATATATATATATTATTGATGTTGTTGCTGCTGCAGTTGTTGCACAGTAATAATTCCAAAAATTACAAATAAAACAATAATTATAATTATCATTGTCACAGTTGTTGTTAATAATACAATTATTAATAATAGATACAGTTAATACAAATAATAGTTAAACAATTCATACTATAATTATTATTATTATTATTATTATTATTAAACAATACTTATAAATACAAATAAATATTTTCAAATGACAAAATGTATGTTTCTTGTCATAGTAGAAGGTTAGGATAAAAAATGTCTATAATAAAGTTTAATGTTTTTGAAAAGTCTAATGTTTACCAAGACTGTATTTATTTGAACAATAATACAGGACAAACAGTAATAATATCATTTAAAATTTCCATTTGAATATTTTGTAAATGCATTTTATTTTTATTTTTTTACTTTTATGTAAGGCTGAACTGTGAAGTGTCAAATATTTTTTAAGGATTCTTTGTTAAAGTTCAAAAGAACAGCTTTTTAATTGAAAAGTTTTTTAACATTACAAATGTCTTCACTGTCACTTTTCATCAATTTAATGTGTCCTTTCTAAATAAAAGTATTAATTAAAAAAAAAATCTTACTCTCATCTTTTGACTGGCAGTGTACTAAGAAACACAAGTTATCTTTCTATCTCAAGTCGCAACATCTTAAAACAGCCACTGTGAGAAAATACAGCACAGGTCAACCAAACCTAAGTGCAGACTAAAAAAAAAAAAACAGCTTGCAGACATGTTCAGTCTGTACATGCAACACAGAAGAAAATTTACAAAGAATAACACCACCAAATAATGAAAATGAATTCCTGGAGATGCACCAAAGACATCCTTTCTTCTGCACTTAACACACAGGCATTGTTTTATTAGGCGAGCAGCATAAGAAATTTGCCCAAAAATTGCTATTGTCAGAAAATTTCATGGTTGCAGGAGCAAAGCCATCATTTGGGGAGTTGTGGGGTGGGCGAGAGGCACTTTTCTTGCTCTCAGAAAATGAATTTCAAGCATTAGTGCCTCCAGTTCTGCAGCTCAAACCTTGCCGACCTCACAAAAACATTTCAAATGAGTCGCGTCTGCCGGGGTGCAGAGGTCCAGACGATGCAGAAACCACTGTGATTCTGCGATACACAAACACAAGCATCTGCGCTCGACCAGCTAGTGAACAACCTCACCAGCAGAGATCTTAGTTAACCCACTTGACACTCAAACCAAGTGAGTAATATGACCTGAAGAAATGGATAAATCAAAACTAAATTGGCTAAGCGTATGATCTCTCGCCCTCTGGTTTGCTTTGCGGATAAAGGTGGCTTTGACAGACCGATGGTTATGACAACCGACCCACACACTTCTTTCACACTCCATTTGATTTGATTTCCATCACTTTACCAGCCGCCGAAGGTAGAAGGAATCATGCACCCACTCACATCTTCGGTTTGACTTTAATCATGGAGACCATCATCAAAGCAGAGCAAATGTTATGCTGCATGAGATCATTAAATTAAGGTTATGGCACTCATGATCAAGGGCGTAACTTTGGGTCTACCATTGGGGGGGTTAAACTTGCGGAATATTTATTTATTTATTAATTTATTGTATTATTTTCTTGTGTAAAAGGTAACATGCTAATTTGCATAATTTAATTATGCAATCCCCCCCAAAACGGGTGACTGTATTGGAGCAAACAGCAGTTACAATTCAGTGACATTGGTTCTACACAGTCCCTGGCACCCTCTGGCTTTACCTCATAGGACACTGGCAAACGAACATCTAGCCAGCCAACTCCAGTCAACAAAACAAATCATCAGCTAACTCAGTGTTTCTCAAACTTTTCTGCCATTCCCCACTTCAGAGGTAGGAAAGGGTTCCGAGCCCCACCTGTCCCCAATCACCCCAACAAAATGTTAATAAACTAGGCTTTAAGTTTAACTGTTAAAATGTATTTTATTAACATCACATTTTAAAAACTTAACATCAAATAACAGCATTAAAAATGTTCAAATAAAGAAAATGAAAGTGCAATTATATTATCACTTTGCATGAAATAAGACTCAAAATTAGATTAAAAAATAATAATAATTGTGTTTGCATTTAGCCTCTGATAACATCAATACAAGTGTGGACTAACATTAACCTAGTTGTGCTTTGATTCATTTTGACACTTTGCAAAATCCATGCAAAAAGAACAACAAAAAAACAAACAAACAAACAAAAATAAAAATAATCTCAAATTGAACCAGAGGTGGTAAATTCATAATAATGTACGTATTTTTTTAGGTATTTTAATAAGATAGATACCTAAAATACATTGCGCATACAGCTCAAGTAATGCGATCGTTATAAAGGTGTTTGAACAACAAAACACATCCACTTGCACATATTTGACAATCGGAATATCAGATATATCCTGCTATAGCTAACACATTTGTGAAATTTTGAATAAAAAAGGAAATAAAAGCAGATCATCAGTCATTCAGCACTATTGTGGCTACGGTGTGACAAGCAATGAATGGCGCATCTCCATGGGAACCATAAAGCGATACTACGATCAATAACGGTAGCCTTGAAATACTTTTAAACTTACGTGTGAAGAGGTTAAGTAACGTCAAGGCTTACATTTAAATGTGTCTTTGTTTTGAGTGTATGGTCAATAAATAAAGGAATTAAAAAGATGGGCACAAAACCTGTTTGTCATGTTTCTATTCCCCACACTTTGAGAAACGCTGAGCTAACTTAACAGCTAACTTAAGGGTACCTCCGTTTGGTCAGGATTTTTCGTTTTTCTTTTTTTTTTCTTTTTTCTTTTTTTTTTGGCTGGTGTCGACAAACAATGAAAAATCGTTGTCTGGCTGCCTTTCAGTGTCCTTTTCATCTTTCCGTCAGCTTTCTCCAACCATTCATCCCATCGACTGCGCAAAATAGTGAACAAACTTGGTACTGAAAGCAGGTTGGGTAATACCAGAGACTTTGGTAATACCAAATCGGTGCGGTGGGCGGGGGGTACATTACAGATTATTTAAAATATGATACTATCTTTCTTGCTGGCAAATGAAATTAATAAAGAAAATGAACAAAAGTATTCATTCTGAATATTTCATATCTATTTTAATCTGAATGATGTGATGATATTGGGGGGGTTATATTAGCTGGATCTGATTTTTGGGGGGGTCATGACCCCCGTAACCCCCGTGCAAATTACGCGCATGCTCATGATAATGATTACATTTATGCATGATCTCATGACTATAAAGCATGCTCTCATTTGCGACGCAATCATGCTGTAGTTTCATCCACTCTCAAAACACCAAATGACTGTTAGATCGGTATTTAGAGGTTAAAACAAACCTCCATATCAAAATAAGAAATGTATGGAAACCCTTTTCCACCACATGAGGGAAAAAGTGTGTTTTGATAAATCATAATACAACCCGAATTCCGGAAAAGTTGGGACGTTTTTTAAATTTTAATAAAATGAAAACTAAAGGAATTTCAAATCACATGAGCCAATATTTTATTCACAATAGAACATAGATAACGTAGCAAATGTTTAAACTGAGAAATTTTACACTTTTATCCACTTAATTAGCTCATTTAAAATTTAATGCCTGCTACAGGTCTCAAAAAAGTTGGCACGGGGGCAACAAATGGCTAAAAAAGCAAGCAGTTTTGAAAAGATTCAGCTGGGAGAACATCTAGTGATTAATTAAGTTAATTGATATCAGGTCTGTAACATGATTAGCTATAAAAGCTTTGTCTTAGAGAAGCAGAGTCTCTCAGAAGTAAAGATGGGCAGAGGCTCTCCAATCTGTGAAAGACTGCGTAAAAAAATTGTGGAAAACTTTAAAAACAATGTTCCTCAACGTCAAATTGCAAAGGCTTTGCAAATCTCATCATCTACAGTGCATAACATCATCAAAAGATTCAGAGAAACTGGAGAAATCTCTGTGCGTAAGGGACAAGGCCGGAGACCTTTATTGGATGCCCGTGGTCTTCGGGCTCTCAGACGACACTGCATCACTCATCGGCATGATTGTGTCAATGACATTACTAAATGGGCCCAGGAATACTTTCAGAAACCACTGTCGGTAAACACAATCCGCCGTGCCATCAGCAGATGCCAACTAAAGCTCTATCATGCAAAAAGGAAGCCATATGTGAACATGGTCCAGAAGCGCCGTCGTGTCCTGTGGGCCAAGGCTCATTTAAAATGGACTATTTCAAAGTGGAATAGTGTTTTATGGTCAGACGAGTCCAAATTTGACATTCTTGTTGGAAATCACGGACGCCGTGTCCTCCGGGCTAAAGAGGAGGGAGACCTTCCAGCATGTTATCAGCGTTCAGTTCAAAAGCCAGCATCTCTGATGGTATGGGGGTGCATAAGTGCATACGGTATGGGCAGCTTGCATGTTTTGGAAGGCTCTGTGAATGCTGAAAGGTATATAAAGGTTTTAGAGCAACATATGCTTCCCTCCAAACAATGTCTATTTCAGGGAAGGCCTTGTTTATTTCAGCAGGACAATGCAAAACCACATACTGCAGCTATAACAACAGCATGGCTTCGTCGTAGAAGAGTCCGGGTGCTAACCTGGCCTGCCTGCAGTCCAGATCTTTCACCTATAGAGAACATTTGGGGCATCATTAAACGAAAAATACGTCAAAGACGACCACTAACTCTTCAGCAGCTGGAAATCTATATAAGGCAAGAATGGGACCAAATTCCAACAGCAAAACTCCAGCAACTCATAGCCTCAATGCCCAGACGTCTTCAAACTGTTTTGAAAAGAAAAGGAGATGCTACACCATGGTAAACATGCCCCGTCCCAACTATTTTGAGACCTGTAGCAGAAATCAAAATTGAAATGAGCTCATTTTGTGCATAAAATTGTAAACTTTCTCAGTTTAAACATTTGCTATGTTATCTATGTTCTATTGTGAATAAAATATTGGCTCATGTGATTTGAAAGTCTTTTAGTTTTCATTTTATTAAAATTTAAAAAACGTCCCAACTTTTCCGGAATTCAGGTTGTAATCAAATAAATATTGTGAGATACTGTCTCACAATTATGAGATCAAAGTCAAAATGTTCATGATGCCATCATTTTGAGGTTTTGGTCATTTTAAAGTTTTTTTATATCATGATATTGATTTTCTTGTAATTATGACTTAGTATCTCAATTTCTAGTTTTTATCCCATATTAATTTCCTAGTATCTCATATTTTCTACTTTTTATCTCATAATTACGGTCAAGTATCTCATACTTTTTTGACTTTTTATCTCATAATTACGCCATATTTCATAATTTCAACTTTGAACCTCATAATTTTGCCTTAGTATTTCAAAATTATGAACAAGTATCTCATAATAATGTCCTAGTATCTCGTAAGTTTGACTTGTCTATTATGACCTACAGTAGTATCTCATAATTTCTTTCCAAATTTTACCAAGTATTGCATAATTTTTACTTTTCGCATAATTGAAACGTAGTATCTTAGAATTTTTACTTTTATGTCATAATTATGAATCAGTATCTCATAGTTTTTACTTTATCTCATAATTCTGTCTCAGTGTCTGATGAGTCTGGATTTGCCAATATTCCAAACTTTGGCATATCCATATGAACTCAAGCACGCTCAACCAAACTACCTGTAGTAAACAAAAATCTATAAATCTCCTTCGTTTCGCCTTTATACCTTTGTCTCCTTGAAGATTTCAAAAGAATTATCTCAAATTGTGCTCAACATGCCAAGATGCGAAAAGTATGCAAATTTAAGTGGTCTCAACTTACTTCATGAACAAAGCTAAACTACACTACCAGTCAACAATGGTCTCGTTTGTGTCTATTTAAATTCCTCAGAAAGAGTTTAATGGAAGAATTGCCAAATAGATCCTTAAGTAAAAGCAAACAAGTCTCCCCGTGGATGCAGTGTGGTTACAGCACATTTCATTCACACACAAACACACTCTTCTTTCATAAAGACACCCGCTGAAACACTCGCTTTAATGCTTCAGCTCATTCTCTCACAATCCCTTCCTCTTATTACAAATTTCTTTATCAATGTACAGTCATGAGCCTGATGTGTTTTTAAAAAACAACAGAGGAGATGTCACATCTACACTTACATTCAAGTGCTGCGTCTGTCATGAATATTTCACTCAATTTAACACTTGAAGCATTTACTAATTTGTTTCCAGCCAATACATTCTTAATGCGAATTCATTTGAATTCTTAAGTTATATAACAAGTCACTTGTGATAGCTGACTGTCATTTTCACTGATTCAAATAAAAGACCTCTATTTATGCTTTTTATGAATGTTAATTCATTAATAAATACACTGAACACTTTTACTGTATGTAAAACACTTTTTAGTACACAGCAATACACATTTCAAACTTTAATGCACTACACTGTTGTCAAATGATCATGTCCAAAAAGAAAGACATTTTGTATTTAGAATCAAATTGTGTAAAATAAAAATAAATAACAAATAAAAATAAATTACATAATACCTAGGATTCAATACAGAAATTATAAAAATGCATTGCCTTCAAAATACATTACCTAAAATGCATATTTATATTCCTGTTTTCCTACATGCTTTTATCCACAATGATTTACAATGCATTCAAAATATAAATTTTACCACTTTATGTTTTTCTGTGAATCAAAGCAGCTGAGCTGCAGAAACACAAAAAAAATTGCACTTTTAAATATTCAGTTGGTTTCAGCCACAGTAAAGTGACATGATCAAATCCTAGTTTATAAACATGTTCACAGCACATCGATATTTAAGCGCAAGCGTGCGCCAGCTGAGCTTAACACTTTGCCAATTAACGAGTCATGAAGAACCTAGGAGATGGAAGACATGAGAGAGATGACATCCGTTATGCAAAAATAAATCTTTTGTAACACTTGGTTCCCCTGCTGAAGAAGCAAAAGTGGAAGCAAACCACCTTTAATATTTCTCCTTTTCACTTATTGACAAGCTTTCTTAGGGCTAATGGAACAAAATGAAGCACAAAGTACATTAGGCGATGCTCTGTGATCTTTGTATTTTGTAATTCCTGTGCTGCCATGGAGAAAGATGGGAATGCCGTTTGGTAGTGCAAGCCTGTCACCTGCTGTAAATCATAAATCAGCTAAATTAGTAATTTCTGAAGCTCAATTTTCCATCAACAGTAGATGAAATGCATTCAAAATTAACTGTAGAGTCATTCACAATTACAACTGAATTATGACCAATACCATTTAGCTTCCATCATAATTTCTTTAACTGACACACTACTCCGTCAAAATCCCTGTAAATTTCACCTTTTTTTCTACAATTATCATTTTGAGCATCATGGTTTCTCTGATTTCATTTTCTTACTTGTCCTCCTAAAACTGTTTCTGATGATATCCTGCTTGTCCTGTCAAAATGTCAGCCTCTCAAAATCATGTCACAGCTCAGAAACATTGCTTAGGAAAATGCTGGCAGTGGGAAACGCCTTTTGAACAATAATGGGATTCTCAACAAGAAAAAGAAGAAAGCAAATGAGGACATGACTTGATTTTGTCCATTGGGAACTGATTGGATGGTGAAAAATGTCAGGTGGTTAATAAAAGATAAAAGGGACTGATGACATCAGCTGACAAGGAAATCTGTTTCAGGAATGTATTATTTGGAATAATGTCAATTGATAAATTGTGCACAATACCACCAGGAATAGTTCACTCAAAAAATGGAAATTTGCTGAAGATTTACTCACCCTCAGACCATTGAAGACGTAAATGAGTTTGTTTGTTTTTTGGAGAACATTTTGCATTCCATTACTTGCTCAGCAATGGATCCTCTGCAGTGAATGGGTGCCGTCAGAATGAGAGTCCAAACAGCTGATAAAAGCATCACAATAATCCAAAAGTAATCCACACCACTTCAGTCAATCAGTTAATGTGATGCAAAACGCTGTGTGTTTGTAAAACAAATTAATCATTAAGACATTTTTAACTTCAAACCATTGCTTCCGGGCAAAATACCATGATAACATATTTGTTTAGAACTGCTTTGGACTGCTTAGGGTTGTAGACGGTGCAGATTTCTCTCCTGATTCAGACGAGACCACTTCCACTGGAGGAAACATTATTATGGATTCTGGATTCGTATTTTGAACAGATTTAAAGTTAAAACATCTTCATGATGGATTTGTTTCTTACAAACACGCAGCTTTACACTTCCCAAGATGTTAACAGATTGACTGGAGTGGTGTGGATGAAGAAACAAACACAAAATGTCATTTCCATCTCGTATGGCCTGAGGGTGAGAACATTTTCAGGAAATTTTCATTTTTTGGTGAACTATTCCTTTAAGGAAAACTCTGCAGTGTGCAATTGCAAATATGTTTTCTATGCATTGTAAACTGGTAAAAAAGAAAATGTCATTGCACAACTCAAACCACTCTTTATTTTGAGTCCTACATGCAGGTTTTGATGTAGTCAGATGAAGTTTAAATGCACACTATATTGTGCGTGCCCCACGCGCTCCTGCAGAGATAACATTAGAAGAGATGCAAGGTTAATCGCCTCGCTCTAGGGTGCCAAACAACTCCATGGCCACATATGTCAGGCATCTAAATATGAGATTTAATGCACAACACCTACACTGTGAAAATGCATGCATCGCAACATTTCATTATTGCATGAAGGCACGCAGCTGCAAGCTCACGGACAATGGAAAGAGAGACAGCTACAGGAGTGGGCGCCAAGCAGGTCTTTATCTTTTCGCTGAGACTGCAGATTTTGATTAGCAGGTGCTCTGACAGAGGAGTGTGTGAGTCTTGGGTGCACTTGGGCAAACAGCAGATGGGTAATTTCAGGTTTTATACATTAAAAAAAAGCTGTCACCTCCGCTACACGGGAGTCCTTTGGGGGCTCATCCACCTCCCACTCGCTCCTTCCCACACATGCTCGAGAAAAATCGCACATGCCCACGCTGAGACGTCTCCCCTGGGAGGCGGAAGAGATCTTATCCGCTCCCCAGTCGCAAGATTAATACTTTCTTCTAATAGTGCACTTATCTGGTCACAAACAAAAGCGAATCATTAGTATCTCCGTGTGAAGTGCAGGCTGGAGATTTATCCTGGGGGGCACAATTAGTTCTGCACGCTGATAGTATACATTGCCAAGGGAATCCTGCTTGATGTGAGGGCTGTCGGATGGCATTATACGGGAGAACAACAGTCGGGAAACAGAGGTAGATGGCCGGCTTTAAACTCATCCTGAAGATCTTCCATAGTTTGTATGCTAAACGGAAGGACACAAAATATATCAATATATTTCACACTATTGGAAATACACTACAACTGCAGTTTTCTCAAAAATGAAAACTGTGTTATCACCCTTCCAATCTGACTCTTTCGTCTGTGGATCACAGAAGGAGATGCTTTGAAATCGTTCATGATGCCCTTTTCCATTCAATTAAAGTGAATGGGGACCACAACATGAAAGCACCAAAAAAAGGGGGTACCGTAAATGTCTGCTTGACTTGTGCACCATAATTTGTGTTTTTAAACTCATACTGAAGGCCTTCCATATTCCGAGTCATAGAATTCAAATAAATTTTTATGTGACACAAAAGCTAATCAAATTAATTACACACTATTGGAAGTTGAAGTTCAAGAACAGTAGTTTAATTTTCACTATTATGTACTAACTGTACTGTGAAAGGAACAGTTCACACAAAAAGAAATAATAATTTACTCCAAACTTCCCAACCTGACTCTTTCTTCTCTGGATCACAAAAGGAGATGTTTGGCAAAATGTCCATGCTGCTCTTTTTCATAAAATTGAAGTGAATGAGGAATGGATGCTTTCAAACACAAAAAACTAACAACACAAAAACACAGATGAAAGCATGATGAAAGAATTGACTTATGCACTTTATTTTAACTCCTATTGAAGGTCTGCCATAGTCTGCATGCTAAAAAAAGTGACTTTATGAATCTTTTATAAGAGGCACAAAATAATCTCATACTATTAGAAGTTGCAGTCCAAGAACAGTAGTTGGATTTTCACTACAATGTATTAACTGTAGTATGAAAGGTACAGTTTACACAAAAATAAATTGTCATTATTTAATAAGCTTCCAAAAATTGACTTCTAAAAATGTCCGCATTGGATCGCAAAAGGAAATGTTTAGCAAAATGTTCAATGGTTGGTGACGAGCACAAAAAAACAACATACCAGCAACTAAAACAAAATAAAATTGCAGTAAAAGATGTCTGCTTGACTTCAAGTCTTTTGAAGTCATATGTTTACTTTGTGAGAGGAACAGATTAATTAGTTGTTATTAGCTGAAAATATCATGGTTTTTGTGCATCTTTCAACCCTTTTGAATGTTCTGAATTGAATGCAAGTGTAAGCAGAGAATATTAAATCACACACAAAAAAAGTGTATTCAATATTCTGACAAATCTATCAGATAAAAATATGCAAAAACATTTGACTGAAATAAATAATATCACCAATGTCATTTAGAGACTTTGAAAACTTAGGTTTGATGTGAAACATCATTGGTTTTTATGCATTTTTAAATACTTTCTGTATGATTTGAATTAATTTATTGAGCTGGACAGCCATCTGATTTAGTTTTGTAATGCATGAAAATAAGCAGCTTTGCTAGATTTTTCCAAATATTTTGTGTTGCATGGGTAGAAACGTCAAACAGGTCTGGAGTAGTGGCCAACCGATATTGTTTTTTTTTTTTATGTTTTTTGGGATGCCGATATCTTGGAAAGCAGGGTGGCTGATATAAAGCCGATACAATTCTTTCTTTCTTTTTTTCTTTTTTTTTCATATTTAAGAAATTTGAAATCATTTGACAATGGATTAAAAAATAAATGTGTACAATAAACATACTTATACTTTAGATGACAAAGTATTTTTCACAAATAAATATTTATTTAATAAAAATACAATTAAAAAGAAAGTAAACACTGTAACGAACAGGGCACTCAGTATTCTGGGAAGTTTGCACATTGGGAATCATATTTTTTAAATAAAGCCAGGGTATATTTTACATACAGCACACAGAGAAAATGACATGATTATGACAGTGGGCAAATACAAAGCGCAGCATCATTTGAAATCACGAGTTTAAAGTTCACACAGACTGACCATCACACGGAGAACACGTGATCATGCTGGATACAAATACACACTTCACAAGATCTCACAGCTGGATTCGACTAAGTTTGCAAGGTTTGTGAAATTAAATGTTCATTAGTCATTCAAAGATTTGTTTAAATTGAAGGAGAAAATATTATAATGTTTGCATTTCTATTACTAATAATATGAAAGCAATCATTATAATACTTTCTGTATACATTAATTTCTTGGTTTAACCGTTCAATCTGATAATTAGACAGACTTCTATCATTAGACAGAACTGTTAACGACGACAGCGAATGAGAGAGAGAGTGAGCACTGCGTGCTCAGGCACAGCCGTTCTCAGCGCCGTCAAAATAAAAGTCCCGCCTCGAACACATCGGCCAAGCAGAAAAACTTATGCCGATATTTGAAAAATGCCAAATATCGTCCACAGTGTTGGGGAGTAACTAGTTACATGTAACGGCGTTACGTAATTTAATTACAAAATTATTGTAACTGTAATTAGTTACAGTTACTAAGAAAAAATGAGTAATTAAATTACAGTTACTTATGAAATTTTTTACGATTACAAAGGGGATTACATTTGAATATTTACACATATCCACATACAGATTTAACTGATTTCTTTCCCAAATTGCACTGACTATTCTGAGACATACCGCCCTAATAATTTCCGGGATGCGGAAACACAGTCTGGTTCGTAGAATCCAGTCATAAAAAGTAAATGCCTAACGCGGACGGAATATGCCACATTTTGGATGACTAAATCAAAAGTAGGTCAGTACACTTGAATCAAAACATGACATCGACTAGTGTCTGTAAATATAAAGCCCCAAAAATGCAAAATATGACTTGCACATTCTGCGTGTCTGTGGAGATCAGGCGCGGACTGGACACCGGGAGAACAGGGACAATTCCCAGTGACCTGGCAGCCGATTTTGCCCCACTATTTAATATCATTATTGTATAATTGCCTGCCGAATGTACTAAAGCGATCATTTGCGAATCCGCCATTTGATAATTAAATCTCTAATAAATCATGAATTGTTAGCCATGACTCGCGCGCTCTCCGCGCCTCCGCCAAACGGTTTGGATCAGACTCCGAGTAATCAATGCGAGAGAGAGAGAGAGAGAGAGAGAGAGAGAGAGAGAGAGAATAGAATAGAATAGAATAGAATAGAATAGAATAGAATAGAATAGAATAGAATAGAGTGGACTGCTGGAGCAGAGAAGCAGAACTCCTGTTCAGGGTTTCAGGTCAGTTTCATCTGTAAAGATGCCTTTTTGTCTTTGTTTTTTTATTTATTTAATCAAGCAGCAGCACGTTGCTCATCAGTCATCACTCAAAATACTATATAAAGGACATCATTTTTATCTGTTGTAATGTTACAGTAGTAATTTAGCTGAAAAAAAATTCAGATTTTTTTTTTATAGGTTTAGGGGGAGCTACGACAGACAACAACACAACCCTTACGAAAATTAACATTTTAATATTTAACTATAAATCCAGAGAAAATGGTTACTATTGTTTAACTGTGATAACCAAAAATGTAAAATTATTTTACAAATGTATTTATTTAAAAATAAATACAAATCCATTTGCAAAAAAAAAAAACAAGGTTATTTTACTTTTATATAGGCTAATAAAAGCATGGTAATTTTTTGTAAGGGAAAAACATGACTCGTGTACAGTATTAGGATTTTTCTATAAAGATATTGTAGTATTGTAGAGTATTGTATTGTAAAGTATAGTTTTGTTCAATCTTGAGTATTAAAGTCACGAGAGAGATGGATAACAGGGCAAAATAAAGAGACTGAAGAGAAAAATGGAAGTGAAGGTGCAGTTCAGAAGAGAACTTTTAATTATTTTGCATGTCCCCAAATTAAAAATTTAAACCTTTTTTATGTCAGGTCAATACAAAAAATAGTTTTGTCCATGAATTTGTTTGTATGAGTTTGAATTTTCCAGTCTGATTTTTTTTCCCAGTCCGCCCCTCCTGTAAATTAATGGCAAAGACATGGTTTCATTTACTACACATAGGCCTACTGAAGCTCGCAGTGTTTTCAACCTCTGCTGCCTCAATATAGGAGTACACGAACACATAAACATAATTTCTAGAACTGCTCTGTGTCACTTCATGTGCATTTTACTTATTTTGAGAAAACTATCATCATATACAGAGACAGCAGTTTCAAAAAAACACCAATGTTTCAGGAGTTTATTACACAGAATACGTCACATGCTTATTAGATAACTGTATTTAAGTTGATGTATATGCTTTTATTTATTATTCTTTAATTTTCACAAATTTAGAAAAGTAATCAAAAAGTACTCAAAAGTAATTAGTTACATTACTTTAATAAAGTAATTGAAAAAGTTACACTACTATTACATTTTAAACAGGGTAACTTGTAATCTGTAACCTATTACATTTCCAAAGTAACCTTCCCAACACTGATCGTCCGATATATCACACTTGTCGATATATATCGGTTGATCACTAGTTTGGAATGACATGAGTGTAATTAAAAGATGACAACTGACATTTTTACAGACTCAAACTATATATGCTAGAGCAGCGGTCCCCAACCTTTTTAGCACCAAGGACCGGTTCAATGTCAGACAATATTTTCATGGACCGGGCATTAAGGTGTGAAGCATAAATACAACAAAATAAAATGATACGACTGGCATAAAAACTGTGGTATATTGTAAATATAATAATAAACATGAATCCACTGTGTATTCGTGTGAAACTTTATTAGCAGCGTCCTCGTAACATCGCGCCAACATAACATGAATAATATATAATGAGCGAGTACATCATGAATCCATTTTCCAAACCGTGTTTTTGTCTTATCCTTAATCACTATGGTACACCTACAACCCGAATTCCGGAAAAGTTGGGACGTTTTTTAAATTTTAATAAAATGAAAACTAAAAGACTTTCAAATCACATGAGCCAATATTTTATTCACAATAGAACATAGATAACATAGCAAATGTTTAAACTGAGAAAGTTTACAATTTTATGCACAAAATGAGCTCATTTCTATTTTGATTTCTGCTACAGGTCTCAAAATAGTTGGGACGGGGCATGTTTACCATGGTGTAGCATCTCCTTTTCTTTTCAAAACAGTTTGAAGACGTCTGGGCATTGAGGCTATGAGTTGCTGGAGTTTTGCTGTTGGAATTTGGTCCCATTCTTGCCTTATATAGATTTCCAGCTGCTGAAGAGTTCGTGGTCGTCTTTGACGTATTTTTCGTTTAATGATGCGCCAAATGTTCTCTATAGGTGAAAGATCTGGACTGCAGGCAGGCCAGGTTAGCACCCGGACTCTTCTACGACGAAGCCATGCTGTTGTTATAGCTGCAGTATGTGGTTTTGCATTGTCCTGCTGAAATAAACAAGGCCTTCCCTGAAATAGACGTTGTTTGGAGGGAAGCATATGTTGCTCTAAAACCTTTATATACCTTTCAGCATTCACAGAGCCTTCCAAAACATGCAAGCTGCCCATACCGTATGCACTTATGCACCCCCATACCATCAGAGATGCTGGCTTTTGAACTGAACGCTGATAACATGCTGGAAGGTCTCCCTCCTCTTTAGCCCGGAGGACACGGCGTCCGTGATTTCCAACAAGAATGTCAAATTTGGACTCGTCTGACCATAAAACACTATTCCACTTTGAAATAGTCCATTTTAAATGAGCCTTGGCCCACAGGACACGACGGCGCTTCTGGACCATGTTCACATATGGCTTCCTTTTTGCATGATAGAGCTTTAGTTGGCATCTGCTGATGGCACGGCGGATTGTGTTTACCGACAGTGGTTTCTGAAAGTATTCCTGGGCCCATTTAGTAATGTCATTGACACAATCATGCCGATGAGTGATGCAGTGTCGTCTGAGAGCCCGAAGACCACGGGCATCCAATAAAGGTCTCCGGCCTTGTCCCTTACGCACAGAGATTTCTCCAGTTTCTCTGAATCTTTTGATGATGTTATGCACTGTAGATGATGAGATTTGCAAAGCCTTTGCAATTTGACGTTGAGAAACATTGTTTTTAAAGTTTTCCACAATTTTTTTACGCAGTCTTTCACAGATTGGAGAGCCTCTGCCCATCTTTACTTCTGAGAGACTCTGCTTCTCTAAGACAAAGCTTTTATAGCTAATCATGTTACAGACCTGATATCAATTAACTTAATTAATCACTAGATGTTCTCCCAGCTGAATCTTTTCAAAACTGCTTGCTTTTTTAGCCATTTGTTGCCCCCGTGCCAACTTTTTTGAGACCTGTAGCAGGCATTAAATTTTAAATGAGCTAATTAAGTGGATAAAAGTGTAAAATTTCTCAGTTTAAACATTTGCTACGTTATCTATGTTCTATTGTGAATAAAATATTGGCTCATGTGATTTGAAATTCCTTTAGTTTTCATTTTATTAAAATTTAAAAAACGTCCCAACTTTTCCGGAATTCGGGTTGTATAATAAGTGTTTATATTCGGACTATTTTAGTCTTTTTGGGGTCGGCAATGCTGCAGAGTAGCACAGTACCTGCGTGACTCGCAATAGATGTAAACAGAGAGAAGTAGCTCCGGCTACAATGTTCTTCCGCCAGACGCGAGCGCCAAAAGTTACCGACTGCAGCTTTAAAGTAAGTTATTTATTCTTTTTTGTGCGGCCCGATACCAAATGCCGCACGGACCGGTACCGGTCCGCGGCCCGGGGGTTGGGGACCTCTGTGCTAGAGGATACTGTAAATGAGCACACGGTGTCCAAACGATAAAAAGAAACCTCCTGTGACACACGAGCACAATGGGGGTCTTTCAGTGAACTACTAAATCAAACACAAACCTCGACATGGCACAGCGCGAGAAAGCATGTCAGTGGGTTAAATGGGGTAAACATTAAAAGAAAAATGTTTCCGCTCTTTCTCACTTCTGTACAGCATGAGAGTGGTGAGGTGAGAAAATTTACAGTGTGAGTTCAGGAGAATGCAGCGCGCCGTCACAACGTGTCATTACAGAAATGAAAATGGGATTTATAGAGCCGCAGCTGCGTGCTGTGACTTCTGCCGAACGGCCGTCACTCTTGGGGGCTTTACTCAAAGCACCCCTCCCACCAGGACCTCAATACACACCCAATTACTATGAGCTTAAAACTATTACCATGCACTCAAAATAATGCCCCTGTCCAGCACCCTCACCATAGTCAACAGAGAAGGATGCTGGGAAAAGTCTCCCCTTCTGATGCACCTTTTTAACAGGGTTGCAATCGAGAGCGCCGCAGACTCATCCAGACGAACAACAAGAGATATATGTCAGATAAAAATGTCATTAACATATAAAGGATGAAAAATGTCCACCTGAAAAATTGCTGCATTAAATTGCTGCATATTTAAACATTGTCTAGTTTAATATTGTATTGAAATGGATGAATTCTGATTAATGTAATGGAAAAACGAGTGTTGCAATGATTTATTGATCATATAATTTTTATTGTTTAAATATAGACTTTGAGGTACCGTTGCAACTTTAATTGCGTCAAAGATCTGATTTGCTGATCTGATTTTTGATCTGATCTGATCTGAATTTTTTTATATAAATTTTATGGCAACTGTGCATGAATTCATAGCTTTCACAGAGCAATAGTTGTATTTTCAACTATTCGTATGTTTTGCAAACAATAAATATATAAAAGTAAAATGTAAAAAATTAAGTAAAAGTAAAACAAGTCATTGAGAAAATAATATATTAAAAAACTGTTTATTTAGACAAATATAAATATCAAATAAAAAAATTATAAATAATAAATATGACTCAAATAGGCACAAATAAATAAACATTAAATCATTAAAAAAAAGAAAAATATATTTTAAAATGAATATTTTCTGACAAATATAAATTGGATAACACAAAAAAGTGTAATATAAAGAAATCTGAAAGAGAGTAGTAGTAAAAATCCAAAATAAATCTAAAAAAAACAAGAATGTTTATGTTTGTGTATATGTATATATATATATATATATGTATATATATATATATATATATATATATATATATATATATATATATATATATATATATATATATATATATATATATTTATATATATATATATATAATTCATAGTAAGAGAGAGTGATAGCGTGTCTAAAAGACACCAACAATGAATTGATGTTTTACTCTGAGACAACCCGAGTCTAGTTATATTCAGTACGTGATGAAGCTTATGCTGTGAATAGGACTGAGTGGGATTTCAAGTTTATCATACTGAAGGCAAAGCATTTACGCTGATAACTGATATAAGAGCAGCCGTCGTGGCAGGCAGCCAACCACAAGCCAATGCACACTGTTTACAAGAGATTGAGTGAAGCGAGAGATGGAGATAGAGTAGCAGAGGCTTAGTCTGTGTGCAATCGGTGTATGAAGAAAAAAACAAACACTAAATGGTTTAAATACTGTCAAGCTGCAGTTCTCACTCTGTCTGTCACTGACTATTATTCAGCATTGTGTAACCCATGAGGAAAGGTCATCAGAAACTGTCAGTCTAAGAGCCAAATACTAATGATCTGTCTATCTAGCCATCCACTGGCATAAATTTTGTCTTCACAAACTCTGAATTTACATCTCGTAATTCTGAGTTCATAAAAGTCTGAGTTGCAAGATGTAACCCACAATCGCCTTTTTCAGTTTGGTGGAAACAAGTTTTCATATTTTGCCACCTTAACTAAAAATCAGTTCAAATTCAGGAACTCGTCTGAAATTTTAAGGGCATTGTCAATTCAGCTGTGAATGATGCACAAGCACGTGATGATCTGATTTATTATTTTTAATTAGACTTCTCCCTTAAAGAGAAACAGGGTTTTTTCATGCCCCATTGTCAGCAGTGAACAACATTCAGGCACCTGTCCCCTAGAGGCCTGTGAAATGTCAATAGGTCAGATCACCTCATTCACAAGCTATATGGCACTTCCTAACAGCCTCTGACTATTTATATGCACTCATCAATGGTTTCTGCAATGTTAATGGATTTTCTCCTTCAGTGTTCCTGTCCGCCATCTCAAGGGCTGTTCTGCTCAAAATGACCCCTGCCAGAATCAGGCCTGACCTAAAGAGCCTGTATATGGGACAGAGGACAACCATGAATGCTCAGGTCCCATCGCTGGTAAAAAAAAATGATTACCATTTGTGTCCCTGTGTAGATTTGACATTTTATTACTGACCTGCCTCATCAAAAAGATGGATGATTGAATGTAACTCTCCATGTCTATGCGATCCCCTAATGTGCGCATGGTTGGGGGTTCGATTCCCCGGGAACACATGATAGGTAAAAATTGATACCACTGTAAGTCCCTTTGGATAAAAGCGTCTGCTAAATGCATACAATTAATTTACTTTTTAATTTAACTTGTAATACTATTTCACAATATTACTGTTGTTACTGTATTTTAAAAGAAATAAATGTAACCTTGTTGAACATAAATCATCTTTAAAAAATAAAATAAAAAACTTTTAACCCATGTTATTAATGTTTAATAAAAAATGAGAAAAAAATAAATAATATAAAAAAAACTCACGCCACTTCTAAAATATGTAGTTTTCTATAGATGTCATTGCTTAAACACTTTTCTCGATAGAATCAATTCCCTATTGATAAACTCAAGTCTTGTTCTACATATTCTATTGGTAAATATCAAATTTTTCTCCAAAATATGCAACATATTTCATGACCATTTTTGCATATATAACATTTATTCTCTTGCAGATTTCTTCACGATTCCCACTCTAAAAGCTGGCCAGGGATTTCTAACCTTCCCTTTGTTGGAAGCTCCTTTAAATTCTGTTGAAGACGATCCAACCCAGAGCGAAATAGCTCACGACCCTGCAGAGAGGAAGTTGCAACATCCTTAATGAGAGATTACCAAAGCCTCTTTTCCAGCAATCTTCAAAGACGTAATCTTTGAAGACAAAAGCACTGTTTTCACACAAGACATTCCCACGTATCGTGCTGCAAGCATGTTCAGAATTCAAAAACATAATGTTTAGAAACTATTTGTGAAATCCAGTCATGTGCAGTTCTATACTGACCATATGAGCAACACTAATGGGATTGTACATTACGCCTGCTAAGAAGCTGCTGGTCATCGTACTGAATTAATAAGTAAATTAGCAAACACAAAAAGTCATCGAGAGCCAACAGCAGAGGCCGAGGACAATCACAGGTATCCGTTTACTTCTCAGCTTGCCACAGGTTTGATTTATGGACGCTTGATTTCTCGGTTAAACAAATTGCTAATAGAGCGGCGGCTGGTGAAAAATGGCCTTCAGGTAATTATGTGTGACAGGGAGAGGTCTCTTATTAAAGGGAGTTTTATCATGAAGCGTCACTGTGTTCTTCACGGCAAGACTCGAGGTGATAAAATTGAAAGCGAGAAGTAGATTTGCATGCATATGTTATTAGTTGTGATATTTGCAGCAGCAGCGATAAAACAATATCGTCTCGCATGCAGTGTGTAATCTTGATTTTCATAATGAAGATGTGAAATACAGATGAGGATAAAATAATTTAATAATCAAAACGAAACATTGTAACAAATCTTAGATGTAAAAAAAATAAATTTTACACAGTAGACAATCTACAAAAAAACTTCACAAATAATTACAAAGGAACGCAAGTAACATTGAATTAAACATGAAATTTTGAAGTAGAAAGACTGGAAGTGTATTTTCTTGTGAAACGTACAACTTTAAAAAAATGTCAGGTTTAAATCAAGTGTTACTTGCCATTTTATGTATTTATTTGTGAAATTTACTAGCAATTTCTATTGTGATTGCAAACATTTCATTGGAACTTCATTGGAGAAAGCTATTTTTCTCAAACAAATCCTATTTGAAACTTGCCTGTTATGCTAAAAACTAAACAATGACTAATAAAACCAAACAGAAATGGTAAAAAAAATAAATAAAGATTACTGGGGTATGTTTTACAAGAAAATACCATTTCAGTTTTTCTACTTCAAAAATTCATGTTTAATTCCATGTGTTACTTGCAGTTTATTTGTAAAACAAAATTCTGTGATTTACGATATTTATAAGTGAGTTTCACTAGTAACTCCAACAGCAATTATTTTGTATACTGCACGAGCAAATAGAATTGCTTTGGTTGCCTTAGCACACACTATTAAATATGCAAGTCTAGAGATAAACAGCTAGCTAAATATTACTTCTGCTTTTTCGGACATTGAAACAAACTATTTGAACAAAATCACTTGCTAAATTGACTCACCAAAGCTAGCATGTGATTACAGCTTCAGCTAGTTTATTTAACTAAACAATGCAATTTGAAAAATAAAATAGAAAATACAATACAACACAAAAAAAGCTATGGTACTTGGAAAACAGCTATGCTACTAAAGAAAGCAGCATGGCTTCCACTAGCTCTTTTAGCTTGATAAACAAACTCTAGATGATATAAGGACAATGTTTTTGCACATGCACCTAGTTACATACGCATAAGGCAGTGTGCTTCACCCATTCACTACAACTACCCTCCATCTCTCATTAACTGCCAGCAGCACCTCAACAACCTCCTGATCCGTGTGAAGGCAAACTCTAATTAAAACTAGTAGACGAGAGTCTTTCAGAGCCGTCTGAGCTCTAATTACAGGCCAAATATGAGGCTCTGATCGTCTGATGGGAAAGCACGCAGTATTGATAAAACAGCCACACTGCTCTCTATCCGGCACTGCTCTAAAAATGCCATTTCTTTTTATTCCCAAATTATAAAGTGATGCAGTGATGATGAAACAGAAAAGCAACAAAATGTGACTTTTAATATTAAGGTGGGTAATTATTTTCTATACCCACTGTTCATATATATATATATATATATATATATATATATATATATATATATATCATCAGATGCAAAACGTGGGCCATAAATAAGGTTTCCGTGATTTTACAATCTCTACCATTAAGATTCCAACAACTCTTTCAGTCTTTATTTTTAAAACTTTTACTGAGGGTTTGAGTTAGAATAGAGTAGAATACAAAAATCCGGCAGCTCTGATTGGGTGGACCAGCACCATCCTTTGCCCTTATGTGGCAAAACACAGAAGAAGAAAAAAGACATTTCAGCCCTGCAACTCCATTTCAGTTTCTCTTTCTGATTGAATTTTTTTCCCTTCAGGATTGTGTACTGTATGTGCTCAAGTGGAGCTGAAATGCTGCGGTGGGCACCGGGCACCTTGGGAAATGTGCAAATTAAAGTCAAGGGGTGACGCAAGTGGTCAAGTGAATGGAGATTATGTGCCTCCTCCAAACTGCAAATAAAACACACCCGCACACTTCTTCCTCCTCCTGTGACAAACTCTCATCTCGTCCCTGTGCATGAATAATTCACTCAGATACTCCGAAAGGAAGTGCTATTAAAATTACATGGTACTGGGGAGAAGCAGATAAAATATTCCTACCTTCCCTTTCTTCTCCGTGTCCTGTAGCTCTGAGTTGCACGATTAAAGCAGTCTGTTTGAGTTTTCTTCACCCCTTCTACACATTAGCTAACGACATTATATCCAGCTGCAGTAAGCATTGACTCTCATCATTCTGGAATATGTTCTCATTAATATATTTCTGAGTGAAGAAAAAGCAGGTCAAATATCCTCAAAGCCCCAAAACAAAAACAAGATGTGTCCGGACACTTGTGGAAAGATCAACAGTCCTTAGTTACAGAACCATGGTTTGCTAATCAGAGGCAGGTGGTGTTCACGGGAGAGGGACGTTTTCATTTTAGAGATCGTTTGATTGGTTAACATTTTGTGGACAAACATGGGCTAAAAAAAGAAGTTGAATTAGGCCTTCTAAAATTTCTCAAACTAAAACTGAAATACAGCTAAATAGAAACATTTAAAAAATTATAATAAAACGCACGTGTCAAAATTCTGATGCAGAAGCGTTCATTATTGTGATGCTACTTTGAAATGATATGTATCGTGAAAAGTGCTATACAAATAAATGTGAATTTGTCATGGCACCAAACTTAAAATACAACTTTAAGTACTTAAATTACTACAGATGAAATTAAAAGCTTTAAAAAGTATATAAATAAAATAAAATGAAGATAAAAGCTAACTCAAAATATTCATAAATATGAAAAAAAGCACATAAATATTACTAAAATAACACTGTTAAGTTCAGTATACTCATATAACATTCATTGTGACACAGATGGGATAGTTTCCTGAGGATGAACTGTTAGTAATTCATAAAACAAAGGTGCAGAACTCACATTCATGAAATAAACACAGTCCTGCACTTGAACTGTAAAAACCATCGCTTCTCGACTGATGAGCTCAGCTCACTCCTGTGTCAGAGAGAAAGCTGTAGAACTTTTAGCCAGTGTTGTCATTGATGTCTGTAGATCTGTAATACGCATTGGCACTGCCGGTGAACATTTCATGCCATAATTAGACACTGAAAGCCTCCTGAGGGACTCCAGCACTGAATCTACAACAGCAAATCTCAGAGGAGGTGGTCAACGGTGTCTTTTATCAATGATATCACTGGCCTAATAAAGTGTGCAAGGCTTTCCTGGTGACTGACACCTCCTCCAATACTGATCAGAGCGAGATGGCACGGACTGTCAGGTGACACAAACGCCTGTCCCTGTCACCTTCAGACCCAAACGACGCTGACAGAGAGACGGAGGACGAAAGAGAATGAGCAGCAGACACACATTAGCATTCAGGTGAAGCAGAGAGGAGGTAAAAAGGAGAAAAATGCTGCAGTGATGACGTATTTTTAGAAGTTCGCATCACTCTGGTTTCCTCAACAAAAACCCCATAGAATTGGGTTTTGGATTATTGCAGAAAATAAGCTCTTCAACCAATTAAAGTTTATGATTCATACACGTTTCGGTTGTCATGATAATCTTCACAAATGAGGTCAAACCTTTCATGAACCTGAAATTTTATAAACCCAGGGTTAATTTAGTTAACAAAAATGTTGTTTAACTTGACATTAAAACTGAAATAACAATTGATATAAAAAAACTACACAAAAACAAAACTATTTTATATATATATATATATATATATATATATATATATATATATATATATATATATAATAAATTAAATAAACTTGTTTCCATCTGTATTAAGTTTATTTTTCTAACCCAAATATATCTTTTGCCTCTTTGAAGTATAAACTGGCAAAATTAATAACTTAATAAATTTGATATCATTATTATTATTATTTTAGAAAAAATACTTTATCTTAAGTCATTTTGCATTATACAATTTTATACATTGTGTTTTTTATTTAACTTTTTATTTAAAAAACAAAAAGGTTCTATCTACAGTCGAATGTTATGCTAAAACTTTGAAGCTCAAGATCTCAAAACGGCTCGGAATGCAGACAGAAGCTTAAAATTCCAAGCGGACAACTTGTTAGCAATCACCTTTTTCAAAACAAAAGTGAAAACACACTGATTTTTTTTTTTTTTTTAATGTTGTAGAATAAAATGTGAAAATATCTTGAGCTTGTGTTCAGCACAGACTTTATTCCATTAAAAAAAAGCCATTATTTCAGGATGATGGAACCAGAAGTGCTAAAATGCTCTTTTCAGGCTTTTGGCCTGCAAAAATAACTCATCCCAGCAAAAAATTCATAAGGCAAAAAGCAAGTCGAGATGAGAATCGTACACCGGCCCAAATCCTCAACTGCTTGGCTACACGACTCGATATGAGCGCTGCTGTAAATCACCTGAAATCCCACAACAGCAAGAAAAGCAATTAAACATTTACAGGAAAAAAGTTCTAAGCCTGCGAAAGGATGCACACGGATTTCAATCCCGCACACTGTGAAGTTTAGCCTGACCTATAAAGCAAAAATAAGAGCACAGTCCAGCCTATTCCATCTACAAATCACCACTCTGTCAATGGGAGAGGTGTTGTTTACCAGCAGTCTCTTGAGGACATGAAGAAGCAGCTTCCTTCACTCTCCATCACGGAGTCATTTTCAGCCAGGCACCAGATTTCACACTCATCTGCTTCGTCCCAGTGGGCTTTACTGTGGGCAGCTCAGACGCTACGCTAGCAGTCACAACAGACTCCAGAGTGCTCCAGATTCACTGCTCCAAATGGACATCCAAGTACAAACAATGGCGACTAAAATAGGAGCACTTCAACTGAGTAATGCATGTGTTTGTTTTGTGTGTGTGTGCATGCATTTTATTCTTGTATCTATAGTTCAACATTGTAATATATATTTATATATTGTCCTTACTGAGAAAGAAATGGAGGATTGTACAATCTATAAAACGGAGAAGCTGAATTGTGGTTCTCACTGTAAAATTATCGTGTTAAACTGAGAAAATGAATTTAAATTAGATTCAAACTTGCAATCAACCAATCACAGAATTAGAACGAATCAGATTTTATGATATTGACCAATCACAACACAGCAAGAAAGAGACCACCAAACAGAGCAAAAGCCTATTTTTATTTATAATATTTATTTATATAAAAAACATGATTTTTTTTCTTCATATACATGCTACTTTATACAAAGTAAAATAAAACAATCAAATATAAAAAAAACAAGCTAAAACTATACAAATAAATGTTTTAAATTCAGTCATGTTTAACACCTATTTTAGGAGTAGAATAAACCATTCAAACGAGTAAACAATAAGTAAAATCGAAAAATATATAATTTCATATACAAAAAGGAGAAAAAAATTAAATACTGAATACTATATAAAGCATAATCGTATAAGATGTAATATAAGATGTGTCATACATGTACTTCTATATGTCCTATTTATGTATTCCACTATAAATTATTTGGTAATCCATAGTTTTTTCTTGAAAAACCTTAAAATTACAGTATTTTACATTTTAAAAATACATATAATGTGGTGTTACACCATTTACAATATTTTAGCATATACTGTACGGTAAGATAACTTACAGTTAACACTTTTTTTTCCTTTTTTTTTTTTTTTTACAGTTAAAGCGTTTTTATAGTAATTTCATTACAAATGAGTGATTTTTACAGTCAAATCTGCAATCTTGGAGAAATAATTTGAACACTTTATTTCTATTTATTATTCATTATTACACGGCTCAGTGGAATACTTGATTCTGATTGGTCAGTCACGACATTCCAAGGTCTTTTATTCCTCGATAACAACCGGTTAAAACTGTTAACACGGACTCATCCGGATAACTGAAGTCTGCGCTATACTCTTGCTAGGAAGTTTTTCTTCATGGAAGCTTTGCATTGGTTAGCTAATAAAATATTAAAACTCGATTAAGTATTATGTGATCAATTATTTAATTATGTCATCCCGGGATCACGGACTTGCTCTCCCGTTTCATAAAACGCAGCTGTTGCCATAATTATTTATGTGGTGAAATGTTGTGTAATAAGTGGTTTAACTGTATCATATCCCTTAAATGTTCTTCTAGTCTGAACTTGCGGTTTGCTTGCGTTCACGGAAGCTTTGCATTCAAATATCGCAACTCAAATCAATATTTCATGTCTAATTATTTACTTAAGTGACTAGTAGCCGTGTAATAAGCGCAAAAATGTACATCCAGACGTTTGTTATCGCTGAATAACACCCTTCAGGGTGATACAGTCGGGGTTATTCTGCAATAATAACTGTCTGGATGTTCATTATAAGCTGTTCTGAAATGCACCTTTCTTATTTAATTCCATAGCCAAAAATAACATATTGACTCCTCACACTGTTTTTGGAAGCCTTTTATTGTTCTGATCTTTACTAGGAAGGAGATTTAGAGGCCAGAACTTTACCTGCATAAACCTGTGTTATAGCCCATAATTGTGTGTGTGGTTGTGTCTGATGAGATCTCTCCAGCTCGCTGTCGGTTTTGTGCTCGAGTCCATTATCACACTCTTAATTCTCCTCATGGAGCAAATCAACGGGCAGAATCGTTAAGTGGCACCCATGGCCTCTCGCCCACTCGTCCTTGCTCTCATCCTCACAAGGTTTCCACCCCAACAAAGCATCTGAGAGCCGACGCTCTTCAACCTGAACCCGTGTGCCTCAGGCTGTGTCTGAGAACGAAGTCCCTGAGGGCCCACGAGTACGTTTATCCATAAGACCGAGGCAGTATGGCATTAAATGCTGCACAACGATAGAAATATCAGCTCTTACACTCTTAAATATAATAAAGCTTCAAAAAGGTTAAGCCATAGAAGGATCATTTTAGGTTCCCCAAAGAAGTGAACAGTTCATAAAAGAACCGGCTCTTAAAAGAACAATTTAATAATCTAAAGAACCATTTTCCAATATAAATAAGCTTTTGTGGAACAGAAAGATTCTTTCAGTCTTAAAAATAAAGGTTCTTTATTTGCATTGACGGTTCCATGAAGAACCTTTAACATCCATAGAACCTTTCCATTCCACAAAAGGTTATTATAATAATAAAAAAAGAAAACGTTCTTTAGATTATTACAATGGTCTTCACAATACGAAAAAACATGCTTCTTTTTGGAACTGTTCCCTGAAAGGTTCTTTGAAGAACCAAAAATGGTTCTTCTATGGCATCAGTGCCAAAACTCCAATTCTAAACCTTGATTTTTACGAGTGTTGGATGTTAGAGGTTCTTCATGGAACCATCAATGCAAATTAAGAATGTTTATTTTTGAAAAATAAAGAACCATTTTTGGTTCTTAAAAGAACCATTTTTTCTAGTGTGAAGAGCTTTTTAATAATCAAAATAGCCATTTTCCACTATAAAGAACCTTTTGTTCAACAGAAAGGTTCCATGGATGTTAAGGGAGTTAAAAACCATTTATGGTTCCTAAAGCTATTTTTTCCCCCTCACTACAAAGAACCTTTTGTGCAATGAAACGTTTCCATGGATGTTCTTCATGGAATCATAGATGGCAATAAAGAGCCTTTATAATTATGAGTGTAGTGTTTTGAATAGAGAGAAAATAATGCTACAAACCAACTTTCATTTGTGAAGTTCACTGGATTATTCAAAAATAGGCATTACTACATGCTAATGAATACATTTTCTCATTTAATTTCCAGCACTATATATATATAGAGTAAGACACATACATTCAGCCGTGCACAGATGGTTTGAGCCAAGAAATTGCAATTCAATAAATTTAGGAAGGTGCAAAGGTTTATTTGCTTCATGCATCGATGCCAATGATTTTCAGCATGCAAGAAAACTCATCTGCTGAAATTAACTTAAGAGCACTGGTTCAATAAGAGAATTTAAAAAAACTTCATGAAAATGCCAACTTCATTAAACAATCCATTATAGCGCAGTGCCAGGCGAATGATTTATGCCGTTGCACATTTTGTGGTCTAAATAAGCCATGGAAGAGCGCAGTTGTTTCTGACCTTTACATAAACACACAGAGACTAACGATAACGGTCTCGCTGACTCAACCCAACATAATGTGCATCTGTTGGTTAATTACATTTTAATCTAATTGTTGTCTTTCTAGAGTAATGAAGCACAAAATCGATTCATAATACACAGGCTGTTCTCGTTGAAATGTTCTCTTTAACTTCAAACTGAGATGCAGAGCGAAAATATAAAAAAACATTTACACTCGCCAATTTAGCTCTCAGCATGATTCTGACGAGATTTTACCTTTGTTCTCTTAAAAGTAAAATCTGTCGTGGCTGAATGGAAAGGGCGACATGTTGCTACTGGATAAACAAGTAATCTCAATGCCTGCAGCTTGTCATTGAATCAAGCTTTCAGAAGCATTAAGGTCGGTGTGTTTCATTTCAACACAATTATGACTGACGCTTTATTGATTCAGACGTATTTTGCACATCACCGTCAAAAACCATCCAGACCCCTTTTACTCACAGCTAAGATAAAGCACTGAAGTACATCTCACTAAAAGCCAGTCATGAAAGTCATGTATCTGTTATAATAGAGTGTGCTATTTGCAAAAACTAAACCATAATGCTAGGATAACTACTCATTACAAGGTTTGAGAAGTAAATCAGTAAATCAACAACAACGTTTTCACACACACAAAACAGCAATGCTGCACATTTAATAACCTCATAAAATGTACATTTCCTCAATAAAAGGACTTTGTTTACATGAACTTACATGGAAACTCCAGTTACAACACAACCCCTATTCTCAGCAGCTTTTTGTATTACAAATAAATGATCGCAACAGTCAGAACAAAATCACTGTTATTTAAGTTGTTCTTGAAAGAGTTCAATCTGAATGCACAATGAATGCAGAGTGTTGGGGCCTGAACTCATGAATATGCATGTCAATTGTTTAGCAATGGATGCAATTTTGCTACATATTGTTAAATAAATAAGAACAGGCAGCAGTGAAACTCAGTTGCACACCCACCCAAGGTTTATCAAAGCCACAACAAGCATCTTAATTTGCAACCAAACCCACCAGCATTGATGGAAGTGTTGGGATCTGCTCCAAAACCTAGTGAACCGAGTGATTTTATAGACATCATAAGTCTTGGAATATATATATTTTTTCGCCAGTTTAAAAAGCAGCTTTTCAAGTACTTCCTGTTGATAATGCATTGCATATTGACAATTTTACTCAATATCCATGTTTTGTGCATTTAACTCATTTTGGTTTTCAACACATTATTAGTTTAGCATTCTAGCAAAGTTGTGCTATTTGTGTGACAATGCAATTCAGATCAGACACTCATGTGAGGTGGCTGCCTTCGAAGATAGCCAGGTGTTAGAAATAAAGGCAGCTTACTGAATTTTAATATATTACAGTATTATGCATGTGCAAGTATGAGCTCTTCCTTTTTCCTTTTCCTTTTTCACACTGCCATGCACCAAATGGGGCCACTTCATAGTCCTCAGAAATCTCAGGTGGTAAGACCCCACCTGCAGGGTTGCCCTGATAAATCACCTCCCCAATGAATTGCATCTGAATTGCACTTGCAGTGCGCTGGGACTGTCAGAGTAATGCAAGTCAGGTGGCCCTCTCCTCGCCAAGCATGCTAATGTTGTAGTGATTACCTAGACAGGAGTTCGGCCGGGGAACTCCATCTGTCCCATTCAGAATCACTATGCGCTGGCATCAGCCCCTGTTCACAGTGATGCAGGCACTCTCGGCCATCGTGAATGTCTCATATATTGTTTTTCACATACATACAAGTGTTTTCAGTGGCTAATTGTGTGACAGCAACTAAACATACTGCAGGCACGCTTATCAAGAGCAATGTGTTTTAAACAAGAAACCTCCATTTCGACACAATTTTGGAACATAGGCATGGAAAGTAGCCTGTTTACAGTTTTTATTTTATTATTATTTATAGTTAACAATTTAGAAAACTGTTCTATCTAAATCCACTTGCTAATGAAGAAAAAACACAACATTTCAATCTGTAACAATACTCATATATGCAAAGGTCATTTTTATCTGTAATTTAATGTGCTAAAAAACTGCATTTTCATTTCAACTGTTTCAAATATTGAGACTTCCTCAACATTGATCCTTGTTTAATTGGTCTGATCTTTTTACACACTCGCAGTAGGAAATGAATGCCATTTGCGATGCCAAGTGTCAGACTTCTTCTACTTTCAAATGAGCCACAGTCCATGACTCTAGAAACTCTCTAGTCTCGCAAGCAAATACATTTGCAGCCAATGCTTCTGAACATTCGAAAAATGCCAAAGGGATAAGAGCACAGATTCTCATAAATAACAATGAGCCACTGTTGATATATGGGATAATTATGGCAGTCAGCCACGTTACATTCAGTAGCATTCACCTTAGTGCTCTTTTTGTATCTAACAGCATAGAATTTCATAGGTCTTCAAGTGGCGTTTTTCTTGAGACCAAGCACATACTCAGCCACATGCACATTTACTTCCTCAACACCCAAGACAATGTGTCTTCTAATCGTGATTGCTTCCTGATCTCAAAGTCTGACAGCTGACATGGTGTTACAGAAAAAGATCTGTGCTTGCATTATAGGGCATGCGTCATTTACTGCGGCTGGGTCGTTCGGCACAACGTGTCTACATCAATCAGTCAAATGATGGTCAGCTAATGAGTTTGGCATAAACAGCAGAGAGTTTCATTAACATTGTGTGGTTAATTGGCACAGGGCGGCTGTGAGTTGTTCCTATGACAACTACAATGAGCAGTCGGCCAGAAGTGTTATTAATACCCCTTATTAAATATGACTGTGTAAAAATATATTGTTGTCAAGAGTACACTTACGCTTCAGTCTACAGACATGTATACAGCACACTATACGCAGCCCATTCCTATAGGATTCTTAGAATCTCCTGGAGGCAGTGTTATTTTAGAAAAGACTAGATTGTAACAGGTTGCAATCCCCCTCTGGGGAGCCCCCTGGTTCCCATAATTTCCACTGACAAGCAAGGGGACAATCTCACCTGGTAACCTTGGCTTAGGAATTAACTCAAGGATTCAATGGCCATGAATTGCTTCTTGTGCCATTTTTACCTACAATCTTTTGGCTTCCAATCAAAATTGCTAACCACTACACTTCACTACCATAATGACCCAAACTTGACAAATATGGGCTGGTCTTGACTGTAGGTTTCAAACTACAGCGCCCAAACCAGAATGTTAACAACTACACTGTAATATAACCACCTTTTTCACAACAGCTACAGACTATGCCCCATTCACAGGCCCCAGAGAGACAAGTTTAGATCACTTATGAGACCCTCCTTACCTTAAACAGTGTCATAACGTTGGCAGACTTGATGGAGACACATACACTGTGATCAAGGGCATAGGTTTGCTTTTGACATTGGTGGGACATAATAGCAGCCCGCACCCTACACTACGCAACATCATTGACAAGAACCAGAGCATAACCCCCACCAACTCCTGATCCCAAGAAGGACAAGGTGAGTCTGCTTACCTTAAAAAGCCTCAAGATGTTGGCGACCATGATGGAGACCGAGCTGGCAGCTGCACCAATGACTCCAACGATTTTATCTGGCTTGGCAAATATGGGCTGGTCTCCGTTGGCACAGCGTACATCCGAACCATCGCGCTCAATGAGAGCTTGTACAAAGGTAAGGGACTGCTCCAGAGCATAGGTGTCCCGCGAGCAGGTGTCCAGGATACGGGCACCCAGTGTCACGTTAGGCAGCAGCTCTGGGTCTTTGTTGATGAGGTCGATGGCAAACAGCATCGCCTCCAGTCTGTGAATACCCTTCTCCTTCTTTAACTCCCCACAGGGAATGCCACGCTCACCCCGGGAGTGAACCGGAAACAGGCCACCCAGGATGATGTCGCCATCCAGACGGATAGAGTGGGCATACTCAATGGGTGGTGTCTCCACCCGCTGGAGGGAGACTGGTAACCAGTAGCAGAGGAAGATGAGGAATTGGTATTGAGTCCGACTTAAGTGTACAAGATCCATATCCACAGGATCGTTGGGGACAATGTGAGGAAGTGTAAGTCTGAAAATTCCAAGTGGTGGAACTAAGTTCTAATGGGGGCACAGGCGGACGGGAACATCCATGCCCATTTCAAAGCTTAAGTTGTGCCTTTTGACCATTTAGAGTGTGGCCAAAGGAATTTCTCATGGGGCAAAAGCATCTGGCGCACATGTTTTGTGACTGATAACAGTTGATATAAGGAGATGCAAAAACATCAGACGAGAAATAAACAAGTGCCTTTCCAAATCAAGCTCCAAAACGCTCACATCTTCAGAAGCATCTAAAGAAAAGAAAACATTGTATGAGTGGCTACACAAAGAGAACATAAAACATAAATCACACACAATATATGCAAGTAACAAAGCAAACCCATCAAACACATGGGCATCTTGACAGGGAGGAAATTACATCACAGTCATTTGGAGCTCAGTGTGGTCTTTCACTTCTGCCTCACTGAAGAAAAAAGAAATCAAGGCCATCTTCTCTAACAGTTGCATAGACAACCAAAAACATTTGGCAGTGAGATGAAATGTGTCTATTTGCAGACAGTGGAGCTGTTGGGTTGATTTTTACAGTTTTACAGTTTACAGTTTATTTTTTTGTCAGGCTGCACAAGATATGGAAATTTGGGCCAATGCAGATAGACAGTGATTATTTTAATGTTAGTGTTTACTGATATTATGATTATTACTATTATTTTCATTCAAAGGCATTTGAAATTAACTTTTTTCAAATGAACATGTTATGCCTCTGTCAGGACCCTACATCAGTCCACATTTCTTTCTTTTTAGACAAAACCTAAGCTCCAAAATGCAGGCTGCTAATTTACACTGTTGTTGGCACCTGATCAAATACCTGAAACATTTCAGAGAGTCGAGAGAGAGAACCACTCGTGAAACACCTCCACATCCCCACTCTAGACTGGAGATCCATCGCTAGATAACGCGCAACGAGCGCAGTTACGCACGGCCTTGTGCTTCCGAGAGACACATGCTAAGCAGTCTGCCGCCTCCGTGCGCCAAGAGCATCACTCTACAACGTAAAGGAAGTCCATTGCACACTTCCGAGTGTGATTGCGCTCCTCTGGTAAGCTACGAATGCCACTGAAATTCCCACACCAACCCAGACACTATAGATCACGCAGGAAGGATCTCATCATCCCTGGATCAAACTGTTAACTTTATATTACCTTACAAACAACATTTCCCACTCTATACATTCTATACATTTCGGTTTTAGTCTGTTCTAGAACAATGACTCTCTTCTATTCTAAATGACTCTGTTCTGTTTCTGTTCTGTTGAATTCTATACGGCTCTATTCTAATGACTATTCCGTTTTTCTACTCCATACATCTCCGGGGAAGACCAGTGCGCATTGGTTTCGCGAGTGCAGCGACTGCCTGTTTGAATCGAAATGCATTTGCATATATGATAGTATATGTGCATATACATAATTGGATTTGTTTCAGACTAATTATTCTACTCGTTTGCACGAATTCATCTCTCTATGAGAGCTTGGGTCTTCCCTCTCTTCTGTCGTTATATCAGAGACAGATGGAGTTATTACCACGGCAGACGCAGTGTGTCCCATTTCTCTTTTTAATTTACACGAATCAGTATACTGTGTCAAGCAGAACCATCTTCTACTGGAGATTCCATTATATTTCCACCAGGAGAACCGGTCTCAAAGGAATCCAGAGCTCTTTCTCTCTCATACAAATGTAGTTGGAAAAAAAACAAACGTATGCTTCTCCAACAATATACAGTCGCGTGCAATTGTATAGTATGTAAATGCAACTCATGAGAAAGACACGTTTAAAAATTCACAGCCTACACATTAAGCACGCACATTTCTGATTGATGATTCTGAATTTATAAGACAAACTAAAAACCCAATAGTCTTTGTGTATGAATCAGCAACCATGTATGTGCGATTGTGCGCACATTCCTTTGATGCCATGCAATGCAATGCAATGATTCACATGCTGACTTTTCAACACAGCCTCTGCATTCTCGTTCAATTCTTAGCTTAACTTAAAGTGCAAAAAAAAATGTCTAATTAAAAGCGCAACTATTGTTTCTGAAAAAAATGAAGTGCATTTAAATGACTATTGTAATCATATAAAACACAAACTAGCTCTACATAAACAACTGCAACATTCTTTTAGGTTTCACAATAAACAGTTATCTTTTATCACTGATAGTTTTCGTACTCAAAAGATATTCATAAGCAGCATTTCAAACCGTATTTTTAGTATAATACTTGGAGAATAAGAGTACAATTTTAAAGCATACTAGCATGGAGTGCAGTAGATGTGAGATCTTACCTTCTTTCTGCTCTCAGATGCAGGTTTGTGGTGCTGAAATGAACAGCGCATCCCCAAAATCCTCCCTGTGAATTTGATTGCTCTCTCACTCATACACACTCTCTCTCCCGCTCTCTCTCTTCCGTGCATCACATGCAATCTTAAATGAAACATGCTCTCATTTCAGAAGGAAAATTCTCAGGAACGTTCAGGATTGATTAAGGGAACACCCCCTCATGTGCACAAAAATATATGCAGAGGTGCAAGAATAAAGGAGAGAGGAAACGCAGGAATGTTAAGATTCTAACATTATTTTGGATTTTGCATTAAAATAAATAGACCATCTGCCTCTAGAAACTGCATTAACACTTCGGTTTCGAATGCTAATTGAGTCAAATATTACCGATTTATGATATCTTGTGTCATCTGACACGATATTTATTTGGAATATACAGTACTAAATTATCCTGAACGGACATCGGATAAAATCCAGTTCAATACATTAATTCAGCGACTATGAATACAAATCATTGTTAACAGTACCTAACACTTCTCAGAGCGTAATGTCAAATACTATTTATTCAATTATTATTTAGCCATTTATGATCCACCAACTGCTACTAACCAAAGTCAAATCTGAATAAACTGAACTTGTAATTCCAAAAAGTAAAACGGATTTTGGAGAGTGTCAGATTTGGCTGTGATATACTTCGACAGCTGCTTTATAAATAGTGCACTATTGCCCTCTAGTGTTACAAAAAACATTTGATCACTCACCAAATTGTGAAACGGGTTCCCAACCTACTCAGCAAAACCTGAATTATTTGATCACTCTTTTAGTATTTAAGCATCTTAAGCCTTTCTTTAAATCTAATAAATAATACATTTAAAGTGTCATTTTATATACAGAATTAGAATAATTTTATGTATTTTCATCTCACAAACCTCAAGTTCAATCACAAACTCCTGGCTTGGAAATCCTTGTTATATAATAACGTAAGATGCATTCAAACTTCACTTAAAAAAAATAAAAATAAAATCAATGCACAATCATTTCCTCTGTTTATTGTTGGTAAATACAAAAAGAATAAAAATAAACCCATCATTTTATCCATCAAGCCTCCGGAAGGGTTAAAAAAAGAAACTTGGATCTATAGATTTGCACAGTGAATCCTTGTGAAGACCTGTTAACCTTTCCGTAAAATGTTAATAAACAAATGAGGAGTGAAAAATAATGTAATCATCAGCTAAAACTGATAGATCATAGATTTCATAGAAAGTGTTTAACATGTACCTGCACTTAATACAAGGACAACTGGTTGTCCTCCCCAGAGCATGTGCTAGCTCAAAAATTAAAGATCCCATTCCCCTTAAAATAACTGAAGTAGAATCCGAGTTCATGACGTTCCAGTGGTCTTCGGTGTCCACCGTTTTCTCAGTAAAAGAAAAGAAAGACATTCAGATCTTACCCCATACGAATGCACTAAATAGGCGACATTCAGCTGCCATCTGCAAGAGTTAAATGCCCTCTCACAGAGAGCATGTGTGCCTTGAATCTCCACCTGAGGCTAAACCTGCTACAATGGCATCCTATAACAATCGTCTATGTGGTTTAGGATGGAAATGACAGTGGGGGAATGGAAAGCATATATGTTTCCTCTTATATCTGAGAGTAATCAGAACCCCTCATAAATGGTTAATAGAGCACCGCTGAAAATACTGTACCGTTACATTGACATACATTCTATAGTATGTGTTTTTGGGACGATGGAACACATTTCTGAGGGTTTCTTATACCCTACTTATGCTTTAAAGTCCTTTGTGTAGTATAGCACTGTTTCTTTTAGTTTTTGAATGGTTCAGATTTTCTTCCAGTATGTGTTTCCACAGTCGATGCAAGTCCAGTTTGCTGTCAGCAGATATCTAACAGAGAGTTAGAAAGAGACACAAAATAGTTTCATAATATTATCAAGGATTTGTAGACAGTTAGAAGAAATAGCTTATACTGTATGCTAAATACTAAATATTTTAGTATAGACACTAAACATTCTATACTATTTTGTCTGAATAATAATAATAATAAAAATCCAATATTAACAAGTAAAATTAAACATTTTAAATTCCACAATTGAATTTAGGTACCACAACATTATAATTTATGGAATTAAAAACCGATATTCATTTCAAGATTATATTCAAGAGTGTTATTAAATTATTTTTAAACATTTACTTTTCCCTTATCTCATTTTAAGTTGATCTAAATTTAAAATAAATTAATAATAATAATAATAATAATATCAGTCAATAACCGATTTGGTACCGATATATCATGTATCTATGATAAGGTACAGATGATAAGGTATCTATGATAAGGTACAAACTGCTATAAACAGCTGAATGGTTTTCAGGCACAATACACACAGACTCCAGTTATCACTTAAGTAACTCTCTGCCACATGTCGACGGTAATCCAGCCTTCATGTGTTTTCATCTTACTGCAACCCAGAGACAAATACAAGGACTAAGACCCAGAGGTGAAAGTGAAAGGCTAACTGTCAGAGTGACATAGGGACTTCTACCACAGGGAGAAAATGGGGCATTAATGGGAAAAAGGCAAGTCAGAAAATGGCCTTTTTTTGATACCCAAGGCATCTCTGTCACCCTTATTTGAAGATCAGAGAGCTTTTCTTGTCTCTATGTTCCTGTGACAGAACGGCGTGATTAATACGGCCCGGCTGAGCTGAGCGCTGTTTCAAAGGACACGGGTGAGTTATCTTAATTGCTTCTTAAGGAAGTCCCCCTCAACACTCAACTGAAACCCCAAGGGCTCTTTAAACCTTGAGGTGAGACCAGCCTAATTTCCGGGACCTTGCTGTGGCATCCATGCTTCATTCTTCCATGCAGGAAGCCCACCCTGGGATTTCTCTCATTCATTAACAGCAAGGCTGTGGTAGCAATCCACCAATCAAAGCACAATTCCATTCTCCCGCTACAACACACCATCTGCTGTACCATCAAAGTTCAGAGAACAGGAAACAGCAGCACACAAACCTATTGACAGCACAGACATCATTTTAAGGCACCATAAGCTCACTCCCAATTAAGCATCAGGATTGAGACTAAAAAGGTAGGTAGCATTACACTGCTGACTGTTGACAAGATGTTTTGGTCAAATTCAAAAGCAGAACTGCATGTAGCTTTTGCCAAGACACCAATTGCAGATTGTATTGCGATGAGCTAAGTGAAAATTGTACATAAGGTGGTGAAAAATGCAGGAGAAATGTAAACAGTAGCATTTATAGCTTAGCAACTTGCTAAAGTCCAACTCTACTGGAAACAGTATTGGGAGTATTAGTTACTCCCCAAAAGCATTGTACTTTATCAGTTTGCAAACATGGGAATGTCAGTTATGAATGTTCTCCAAACAAGTAGTCTAATATTTAGCATTTCAGGAAGAATCAAACCATGAATAATGTATGAGTAATGTTTTTGTGCTAACGTTTAGAGATCATTAATGAAAACTCTGAACAACTGTTCCATTAACATAACTGCAAGAAGATTTTTGTCTGTTCTGAGAAGGTTTTGTTTACATTTTTATTGTGCCCTAGAAGGTATCTACCTCGTAGGAAGTAAACCGCAAGGCAGCTCACAAGGGTTTGGAGCAGAGCTTGTGTAGTGTACTGGCTCAGATGCACTCACCAAAGCTTGACCTTGGATCTTGTTCTGATACCTGTGCTCCTGGTTGCAGATTTCATGTGGATTCTCTTGTGCAACCCTAGGTATCTTGTCTTTTTAAAGCTCTGGCCACAGATGTTGCACATGCGCATTGATTTCTTGGTGGCACTCCCTTTTGGGCTACTAGGTTTCAATTTTCTGTCAGGGGTCACCTTGTCGTGGCACTTCTTGTTGCCTGTTTTCAAAGTATTTTTGGTCATTATGCCAAAAGCTTTTGGAGGCAAGTTTCTGCGTGTCAGATATGGTGAATTGTGTTTGTTGTAGACTTTCACTTCATCTTGTTGACCTTGAACTTTCTCCTCTTCTTTGTTCAACACAACCTCCGCTGGCTTCTTGACGGCGTAGCTCTCCAGCGACTGGGAGATCCTGCTCAGGTAGGAGGACGTCTTCTTGTGGAGCTCTGAGAGATGGCGTAGCACGTCCCTTTTGCGGCGTGTCTTGTAGTGGCAGAGCGGGCAGCAGTAAAACTTGACAAAGAAGTCTGTGCCATTATCAGTGTGCAGCTCAATGTGTTTCTCCAGGTTTTGCACAGAGCTGAAGGTCCGCCTGCAGAGCTTGCAGAAGTGTGCCTTGAAGTCAAAACCTATGGCGAAGTGAGCCTTGGATGGGACTTTGTCCTCCTTGGGGCTCTTCTGGCTCTGGGAGTCAGAGGAAGAGCTGGGACTGGTGTTGGGATTGTCTGGAACTTTACCATTGGGCATTTTCATGGAGCTGCACGTGGAATCACTGGAGCTGGCTGTGGAACCAGGAGATACAATCTTGTGAACAGTCTGTAGGTGCCTCTTAAGGTGACCTCGAACCCTGTATGTCCTGTTGCAGAGAAGGCATTTGCAGGCGGCCAGGTCTTGTTCACCTGCTTCTTCTGTTGGCTCCTCAGGTTCTTCACTACGCTGAGGCCCCTTGTTTTCTTCTCCCTTGTCCATGTTCTCTCTCTCATTTTCCTCATCAATGCTATTGTTCTCCTCTTCTTCCAACCAGACCTCCTCCATGTATGCTTCCTGGCTGTTGGAGTGGTAGTGTGTCCAGCTGTCTGTGTCCATGTGGTTGGAGCTTCGAGATGAAGGTGGCAGGTCGTTTTCTTTGGACAGGTACTGGTACACAGCATTCTGGTTGCCAGCAATGGGCTCTAGTTTCAGTACATATTCCTCTTTATCAAAGCAGGGATAGATAGCTTCGAGAAGTTCTTTTATGCTCTTCTTGCTATCTACAGAAGGGTCTGTAACCAGAAGCAGATCTTAGTTAAAGTTTCTCTTTTTATAGAAAAACTGAATTTGTAAAAAAGTGTAAAAGTGTACCATGTCCACCCAGACCATTTGATGAAACAATGGGTCATTGATAAATCAGTTTTGACTCTGTTAGCATGCTTAGATTAACCAATCAAATTTACAAATAGAAGTCTTAAAGGTACAGTAGCTTAAACACTATTAAATAACCCTTAACTATCAATATAGAGTTTACTTCAGGGGAAAATAATCCCAAATAAAGTGCAAGTTGTGAGAGTTAATTAAGCTGGCTTTAAAGGCTTTTCCTAAATCCCCAAATCAGTTTAGGTGGTAAAAATAAACAAAACAGGCAAAACCCCTTGATCATTGATCATCAATTATGCTTTATTGCCATATGTTAATCAAAAAATACTCAGGGTAAACTCAACACTGATCTTTTAGGAGAGAATGAAAAGTAGAAATGCAGTGCTATACTAACCATCAGGTTCAGGCATTCGAGTGAAACAATAAATTTCCTTGTGTTTGATCAGATTGGGAAGGCCACGGAAGAGACTGCGGCAGAGTTTACATTCAAAGATTGTGTCCACCTCTTTGGGGAGAATGTGTTTCAGCTGTGCAGTCCCTGTAAACGAGCGCAAAGAAGGCAGTGATCGGACTCATTGCGTTTTTGGTTGGCTCAGACAATGCTTGTGACATCAGGGCTTAAATTCTTTTCATAGTTTCCATTTCATTCTAACTGTTTGGTCAACTACAATCATAAAGTGAATTACAATCACATTGTGAACAGACACAGCACCTGTGCGGAAACATTCAATGATCTGCTGGATGCCAGATTTGGAGGTGAGCAGCGGTGTTTGTAGCAAAGGAGGATCTCCAGGACTGCAATAGAAAAACTGTGTATTATCAGTGAGTCATATATCACTTTGAAATGTTCAGAACAGTATTAAACCAATAGATATGTGTAACGATATCAACCTTCATATTCATCCGGAAGAAGGAGGCGGGAACCGGCGGACAATCAAAACCATTTTAATAACAAAATAAACACAAAACAGCGCACCAGCCCCTCACGGGCGACTGGTGCGCATAAAATAAAAACCAAAACACAACTAAAAGCCCAGGCCTGGTCCTCTCTCGTCCTTCACTGTCGTCGCTCCAGTTTTATATCCTTCCATCTCCTCCATGGGCCTCGAGACCGGTGGGACGAACAGGTGTAGTTCATCTCCAATTACTCCCCCGGCCTCGCTCCCATGTCCCTCGGCCCCGCCCCACTCGTCACATACCCCCATCGCCCCTCGCAGGCCGGGGGGTACTCCCGAGACTGCGCTCTACTCCCCCCCCCCCCCCCCTCCCTCCGGGGGGGCCGCTCCCGGGGACCTGCGGGAACCTGGGGGTAGGACAGGCGAGGCGAGAGAAAAGGAGATGGAAGGAGGAGCGACAGAGACGAGAGAGGGGAGAGAGGAAAAAAAAAAAAAAAATTCCGGTTCCCAGACGCACTGCTGCTCGGCCCTCTACCGGCTGGGCGATCTCCTCCGCGGTGCCTGGCGGTGGCACTGGACGGCCCTCGGCGGACGGCACGACACCCCTCCGCCGCCCGGTGGACGGCGACGGCTCCTCCGGTTTTGGGCAGCCGGCAGGAGTCCCCCGTTCCCTGCTCCTCCGGATACCTTCACGGAGGCAGCAGGCTCCGGCCCCCTGGCGAACGGCGCCGACTCCTCCGCTCCCTCACGGACGGCAGCCGTCCCTCCCTATCGTGGGCGGTCGGCAGCGAGCTCGCCCGTCCCCGGCAACTCGCTCCAGTCCACCGCCTTGAGCGTCCATGGCGGCATCCTCCTCGCCAGCTCGATGGCACCGCGGATTCACCACAGCGGCGAGGGATCTTCAGCAGCGCGTCCCTCCTTCTCCCGGGTTTCGGCACCACTGTAACGATATCAACCTTCATATTCATCCGGAAGAAGGAGGCGGGAACCGGCGGACAATCAAAACCATTTTAATAACAAAATAAACACAAAACAGCGCACCAGCCCCTCACGGGCGACTGGTGCGCATAAAATAAAAACCAAAACACAACTAAAAGCCCAGGCCTGGTCCTCTCTCGTCCTTCACTGTCGTCGCTCCAGTTTTATATCCTTCCATCTCCTCCATGGGCCTCGAGACCGGTGGGACGAACAGGTGTAGTTCATCTCCAATCACTCCCCCGGCCTCGCTCCCATGTCCCTCGGCCCCGCCCCACTCGTCACAATATGTTGCTGTAAATATAGCAAAGGCATAAACTATCATTCTAAACTCCAGTATATTCACGCCTGAGAAAAAATGGCTCATTTCTAAATGCTTGTACCTCAGTTATAATGCTGCTTATCTCTCTTATTAACACTTATGACAGTCCATCAGGGTGAGTCTCTTTGAATAATCCTCTCCAGACAAATTCTCATTATACAGAAATGATGATCTGAATTCTGGTCTGCTGTGCTCATGCCAGTATGTTTTGGATGGCAGGTTCGCCATCCGTTCAGAGGTTCAGCTTGTGCTTTCTAAATGAGACTTTATTAAAGTTTGCATTATTGATGGGCGCAACTGTCTAGATGAGTACGAAAACGTCTGGCTCTGAAACAAAAGCTTTGATTTAATACACATCTCCACTTTTCCACTGGATCAATGGGATACTAGCTCTTCTGTTTGGGTAACGCATGCCAATATTTCAAGGGGGTGATTAATGAAGCTCTAGTTCGTGGAGACTATTACGTAAAGGACTTTTATTAGTGGAGTTTGCAATAGCAAATATCACTAGAATTATTATTGCTCATACTTAAGGTTATGGATCTGAACAAACACTTTTACATCATGGCGAAGAGTTTGCACAAACAAAACCCCTTATATTTCCTTTCAAATTTAACTAGAAATGTTACATATTCGACTCTAAAGGAGAATTTTTCATCACCAGAGCTACATAGGAAGAGATCACTACATGAGGAGGTGAAAAATCAATCCTGTGTGAAGATACGAAGCATGAACACAGCTGTGGATAAAGCGACCAAATCAGTCAGACACTGATGATGGGGGTGTTGGTGAATTTATGGCCGGACCAGCCAGCAGAGCCCAGTGGTGTGTTTACAGCGGTCCTCAGAGACTTGCCTTATATTGGAGGTGTTTTATGACTGTGTGAGGGAATTTCCTAGAGAAATAGGCTGAAATTTGCCAATGTCAGGACGGCTAGGTGAGGAGGTGGCAGTGAACACACACCTACACACACTCAGAATCAATCTAGGGCTCTGCTGTTGAACACTGCTGACTGATGTTTGTGTTATAATGGGTTGGTGCGATGGTCTATTCGTCAGTTTCCACTAAACCATTCTGTCTGTACACAAGAACCCAGGTCCAAGTTTAACACTTGCCAAGTATGCAATTATTTTTGGTTATTTCATGGTCAATTGATCAGAATGTTAAACTTGTTCAGAATGTTGACTTGGCAACTAATTGAAATAAATATATTTAAGTACTAAAATTACTTAAACCAAAACTGGAACAAAAATAACTATGACAAAACTAATAAAAATAATAAAGGCATATAAGAAAAATGAAAATAAAAATGAAAACTGAAAATATACAAATTAAATTAAATTAAAAAAGCTAGTTTAAAATATGAAAGAAAAAAAAAACTGATGATTTAAAATCTAAGCTAAAATTAAAATGAGAACTCATAAAAAAATCAAGATTCAGAATATATATTTTTTAAGTCTACTAAAAATGAAAAAGCACATAAATTAATATAACTGAAATAAAAAATGTAACCATAAAACCAAAGTTAATTCAAAAGATAAAAAAGAAAACTAACAAAAATGACTGAAACTTAAAAACTAAAATTTAAATGAAAACTGAAAATATAAAAGTAAATTTAAAATATAAAAAATTATAATAAAAATGACACAAGCACAAATTACTAAAACTAAAATGCGAACTGAAATAAAAACAAAAGATAAGAACGAAGATGACAAAAGCACATAAAAATTACTATTCATTTTTATTTTGTACGCTCAAAAGTAATATTGAAGTTGAAAGGAATGCACTTACTTCAAAGCATATAAGAGAGTTTAATACATTTCTAAAAACAAAGCATGAAAAAGTAACGTGAACAGGAAGTAAAACAAGTTCATACAAACCTCAAGCCCCTCCCCTGAACCCACCCCTCATCAAAGGGGGCGTGGCCTCATGACCTCCCAGTATAATGGGGCAAAGAGCAACTCAATCAATGCCTCAGTCACCAACCCCACACAAACACTTTCATTTCCTCACACAGCCCAGTTCAGTTCATTTATAAAGAGCTGACCATTACCTGATAAAAAGCCTGAAGTGTGAGTTACCAATTCACACTAGCTTATGTATGTGTGTCTAGAGTATCAGGCAGAGGCTTAGGGGGAGGGGCGTGACCTCTCCTCTGTAAGGCTCATAGACTCTAGTGACCCCTACTGAGTGAGGGACAATAGCAGGCCATGGAGGAATTTGCTGTAATCCTCTAACAAGGAAAGATGGGCCGCTTTTAAAACACATTTACTCTTGTTCGGATTATGTCCATTCATATGGACCGGTCAGAATGGATCCCATTGGTCAGGATGCACGTCATAGACTTCATTTACATCTAGTATTCATTCAAGATTCATTAAACAGGGGGGAAAAAAAGCAGATTACCTAGCGTCTTGCTCGCATGGTCAGGCCCGGGTACTACTGCCTCACCTATGACCTCATCAGTCTGACAAGACTTCTCATTGGCTGGGGTTTCCTCCATCTCTTAAACACTTCAGATTTGTCACTGTGAAGATCGAGAGAACAGTAGAGAAATAAAGAGCGATGCTAAACGGTACTGCAGAGAGCTTTCATAGCATGATATAAGCAAAAACCTTTAAATCTAGCTTATTTTGTGTCACTACAATTATGTCACTACAATTTACAGTAGCAATCAAAATAGAGTAAATCACCTTTTGGAAGTAATTTGACACTTCAAATAAAGATTTATCGATTATGTTGTTACACCTGTAGATGGCGAAAAGGGGCTGTTAAAAATCTATTTGTCTTTGAATCATTCATTCAAGAGATTCATTTAAAAAAACACTGATTCATCAAGTAATGAATCATTGAATCATTCACTCCAAATTTCATGTGATTTTTAGTTGTCTAATATTTTTTTTTCATTCAACATCGAGAGAGAACTACAACCTCCATTAAAAAACAAAAAAAGTCTCAATTTATCCAGAATAGTGCACTCTTTTTTTGCACACAAACGGCTCCTAATCGAGTCCAGATACCTATAAGTTGCTTTTGCCCGGTGTGCGATAGATAATCTAGTGTAATAAAATAGAAGCAGTTAATATCCATAGGTATGTAATTTCAATGCTATGGCCATTGTGTAGATATTTAAAGATAGCCATCTTTAAGCAAGCCTATTGAAATGAAACCGGAAACAAAAGGAAACAATAATATGTCTAAGGCAAGCAATGGGCACCATCCACTTTCATTGTATGGAAAAGAGCAGCATGAACATTCTGCTAAACAGCTGCTTTTGCGATCTACAGAAGAACAAATGTCAAACAGGTCTGGAACAACATAAGATTAAAAAAGACAGAAAATTATATTTTGGTTGAACTATGTCTTTAAGCAAGACCTCAAGTGTTGCCCTCTGCTGGAATATGCTCTCAGTCTTGACAATCACTGAAGGTTTCTACATGACAAGCCCATTGAAAAGTTAATAGAAGCAACTTATATAAATGTATATGAAGGAGGAACATCTGTTCACTTCTTGTGGAAAACAGCATCTAAATATGATATATGCTTTATCATAGAGAACAGGTGAAGGTTTGCCTCACATTTGCCACATTTTCCAAACAGCGATTCTCATTGCTTACCTTCTAAAAAAACTTAATTTAATGATCTTAATGACTAAAAAACTTAATGGTCAACCACTAATCTGAATACTATGGTGTGTTAATGATCATATAAACAATCAGATATATTTGGTCAACTTCTCGGTACAAAACTTATTTTTATAACATGAAAAATCATTGCTTAAATTTTATTTATTTACTTTTGGCTTCTACTGTCTTTCCTTTAATGTTTTTGAATTAGATGCTAATATAACACTTGCTGTTAGTTTTCTTTTCCAATTAATTTATTTCTAGTGTATTTTTTTAACCTATTATGATATGTAAGTGTTATATAAACAGCTATTTTATATTTAAAAAAAAATAATAATAAAATAATAAAATAAAATTTGTTAGAAAATGCTTTGTCTGCTAAGTCCAACTTGATAGCTTCACAAAGTTCAAGCATACTTAAATATTATGAGATTTTAATATAATATAATAAAGTGAGTTTCATGAGCATGACATCACACAAAGCACATTGTGAGTCATCACTTTGCATCTGCATATTTAATAACTTGCAATCACACAATGTCCAAAATCTCCTGAAAACCTACACACTACACTGTCAGTCCCAAAACTCATGTGTAAAATACTAAAAAGTTGTTCTTCGTTGCTGTACTTCGGTATGATTTTGGAGGATATGTGCTGTGTAGTCTTACTTTTAAACTTGAGGACTCCTTGCTGAAGATCTTAAGTGTGAACACAGCTGACAATCTATCAGTCTATAAACAACTGGATTCAAATCTCACACCAATTCAGCTGCTGATGGGTTTAACGCTGTTTTCATTTACCATTTGGCATCTGGTTTGTCCCAGAACTCCACGCTGAGAAAAAGAAACTACACATGTTGATTTACGAAACATAAAACTCACTACTAAAACAATTAATTCCATGTGGACACTTTTGATTACTTCCACTCAAGTATGTTTTTGTTCCTTTCCCCCTGCCTTTGATTGCGTAAAATGATGTCACAGTAACCAAACGTACTGTAGAGCCTAGTTTTTCAGTATTATTACACCTCATCCACAAATGCATTTGAAAGTTCACGCGAAAGAACTAGACAAGGATGAACCAATTACAATGCGTTTTAAACCCACAAAGAGCGTTGGCACACATGAGAAAGAAGTAAAAGACGTCTTCAAATACGCAAAATAAACTTTAAATCCAAGGACACCCAAACGAGCAGAACCGAGGCTGCGTGAGCTCCGAAACGCTGCGCTTTCCTCGTCGTTACGCGCAGCGCTGGAGATCCTTGCGTCATTGCGCGCGCTCCCCCGCCTCACAAATGATGAAAATGACAACACAACACAACTAATGCTGTTGACTGTAGACATCCGCATCTAATAAACCATATAAAGCCCTTCTAATGATGTGCGGAATCGAAACCGAGCCTTCTCTTCACCATCCACAGACTGAACAACAAAACCATGACGCCATTTTCTGCAAAAACATCCGCGTTCTGGAAGGAAACGCGGCGCTTTTACGCATTTAAGACGCATGCAAAGCGATTCTTCGAAGATTGCGAGTCTTATACGAAGCTTCTGGTTGTTCTTACCGATATCATCCGCGGATTCCCGGAAGATACTTCGACTTTGACTCTATGGGCTCTTGGATGGTGTGTGTGACGCCTCCGCGCGCGTGAATGTGACTCTCCACCACACGCACGTGCCCCACTGAGCAAACTCTGGAGATGTATCAGAGTGCCGTGGCCTACTGGCGAGATCCGGGCCGAATCGCCTAATAAAGACATTTAAACATACGTGGATCCAAGAGACTAATGCATTTACAGTAAATAGCCTCGACTCTCATGCAAATACCAATGCAAATAAATTTACTTAAACTCTAAACGTTTCTATAAAAATGACATTTTTTAAAAGTAGTTCATTTTTTTATGTACGCGCATAAATTCTTTAGGTGGTCATTCTAATGAACTCAAAATGTTTTAGATTTTAAAAAGTTTGTTCATTCCATATTTTTTTAATTCAATTTGTAATACATTTATATTTTTTAATGATTAAAATAGTCCATTAAAATACACTTTAAAGTTAATAAAAGCATCAAGTTAATTAAAATACATACCGTGTTTATATCTGTAGATACATTTAAATTTTTATGATCTTCTTAAATGTATTTCTTCCATGAATATGTATAGAAATTATTTCAAAAAGACTTTCTAAACTTATTTACATAGTATCGATATGCAAATGTCAATGCAAATAAATGTACTTAAAATTGTTTAAAATACGTTTTAAATGTGAATTAATTTACATTTGTAAGATTTTCCTGAAATGCATATCTTTCATTAATTGGTATAATTTATTTCACTAAGATTATATGACTGCTATAGCATTTTAGCTAGGTTAATTAATTACAAACTGTACTATCGATATTTGTATTAGGATTTTTTATGAAGCTTCTTACATACAGTGTATACAATAGATAGCAATGACCAATATTTAGATGTACATCAATCTGATCTGAGATCGTAGATTAATATAATGTAATAATGTGAAATAATTATAAGCCAAGTAACTTTTCCTGACCTGACCTTGGGTGCAAGATAGTTGCGTCACCCGAGATTCGCGCGTGAAAATTAATTTACGCGAGCACCTCAAACAGAGGCTGCAAAACTGAGATAGATAGATAGATAGATAGATAGATAGATAGATAGATGGATAGATGGATAGATACTTCTGTAAGAAGAAACACTAATGCAAATCAAGAACACAGGCAAGCACAGTTAAGAAAAATGTATTTCTGTAACAGCTGAAATGCAAAATATCATCAAACCTGAAAATACACATCTAGATCATTAAAACACATGGGCCAACAGGACACAAACAGTATAAAGGACACATGAGCTTGTCTTAGGAATGAGATAAATGCCTATTAACACCTCTTATGTCAGATTTAGAGATTCTGTACGAATAGTCCAGGTATAAAAATAAGGCCTTCGAAATCTTTACAACTGTTATGGCTGGGTCACATTGAAGAGCTGGAAGTATGGCTATAATATCTACAACATATGCATCTGTGAGAGGAAAAGTGGTTGAGAATAAGCTCATTAACAGGGCTGCCTGTGCAGTGTTAAGACAAACCATCTCGTTAGCAATGACATTCACTAATAATGGCAAAGTAGTAGTATGCACACATGCAACAATACAAATCAGTAGACGAACTGAACAGAATGGAGAACATTACAGAATTAATTCATATTGCTTCAGGCATTTCCCTTGACGTGGAAACAAGCCGTGTGTCTTCCACCGAAAACACTTTATGTGATACTGAGTTCAATGTGTAACCGGAAATGTAGCTTACAATATACAATTATTCCAATTAAACCAATTATGATTGGAATCTCACTCCCATTCCTTTTAAAATCAATCTACTAAAGAAAAAAAAAAAGTTTAAATAATAAAATAATATAAAAATGATGAATGAACACAAATGCAAATGCAAAAAAAAAGTATATATATATATATATATATATATATATATATATATATATATATATATATATAGACACACACATTATGGAAACCAATAACTTTTTAAACAAAATCAGAATTGTGATATAAACTCATAATTGTGATTAAAAAGTCAAAAATTACAAGATAAAAAGTCTCAATTACCTTTTAATATTATTATTACTATTATTATTATTGTTCCGTGATGCAAGTGGGCTTCCATAATAAAAAGAAAATTAAATAAAAAATTGCACTGCTACTGTGTTTAATGGTGACATTCATTAATTTCTACACGCGGGATGATTTTACAAGGACCTATAATAATAATAATAATAATAATAATAATACTTCATAGCTTAATTACAGTTTAAGATCTCCTGTTGATGAACTGTAGTACACAGAGATTTGTGTCACTTCTGGAACAAAACAAAAAGTCGTGAGGTCAAGTTAAGTGGTCTTTCTATTCAATTCTATTCTGAAAAAAAAAAAAAAAATATATATATATATATATATATATATATATATATATATATATATATATATATATATATATATAATATGATGTCAATAATTCCTTCGAATAATCTCTTATGATTAACGTGCAATGGGAAAAGGCAAAACATGAAACCAAACTTCCTCGTCGAGGCAGTTTGCTTCTTTGTGATGATAAAGATGATGAATATGATGATAAAGATTTGACTAAAACTACAGCGCCAAAATCATATTGAAGCACTTCACACATAAAAGATAGGAAGGGATCCGGGGTATGTTTCTAGCTCTGGTAGCTACAGATAGTTTTGCACTGGCAGCAAGGCAACACGGTAATAATCTGGGGTAAAGAGCCATCACAGCAAACACAAGCTGGGTTCACAGAGCGTATTGTCTTTGCACAGTCTGAACAACTATACATGATTATGTTTCCTCATAAATTCATATATCAATACTTTTTTATAAAAAAAAAAACGTCCAAGATGTAGATGTAGTTTGTTTCAGATTTGGAGAAATGTAGCATTGCATCACTTGCTCTGCAGTGAATGGGTGCCGTCAGAACGAGAGTCCAAACAGCTGATAAAAACATCACAATAATCCACAAGCAATCAACATTACTCCAGTCTATCGGTTAACATTTTATGAACCGAAAATGTTTGTAAGAAAAAAATCCATCATTAAGGGGATTTGAATTTACAAAAATTGCTCCCAACTAAAATATGAATTCATAATCCATAATATTGTGGATTATTGTGATGTTTTCATCAGCTGTATGGACCCTCATTCTGACGGCACCCATTCACTGCAGAGGATCCATTGCTGAGCAAGTGATGCAATGCTACATTTCTCCAAATCTGATGAAGAAACAAACTCATCTACATCTTGACATATTAAACAAGAGGAAATGGAGCTGAATTGCAAAACCAGAATGATCAGGAAACCTGTTTGAAAATAATAATTATTATTGATGTTAACCTTTGATGTCAACTTGAAATGCCATTTACAATCTATTTTACTGCTGCAATTTCCTTGTAAAACTTAATATACAGTGAGAATGGGACTTTCCATTATCGTCATATAATTTATTATAATGCTTAAAAATCATAAAAAAATAAGGCCAGGAACAATTACACTGCCGTTCAAAAAAGCTGGGGTCGGAAAGAATTTTGACTGTTGTTGAAAGAAGTTAAAGTAAAAACAGTAATGTTGTAAAATAACATTACAATTTAAAATAGCTGTTTTCTATGTGAACGTATTTCAAAATGTTCTGTGATTCGAAGCTGAGTTTTCAGCATCATTCCTCCAGTCTTCAGTGTCACATGATCTTCAGAAATCATTCTAATATGCGGATATCCTGCTCAAGAAACATTTCTGATTATCCTCAATGTTGAAAACAGTTATGCTGCTTCATATTTTTGTAAAACCGTGCTTCGCTGATGAATAGTAAGTTCAAAAGTACACCATTTTTGTCACGTTATAAATGTCACCTTTGATCAATCTAATGAGCCCTTGCTTTAAAAATAAATAAAACGAAGGTAAACAGCAAACATTTCTAAATTAGCTCTATGAGAAGGTCTTCATTTCTGATGGTTAGACACTAAAAGGTGCACATATGACCTAACAACATCTTGAGAAAACAAAACTGGCAACAGACCTCGGCCGGCTGCCAATACTGGCTCACAGCAATGTACCTTTCCTCTGAAAAAAACACTGGGATCATTTCAGTTAGTATTCCTTAAAAAAACATAACCAGAGAGTACGAATGAAACAAGCGAAGGATGCAAGCCCCTTTCATAACCAACCATCTTTAGTTCTATGAAGACACGTATGACTGAGGAAGATAGAAAGCACTAAATCCTTAAACCTCTGAGAGACACGAACAATAAATACAAAACAAAACAATTATAATAAAAGATATGTACACACATTTCCAACAATAGGGTCTCTATAATACTTTAAACTATTAAAAAGGCATACAAATATACTTCTGCTCAGGTCAGTTAGAAAATTAATAAAGGATAAATTATTATACAAAACTCATCACCGGTTAAAGTTGCTTTACAACAGGGGTGAGGGTCCTGGCTGTTTTTAAAAAAAATCCACGAACACTTGTGTGTCAAAAACCTGAATTCATTCCATATAGAAAAATACAACTTGCCGAAAAAGCGTCTGTAAAATATTCCCTTGTTTGAAATGTTTTTCCCCACCTTTTCAGATTTGAAATTAAGTGCACTTCAGATTGACACGGTTGAGTCTGAAGGGCTTGCCCTCATGTTGTTCCCAAATAAAAATAAACCTCCATGTCGCTGAATGTCTGAAACGGGTCGTGTACTGGTTAAATCAAAATCTGAATCTGCATGAAACTGAAGTTTGTGTCATTTCAAAGGAAACGTGAGAAATCATTCTCTGATAAGCTGGCAGATGAAGAGTTTATTCCGGAAGAAACTCTGTTGGAAAGCAGGACACAAAGGACGTGACTCAACCGTAGAGTGATAAGAGGCAGCGAGGGATCAAGGCAGGACAGACACAGTGTCCCACGATCTTCTCAAACTCACACTGCATCAGTGAGGGACCTTGGGCTGCAAAATAAGTTGTGGTTAGTATATGTCTGCATATGCAAGAATTGTGAAATTGCAGGCAAAAACCACAAGTGTCATTCATGAGATGGAAGTAAAATGCAAAAATGGCATTAATGTAGGAATACATCATAGTATCCAATGTTCTTACAACTAAGAATTTCCAAGGTTTCCAGACATTCTGTAAGGATTCCAAAAAATAAAAAAATAATAGTCACTACAAAATGCCTTGATTTAAAAAAAAAAGATTGCACATCTTTTATCGTCTAGAGGAAAAAGAAATAAAAAATACAGACGCTAGAATTTTTGTTAAAACGTATTATTTATATAATAATCATAAATCTAAAAATATAACTAATAATAATAAATATTCTGTTTATATAATTAAATATATTAATTATTTTCCAGAATAGAAAAGAATATAATGGAAACAGAAAGAATATATGTATACTAGAAAAAAATAGTCATTATAAAAATCACCTTTTAAATTATTATTTTAATATATATATATATATGTGTTTGTGTGTATGTGTGTGTATGTGTGTGTGTGTGTGTGTGTGTGTGTGTGTGTGTGTGTGTGTGTGTGTGTGTGCGTAATAATAATAAAAAAATATTTTTCAAATTAAAAATTATACAAAAATAAAAACTATTAAAAAAATTATAAATCTTTTCCAGGCCTGCAAATCACAATATTGAAATTCTTTAATAAGAAATTTAAAAAAAAATCTATTTTACAAGATTTTTTTTTTTTTATGTTTTTGTATTTTACAATATATTGTTCCTTAATATATCTTCTGTCAAATTGATTGAACGAGAAAAAAATGAAAAAACATGAAAAAGCATTTCAACATGAAAAAAAATCTGAACCTGTCTGAGGAGACTATAAAGAGACATTGCTGCATTTTTTAACATCATGCCATGCTGAGAATCCCCTCCCATGTCTGTTTTACCTGTCGGTGGAGGGCGCTGTGGGGCGATTCGGCGACTGACGAAAGCAAACCGCTGCTGCTCTTCCTGAATATCCCGTCCAGTGCTGTGGATTTGGTGCTTCTGCTGGGTTTGTCACTGCCAGCGCTTGATCCAGAGCTCTTCCTCTTCCTCCCATCAGAGGATCCGTAGGGCAGCGGGCTGTGGGACGAGACGTCCCCGTGATCCCCGATGAGCGCCTGCGGGAGGGACAGCTCCACGCTCCCGTACCTGTCTTGGTCCCTCGGCCCCTGGCCCCCCCGCCGCTGTTTGACCCGCACGCTGAGGGCAGCCGTCCCGTTACTGATGTGCGCCGCACCCAGTGGTAGATGGTAGCTGTTCCCGCCGCTCCCACTCTTTCGTGACTCGGAGGCAGGAGGCGTTTTCCGTTTTTTAGATCCTGTGCCGTCCCCTGAGGCTTTGGGCGGCTTGGCCGGTTTATTCCGCTGCGGTCTGGGTCCAGGTCCGGGGTCCCGGATGCAGAAAACCCCACTGCCGTTATGAGAGAAAGAGGAGGAGTACGAGACCATGGAGACGCCGTCCAGAGGAGACACGAGTGCATGGTTGGAGACGAACGGAGAGCCGAGGGGAGAAACCTCAGTCGGGCTTGTCACGCTCTCCACCGCTAGGGGCACTTTCCTGTGAGAAACAGGATATGACATCACCAGTGTGTGGTAGGAAGCCATGTGGCACGTTAACCTAAATGTTGTGTGGTCACCAAGTGAAAGAAAATGTTTTGTGCCTTTGTAAAACCAAGCACTACAACTACACAGCTGAACTGAAGCCGTTAACATTCATTTAATTCGTTTCAGCCTAAATGAAAGTCTTATGAGACAAACCTAAAATAAATCTAAAAAAAAAAAAATAATAATATTTTGCATAAAGAAAATGAAGCAATATTATTATTATTTATATTTATAGTTGTATTATTATTATTTAATATTCATTATTATCATTATTATTATTATTAAACATGAACTGTGTCAGATATTACAGAATAATAATTCTAAAAAATTTAATTATTAATTCAATTATTATTAAATAAAACAATATTTGTAAATGTTTAACCACCATGACCATGTTTAATAAGAATCATTTTTATTGTTTATTTATTATTTACTATCAATTTGCAATCAAATTTAATGACTTTATTCAGTTTAAAGATGTTATAAAACTATTATTAATAAAAATAATAATTTATGTTTAGAAAAAATAAAACATGATGACAATAAACATCTTGATTTTTTTCTTTTATTCTTAAATCAAAATGTATTTAATATCTTATGATATTTGGGTGAAAATAATATTTAGCATAAAGAAAAAATTAAGCCTATTTTGAGGTTCAGTTAAGATTTGTACATTGCAATATTTTAAAGTGGCTATATTTTTAAAGCATTATTGAAAACAAATTGTAATATTATAATTATTAGTAGTACTTTTAGTAATAATGGAATAACTGTTAATGAAAATAATATACAAATACAAAAAATGGCTTTAACAAGTTCTTAATTCAAAATATTTTTTCTTGTGATTTTGGAGTGAAAAAAACAACAACAACATTTGAAAGCTTTTATGAGATTCACTCTATTATGAAAAATAGTTAACTGAACGTATGCACCCATAAATATATAATTCATATGCCATAATACTGTAATACTTGTAATACTATGTAATAGTTTTACTGAGAGCCAGAAGTCTACCTCATATAAGTGCAATAATAATTTTAACGAGCGGTCACTTACTATTTATCTATATTTAGACACAAACAATTATTTCTATTTCATTCTCTTTATTCTCTTATCTTAGCTTATATTTGAATGGTACATTTCTTTTGAATCATGAATATTTCTTTTTAGTTTCTTTTGTCTATTATGTCCCACGCACCTTACGCAGAAGCTCTGCGATTTCGTTGTATCTTGTGTACAATGACAATAAGAGCATCCTAAATCTAAATTCTAATAACTGTGCGATTAGACAGACAAACATGTAACTGTGGATCATGCGGGACGCCCACCTCCACATGAGAGAGTTGACGTGTTTTTCCACCATGCAGTGGAGCGCCAGCCGAACCCGGTCCCACCGCCGGTCGAAAACATAGTGTCCCCGTCCCATCAACCGACTGCTGAACGCACAACACTAAGACAAGACAGAATGAGTTGCAATGTTATAATATACATTAGTGGTCGACCGATATGTGTTTTTTGACAGCCGATGCCGATATCTTGGAAAATCAGGAGGACCGATAGCCGTTATAAAGCCGATATGATTTTTAAAATTATTATTATTAATATTTAAGAAATGTTAAATCATTTGACAATGGACTTGTTGTGTAAATGTGTAAAATAAACATTCTTATACTTTAGATGACATGTTATTTTTCACAAATAAATAAATATTTAATAAAAATATAAAAATGATGTAAACACTGTAATCAACGGGGCACTCTGGGAAGTTTGTTTGCATTCGGAATCATATTTTTCAAATAAAGCCAAGTTAACACTCAAAATAAAAGTCCCACCTCGAACACATTGGCCAAGCAGAATGCAGCCGATGCCGATATTTGAAAAGTGCCAAATATCGGCCGATATATCGGCCTTGGGAATATATCGGTCGACCACTGATATACATACATTTGGGGAAGTCGTGGCCTAATGGTTAGAGAGTCGGACTCCCAATCGAAAGGTTGTGAGTTCGAGTCTCGAGCCGGCAGGAATTGTAGGTGGGGGGAGCACATGTACAGTTCTCTCTCCACCCTCAATACCACGACTTAGGTGCCCTTGAGCAAGGCATCGAACCCCCAACTGCTCCCCGGGCGCCGCAGCATAAATGGCTGCCCACTGCTCCGGGTGTGTGCACTTCGGATGGGTTAAATGCAGAGCACGAATTCTGAGTATGGGTCACCATACTTGGCTGAATGTCACTTCACTTATACAGGGGCTCAAAATGGGACAAATGTGTTGTAATGCAGTGGCTTGGCTCAGCTCACGCTCAGGGGTCGTGGATGCTGTGGAGAAGAGGGGCACAGCAGCTTATCGGACTCCTCAGGGGGGTCAGTTTCTCCTTCATCGCTGGACAGACTGCATCGCTGCCAGCCGGGCGCAGGTTCAGGAGGAGGAACGGGCGCAGAACTGAACACCATTGCACTGCCGCCAGAAACTCTGCAGATAAAAGACGGATGACACTCGAGGAAATACTTTTTTAGGATTTTGTTTGCTCGTTTAAATCAAGTAAGTTATATTTTATTATTATTTATATACTCTATTATGATATTTATTTATTTAGTTAGTTAGTAAGGGCCAAACTCATTCTTTGCGCACAATATAGACAAATGACCATGGTTAGTTTTGTATTATTTATATACTATTTAAGTATTTATTAAAGTTTTGAATTCATTTTTTCTTTTTTAAGTTTTAG